>NW_023605083.1:37085979-37676824 GCF_014898055.3 Talpa occidentalis | reverse complement strand
AAAAATCATCTTGTAAGCAAGTAGTAAGTCTCGTGTCTTCCTGAACGAAGACAGCTGGGGCAATCTTCAGAGGGCAGTGAACCTGTGAGCCTCCCTGCTCCCTTCTGGGAGCTTCTGGTATCATGACAGCTGGGCCTGAGGGGTGGAGCAGGGCGGGCTGATGAGCTTGAAAAAGCAGAACAGGGGCTTCCCCTGTTGGTGCAGGCAGTTGAGCAGCGTGCTGTGAAGTTGTCCGCAGGCTCTGCAGTGAGGGTTTGATCCTGGCTGGCCAGGGAGAAACCCACATGGCGCAGCAGACCTCTCCTGTCGTGCCTGCTGCTCCCCTCAGCAGTGTATTTCAGTCAGTCTGCCTGTTCTGTTCCCCGCTCTGTCTCTGGCGAACCCTCTCACCCTTCCACGCATCTGGCCTGTACCCCGGTTCTTGTATGCATGAATAAATAAATCTTAAAAAAAAAAAGCAGAACAGGCAGTCTCAGGACAGTTCAACTGTATCATCTGTGGCAGCCCACTCTTATGGGGAGCCTTGTCAGAAGCATCCCTGCCTGAGTTCTTCCTGGTCTTTTCTGAGGAAAGAGTTAACTGAGAAAGTTGTTTGCTGAGGTCCCTGACACGAACCAGGCTGGGGCATATCTAGAGGCAGATTCTTTGGCTGGGACTTGTCAGGGTCCGCCTGACTTGTTTGTGATAATGTGAGCAGAGCACAACGTATATGTTGTCTTCAAAATTGTGGCTACAAAAGCTATTCACTGTAGAAAGATTGGAAAAAAGAGAAAAATATAAAGGCAAAAATAAATAGCATCCTTAGTCCCATTACCTAAAGGCAACCTCTTTGTACATTTCAGTGAATTCCTTAGAAGTGTTTTTTCCTACGTATATATGTGCATTTAACACAACCAAGAGCATAATGACTCTAAGTTCTTTGCTTCTGTTTCACTTGGCAGTACATTAAAAGCACTTATTGCTCATTAAAATTTGCTGTAATCATCATTAATATTCCATTCTGCCCTTGTATAATTTAGTCACGTCCCTGTGGTGGTTCCAGCCTTATATCACCCTTGGGCTGAGAAAGCGCAGATAAACTGTGATTTCTTTGCTCTAGCTGATCTAGTCTTTCCTCTTGCTTAGTAAGGGAAATTAACAATAGATGTAACTAAGGAATAATATGAAGAAATAATTTGAATGGCCTGCCTTTAAGGCTGTTATCTTTCTATATAATCCCGTTTTGCATGTCAGACACCTCAGCCCATATCTGTGCCTCCTTTCTGTAACAAATTCAAATCTCTGCCCTCCTCTCGTGATGCTGATATCAGCCAGGGACTCAGCAGGAAACAAATGGCTTACTCAGTGAGGTTACTGCGGAGTTTAATGATGAGTCTGCTACAGAGATGCTAGCAAGGTTAGGGCAACACCTAAGAAATGGCAAAGCACTCAGGGAGAAGAGTGGTGTGGGAGGCCATTGCCACCCCTGGTCCTGAAGGAGCAACAGAAAAAGCTGCAGCTGTGGGAGAGACTGTAAAACAGGAATTTGGGTGGAGGAACCAGCCACTGCCTCCCAGCAGCCTGGTAGGGAGGGAGCCAGAGGAATAATTACTGTGACCTCTCTCTCCACCTGCCCTCTGATCTCTTTCCAGTGCCTCCCACTAGCAGAACTGAAATGGAAGGCAGAGCAATAGATATTCTGTAGAGGTCAACCTCCCAGTACGCAGAGCAGGGTAGAAAATGATGGACAATAGATTGGAAGGGGCAAAGGGAGAATAACCAGCCCACATGATTTGTGATGAAGAAGGAAAAGATAAAAGAAACAGGCACATTTATCTTTTCAAAATATGGTAGCTTTCCCATTACATGTCTCTTATTAAACTTTTGTTTCTCATTTTTAAGTTTGTGAATAATGTTGTCTCAAAAGGTAACTTCCTCTCAACTTTTAAATGTTCTAATAATATTAATATATAGTAAGAGGAGGAGAATAGTCTCCAAGAGTCAAATTGTATTTTTTAGATTTATTTTTTTATTTATGAATATAAGAACTGGGGTGCAGGCCAGAGGTGCTGGAAAGTGGGAGGATTTACCAGCAACAGAGTGGGGAGCAGAACAGGCAGATCTACTGAAATATACTGCTGAGGGGAGCAGCTGGTGAGACAGGAGAGGTGTCATATGGGTTAGCTCCCTGGCTGGGGATCAAACTTGTGCTGCAGTGGCTGCAGATAGCTTCATAGTGCTGAGACTTAACCCCTTGCACCACCAGGGATTCTCAAGTCAAATTGTATTAGTTAAATGTCTTTCAGTTGTAAGTTACAGAAAAACACCAGACCTAACTTAAACTGAATAAAAATCAGGAGTGGGGAGGAATAATAATTATCAGGATTATTAGAATAATTAGGATAATTATTAATACAAGTCCCAGTGGACTTCAGATGTATAGGAATAGCAGGTTAAGGAACAGCTGTGCCCCTAGGGCTGTGAAAGAGCTTCCAAGGCAGAGTGTCCCGCCCTCATCCCCACTCCCATGACTTAGATCCAGACCTTGCCAAAAGGATGTGGTTGTGGTTCCATGGATGGTAGAGAAGTCACTGTGGTGCTGCACTGGCAGAACTTGCTGGAAATCCACTCTAGGGTGCTTGAGATGTGTTGACTGGAGTCACACCCCTACAAAACCACCTGTAGGGGGACTACTGTGGAAAGCTGTTGACCTTTGGGTAAGGCTGACCACCATGCAGTGTAGGAGCTAGCTGGTAAAGAAGCCTGTAGGAACCTGATGCCAAAGAAGTCACTAGCACTGAAGGAAGTACTGGATACCCAGGAGGTTGTCCAACCTCCTGAGTTGGACAAGCTGTAGGACCAAGCTGTAGGCCTGGGTCTGCTGGAGCCTGCTACATTACAGGGGTCTGCTGTGCAGATCACCCCAGAACCAGGAAGGACCATCCCTCCTATGACGTTTCTCCAGTGTCCTCTTCTGACAAAGCTTAACATCTGTCAGTTGGCAGGGAAACTATTTTAGATGGCCTACTACATTTTTCCAGAGCAAATAATGAAGGTTGCATTTGGAGATGAGAGGCAACCGATTGATGATAAATACAATCACAAATCTTTATGCTCAGAGATAGGAAGAAAAATAGCACAGCCATTGCCACCCCTGGATTGTTCAGTCACCTATGCTGAGAGTGGAACTACGTTAATAAAAAGTGAAGTAGGGCCTCCCCGGTGGTGCAGCGGTTGAAAGCTGGGTTGCGAAGCTGCCCGCAGCCTCTGCAGCGCCGGTTCAATCCCTGGCTGCTGAGCGAGGGTCCCACATGGCGCGCAGACCTCTCCTGCTGCCCGCTGCTCCCCTCAGCAGTGTACTTCATCAGTCTGCCTGTTCTGTTCTCTGCTCTGGCTCTGGTGAATTCTCTCACCCTCCTGCGCTTCTGACTGTACCCAGTGCATGTACAAATAAATAAATAAATCTTTTAAAAAATTAAATAAATAAAAAGTGAAGTAGTGAGCATGGAAAAGCAGGTGTGAGAGAGCAAACTGGTCATGAAGCAGAACCTACTCTTCAAGGAGGAGAAACACTAGTCAGGAGAAATAGCAACTAGAGAAATTGTCTCTTCTAGGGTCAGGGATTTCATCAAGCCTTACCATGGTTTGAAAATATCCTCTTTAAGACTACCTATTTCCTTTTACTCAACCAGGCAGCTCACTAAGCCACCTTTGTCTTTTCTTTCCATCTACCTCAGTACCAGCTGGGGGACAGATCTTGGGTGATGGATACACATATTCTGCCATTTGGGAGGGCATTGCCATGAACTAATAAATTGGCCTCTGATGACTCCATAAGCCTTGGTAGCATTAGAGACAGTAAATCTGTCACAAAGGTCTGTGCTGTATCTGGCGCACTAAGAAAAATAAGTTTCTGACCCTGAGATGCTGGGAAATAGCAAATCAGGATGCTCTTCTGAAGGACTGCACCCGAGACAACAATGCTGCTAGCACGATCCCTAAGGAAGAACCTTGCAGAACACATAATTGGGTAATGACAGTATTCTATAAATGTCCAGTTCACCACCATTCTCTAGCTGCTGGACTTTTGGCTGTTGCGGTCCTGCGCTATTATACATAACAAAGGGATAAAGATCTTTGTGATCAGTGTTCTTTTTGCTGTTGTTTGTTTGTTTGTTATATATATATATTTAGATTTATTTATGCATGCATGCAAGAGCTGGGGTACAGGCCAGAGGTGTGGGGGGTGAGAGGATTCACCAGAAACAGACTGGGGATCAGAACAGGCAGACTGACTGGAGTACACTGCTGAGGGGAGCAGCGGGCGAGTCAGAAGAGGTCTGCTGGGGCCATGTGGGTTGCTCCCTGGCCAACTAGAGGTTCAAACTCGTGCTGCAGAGGCTGCAGACAGCTTCAGGTTGTGTCTTAACCCCTTGCACCACCAGGAAGGCCCTGTTTTTTGCATTTCAAGAGATTCCTTTAGGATAGATGATCAGAAATGGGAATAAATCCATGTCTAGTAGTATCTGCTTCTCTTTCTGGGGGGAGGGAACGATAGTATGAACATTATCTAGACACTTGAGACCTACTGCCCAATAATTTCAGAAATGTTCTACCAATTACAGTTTCACTAGAAACCACTTCAGGAAATCCTCACATAGAGTATAAAATATTGTTTAAAATATATGTATGCATGGGCACACACATACATATGAATCTTGCTTTCTTTGTATTTCTTTAATTCGTATTGGGCTTAGATATTTATTTATCCCCACATTTGTTAATCTCTTACCCTCTTTAGAGAGTTGTCTATTCAAGTCCTTCACAATTGAGAATAATTTTATTTCAATCCTTGGGAAATTTCACATCCCTGATTCTTCATTCTACCTTCTTTTGGATTGGAGAGGGATTCTTCTCCCACCTCCAAATCCTTTGGAAATTCCCTTCTGAATTCAAGTTCCTTTGGCAGAGGAGAAATGGGCCTGGATGGCTATGAGCTTTGATGAGACTGTAACAAGGGTATGGGAGTCTGAAACAAGTCAGGTCAGGTGAGATTTCATCCCGGGTGGAGAGTCTTCAAAGGGAAGGAATTGGTCTTTACCAATTTTGCTTTCTATTTTTCTTTTCACCTTCTATTTTTAAATACCCGAGAGGGACTCTGGGAGATAGTTTTTCTTTTCTTTTTTAAATTTCACTTAAACTGAGTCTTTAAATAAACTACGCTGTAGGAGCCAAACACATATTTATAGGAATGTGTAATTTAAAATGTCTTTTTAAAGTCATGTCATGAATTATCAGAGCAAGAAGCTTCACCACCTTCTGAGCTCTGTGCCTTCTTTGTTTTTTTTTTTTAATTTTTTTTCAAAGACGTTATTTATTTATTTTTGCGTAGAAGAACTGGGGTGTAGGCCAGAGGTGTGTGTGGGTGGGGGAGGGGGCGGGTGAGAGGATTCACCAGAGACAGAGTGGGGAGCAGAGCAGGCAGATTTACTTAAATACACTGCTAATGGGAGCAGCAAGCAATACAGAAGAGACCCGCTGGGCCAACACAGTGATAGCAGCGCTGAGACTTAACCCTTCGGCCACCAAGGAGGCCCTCTATCCCTTCTTTAACTGGAGTAGGAGAAATAATTTCTGGTCTTCCTTCCTTTCTCCATCCTTTCCCCTGTCAAGACTGACATGGGGGACCTGGCTTTCCCTGAGAAACTTGAACGCAGGTAGCAAGCATAAGACAGTTGTGTCTGTCTGAGTAAGTGCGGGAGTGCAAGAGGTGACAGCAATTATATTTCATTCATGAATGACGTGGTACTTGGCAAAAGTAGTCAAGAGAGCTTTGGGGAGCAGCCACTGGAAGTCAGCAGAAATGATAGACAAGAGTTTGGAAATACAGTAAAGGAGTCAGCTAAGTTTCTATCAGTTTCTACCCCGGTTCTCAGTGTTCCTGTCAGACTGTTACCATCCACCATGTATGCATGTGTTCATCTGATATTGCATTCATTAATTTATTCATTTGTCCAATGAACCCTCCATCTTATACTCTCTATCAGGGCCCTACTCTGTGCAGTGTGCTGAAGGCGCAAATATTAATGAAACGAGATTCTACCTTTCAAGGAGTGCACAGCCTAGTGGTTAACTGGACAGCTTAAAAATTAGGTAACAAGACAGTACTATTGTGACAGGGTGGGTCCCAGGAAAGGGGGAAGTTCTGGGTTTCCTGATCCACCCAAGACATTGGAGCTGAGTAGGGAGAAGAAGAAGCTGGAGAAGGGACTGAGGAAGGAAGCAGGATGGAGAGCCAGGAGACCTGGAAGAGGCACATGGAACAAAGAGACATGTGAAGAAACTGCCACTGCCTTTTGGTCCTGAGCTGGTTGAAACAGATGTGGGTGAGAGACCGCTGGGGGGGATAACAATGGCAGCTTTTATCTTGATTTTGGTCCATGTCTGGCACATAGCAAGCACACAGTAGACATTCAGTGAATGTATTAGCAAAAAAGCATGATAAATAAGTGTTGATGAATAAGTGTGACTCTAACTAGAACTCGCAGCATCAATACCTGGGAACTTACTGGAAATGAAAATTGACCTGGGGCCTCCCTGGTGGCGCAGCAGTTGAGCGCTGGGTTGCGAAGCTGCCCGCAGCCTCTGTGGCGCCGGTTCAATCCCTGGCTGCTCCCCGGCCACCGGAGGAGGGTCCCACATGGCGCGCAGACCTCTCCTGCCGCCCGCTGCTCCCCTCAGCAGTGTACTTCGGTCCTTCTGCCTGCTCTGCTCCCCGCTCTGGCTCTGGTGAATTCTCTCACCCTCCCGCGCTTCTGACTGTACCCAGTGCTTGTATAAATAAATAAATCTTAAAAAAAAAAAAAAAAAAAAAAAAAAAAAAAAAAAAAGAAAATTGACCTGGCCCAAACCAGAATTAGAATCAGGAATTCTGGGGCTGGAGCTTAATAACCCACCTTTTAACAAGCCTTCTGGGTGCTTCTGATACACACTGCAGTTTGCTCACATGATACTAAATTGACAGTAGTCATTTCAGTCTACGTTGGGCACTTAAGATTTTAGCAAAGAGACCACAGCAATTATGTCTGAACTGGGAAATGCTTCTTGGAGATGGTGATATTTTCAAGGACTCCACCAGCTGGATGAGCCTGGAAAGGCAATTCAGGAAAAAAATGGTGTAACCAAGGACACAGAGCATGGGTTACCCCGTCCTTGGAAGGATCTATAAACAGTTCTGTGGGAGGGTCCCACGCCTGAAAGGGAACCGGCTGTGAGCCCTGAGGTTGAAGATGTTGGGCTGGGGCCCTGAATACCAAGTCCTCTACCCTACACGGTCCTGCTGTTAGGGGGAAAAGGATGTCCCAAAGCAAATTCCATATAGGCTTTGTGGACTCCACCCCCACCCCAGGTCAAAGCCAAAGACACTGGGAACTCCAAATCCCATCACCACCAAAGGGAAGGTGGCTGGGACCTGAGGGTGGGGTTAAGCAGCCAGGTGGATACAAAAGGCAGACACGTGGGCTTTGGGGGCTCTCCATTTTTGGGCTCTCAGCCAGCTCGCAGCGTCCGGCCAGCTCTGAGAGTGACTTTGGGTTTCCAGGTTGTCGGATCGGGTAGGACGCATTAAAGACTTTATTTCCCTATTTTCTCCCTGAGTTGTACATTTTCCTTATTTCTTTTTCTCTTGTAAATAAACCTTTTATTAACCCTTTTGCGTGTGTCTGTAGTAGAATATTCATAAGTCCCTTTAAAGCGCGCGGGTGAGGACCCACAGCCAGGAACCCGTTTAATATCGGGGTTGCTCTATAACACTGCCAGCCCTATTCGAACTCCTAAGGACTTGGTCCCTCCCACCCAGGCCTGCCTTTCTCTTGCTTCTTTCCCCTCACCCTCTTCTCTCTACTACTCCTCCCCCAACTGACCTGCTGAAGTCAACCCCTCCAGGCCACGCTTGCTCAGCCTGCTTGCTCAGCCTGCTAAGTCCAGCCAGACTGGGCCTCTAGGGCCCAACTGGTGGGAGGGTGCGGGGGAATGCACCTTGTGGGTGAGGGGTAAGGGGCAAAGTCCGGGTCATTGGTGATCACAGAAGGAATCCTGCCAGCAGCACCTAACAGGGCCTCAGAGGGGGCTTCTGGGACTCTAGAGATCGAATTTCTCTCTGGAGACTTGTTGCACCCAGGGAGGTGGCAGTGGTGTCAGGACCAGCGTTTCTTGAGACTCAGGCTTGCGTCACTCAGAGCCACCTCCCCCAAGGGAAGTGGCTCCTGGCTGCTGCCAGGTTCTCTACAGCGCACGCTGTGACTCATACCAGGTCTGGTCTCCAGGGTCCCCAAATCCTTTGTGGCTGGAGGTGAGGAAGGGTGACAACAGCTTTACTAACAATAGGTGTTATTTATTCAAAGTGCTTGTGCTCTGAGTCACCTACACTTTGCAGCAGGCCACGTTGCACAGCAAAGTGCCTTTTCTTCCCACAACCCTCAGTATTCATAGGTGTCACAGTCAACCAACAGCACAGTTACACATTAAGCCATAACATGGTGTAATTTTAAAGCAAAATAGAACTTTTTAGTAGAATACATGGCTCACTGGCCAGCACATCTACTAAAATTGAAATAATTCAGAGAAGACTAACATGGCCTCTGTGCAGGAGGACACAAGAATTCATGAGCCATTCCACATTTAAAGACACCCACACCCACACCCACCCACACACACACACACACACCCCCACACACAGACACACACATGTTTAACAGTGTGGAAGTGATGGCAGTTATTTGGACCAACCTCCACTAGAGGAGGTTGATTCCTGCTTCATTAGATTCCTGTGATGTGCAACAACTACAAATGCAGACACATACAGATATGTTACAGGATTGGCAATACTACCAGTGCTATTGCCACCCTATTAAGATTTTCCTGCAGTGGTAAACTTTCTTTTAAAAAAAAATATTTTAACAATTTATTTCATTTATTTATGGATATAAGAGCTGGGGTGTAGGCCAGAGATTGGGGGGTACATGAGAAGATTCCAGAGACAGAATGGGGAGCAGAACAGGCAGACTGATTGAAATACACTGCTGAGGGGAGCAGCAGGCAAGACAGAGGTCTGCTGTGCCATGTGGGTTAGCTACCTGGCCAGGGATTAAACTCTGCAGGCCCAAAACCTCTTTTCCAGAGATCAACTCCCTGCACCCAAAGCACAAGTTTGCAATGAGAGATGCCGTGTTTCAGCAACATGATTCCAGCTCCTGTGACCACTTGATTGGCCCAGGGAAGGGCAATAATTTTCTACTGGGAAATTTTGAAGAGATAGAGATGAGGAAGACAGAGCTATCTTCTCTCCAACTGATTGTTTTAATAAAATATTAACACTTTGGTGTTGTTTGTAGCCATTTCCTCACTGTGTAGAAGTAACAAGTAATGGAAGCTGACCTGATGAGAGAGAATGAAAGATGAGAAGATTCCTAGTGGCTTTTGAGTTTCTGGTTCTACTCCATTCCTGAGGTCAGGCTGTAACCTAGCTCTTGTTTCTGCAACATGTCCCTGTATTGTTATGATGAAACTCCCTTTCTTGCTTAAGTTAGGTTAGAGCTAAATAGCTAAATAGCATGAACTTCTTTGTCAGCTGTTTTTATTGGTTCAAGAAATAATTTTGGCGCCACTATTTTCCAGATATTTTGCAAGGTGCTAGAAATTCAGTGAATAGGATAGACAAAGTGTTTACCTTTAGGGACCTTATACTTGGAGGTGGGATAGAAGGCTAGGATAGATCTGGAACCAGGGCTATACAGGTCAAATCCAGATTTATGAAAATGTGTAACATATAACAAAGTTATAAGGACATACAGACTGAGCACTGATAAACTGAGCAAGAGTTGGGTGGGAGGTCGTAATCAGGATATAGACAAAGCCAGAGCATTCTAAGCAGAAAGAAGAGCAGGAGTGGGGCCTCCCTGGTGGTGCAAGGGGTTAAGCATCGCACTATGAAGCAATCCGCAGCCTCTGCACACAAGTTCGATTCCCGGCCAGCCAGGGAGCAGCCCACATGGCACAGCAGACCTCTCCTGACGCGCCCGCTGCTCCCCTCAGCAGTGTACTTCAATCTGTTATAGAGCAGCCCATCCTTTTTCCCCTAACAAATCTGCCTGTTCTGTTCCCCACTCTGTCTCTGGTGAATCCTCTCACCCCCCTGCATCTCTGGCCTGTGCCCCAACTCTTGTGTGCATAAATAAATAAATCTTTTTAAAAAAAGAATTAAAGTCATGTGCTAAGAATAGCAGAGCAGAAGTCAGAAGGATTCCAGTTTTTGAGAACTTGAGAGTCACCATACCAGCTTGGTCTGCCTGAAGATAGTTTATCAAGTGAAAGTGTTATAGGACAGGGAGAGGGGCAGCCCAAACCCCCGCAAACCTGCCTATTCTAAATGGGTTCTGCCATCCGCCGCATCAACACAAAACATAGGAGACTTTAATGGGAAGGAACTTTAATAAAACTAGGAAACAATACAGGTAAGGCAAAGAGTCTAGTTTCTAAATGAAGCATCCAGAGTTACCCGTCCCCTCGTGGGTAAAAGTCCATCCAAATGGGATTGGCCCAGAGCAAGGCCCCAAAGCCTGCCACAAGTCTAAAGCATCTTCCAGTGGGGACCCACAGCAAAGGGTCACAAACAACAGGACAAGCCCGGAAGGAAAAGAGCAAAATCAACATCAAGATAAAAGCTGCCATTGTCACCTCCCCACAGGTCTCACCCACATCTGTGTCACCCAGTCCACGACCAAAAGACAAGCGCAGTTTCTTCACGTGTCTCTAGGCTCCATGTGCCTTCTCCAGGTCTCCTGCCTCCATCCTGCTTCCTTCCTCCTTCTCTTCTGCAGCTTCTCCTCTTCCTGCTCAGCTCCACCCTCCCTTGGGTGGGGCAGGGAACCTCCCCCTTTCCTGGGACCACCCTGTTACAAAAGGAGTTATCATTCCCTGTCTTATTGAAGTCACTGTTGTTTTGGATCTCTATTACTAGCAATTGAACAAATTCTCATTAAGGCAAACTTAAAATCCCTCTCATAACTCAGTTTCTCTCCACCAAATATTCCCTAGGTCATGCATATCATCATTTTTTTGCTCACTTTCATATTTTTTTGCTCACTTAAACACTCTCTGATTGAAGACAATTATCCCAAACTCTAGAATCAGATGAGACTGTGTGGGTATTAAAGGATGTTGAAATACCAAAATGTATGAAACACATATTAGATTGTGTTATTGGTTTTATTATGATGATTTGTTGTTACTCAAGTGTCACATTTAGGGTGCTTTTGTAGTATGCAATTTGCTGGAGGGAAACTCCTATTAAGTGGCATGAATTATTGAAAGATAGTGCTATTTGATGTTATAAATAAAAGCAGTAAGGAATGATCTGTGCAAGTGCTACTCAAACTTTAATATGCACAGAAAAAAAACATGGGGATCTTATTAAATTGCAAATTCAGACTTAGAAGGACTGAAGTTGGGCCTGAGATATTGCATTTTTTTCTTTTTCTTAAAGATTTATTTATTTATTTATACAAGCACTGGGTACAGTCAGAAGCGCAGGAGGGTGAGAGAATTCACCAGAGCCAAGGTGGAGAGCAGAGCAGGGCAGAGCAGGCAGACTGACAAAGTACACTGCTGAGGGGAGCAGCGGGAGGCAGGAGAGGTCTGCTCGCCATGTGGGGCCCTCGCCTGGTGGCCAGGGATCGAATCGGCGTTGCAGAGGCTGCAGGCAGCTTTGCAACCCAGCGCTCAACCACTGCGCCGCCACCGGGGAGGCCTGTATTTTTTTTTCTTTTTTTTTTAAGATACATTTATTCAGGTCCTCCCTGGTGGCGCAGGAGTTAAAAACAGTGCTATCAGGCTGTCCTCAGCCACTGCAGCATGAGTTCAATCCAGGCCAGCCAGGGAGCTGGCCCACACAGTGCAATGGACCTTTCCTGTCTCACCTGCTGCTCCCCTCAGCAGCGTATTTCAGCAGATCTGCCTGTTCTGCTCCTCACTCTCTCCGATGAATACTCTCACTCTCCACACCTCTGGCTTACAGCCGGTTCTTGTATGCATAAATAAATAAATCTTGAAAAAAGATACAGTTATTCAGCATCATGATCAAGCTACTACACTTAGCACTCAAGAGCATAAGTGCAAAAAAAATCCGTTAAAATACTTTGTTGGAATGCTTTACACTTCCATAGAACAGAAACTAAAATAACCTGTTATACAATTAGTCACAAATAAAGTCCTTGAGTTTTTTGCCCATGCACATACATGAGTGTTGTCTAAAACATGTCTTCTTTGTTGTGCTAGGCCCTGCCACCACTGTGCTTGGCAGAGTTCACTAATCTTTTGTGACCTGCAGCTTGCCCCTCGCTTCTCTGGCTATCCTCTCATGTCAAGCTTTGTTTCCCCAAGTTACTTAAAACCTCCTGCCTGTGCCATAGGCACTGCGCTGCTAGAATTACATAACACCTTGGTTTTGTAGTTTGCAAGGTATTGGCCTTCACCACCACAGGGGCCAAAGTGTCTGCCTCCAAAGTTTCCTTCTTTCATGGGTCCAAAATTTGAAGATTGTTGTAATTGCCAAAATTATTATAGCTTTTATGACCTCCAAAGTTGCTTCCATTATTACCAAATCCATCACAGCCATCCCCACTGCCACCATGTCTGCCATCATCACGACCGCCTCCAAAGCCATCTCTACCACTAAAGTTTCCTCCACTACAGAGTTGTCATTCACACCAAAACCACCACCAAGATTTCCGGCACCACTTTGACTTCTCTGGATGGATGAGGCACTGGCCATCTCTTGCTTAGATAGCGCTTTCCTTACTTCACAGTTGTGGCCATTCACGGTGTGGTGTTTCTGAATGACAATCTTGTCTACAGAATCATGGTCATGAAAATTTACAAAAGCAGGGGCCTCCCTGGTGGTGCAAGGGGATGAGATGCAACCTATGAAACTCACCACAGCTACTACAACACAGGTTCGATCCCCGGCCAGGGAAGAGACCCACATGGCGCAGCAGACCTCTCCTGACACGCCTACTGCTCCCCTCAGCAGTGTATTTCAGTCGATCTGCCTGTTCTGTTCCCCACTCCGTCTCTGGTGAATCCTCTCACCCCCCAAAACTCTGGCCTGTACCCCAGTTCTTGTATGTATAAATAAATCTTTTTTAAAAAAAGAAAATTTACAAAAGCAGAGCCTCTCTACTTGCCACTGCTCAAAATAATCTCTTAGGTGATGTTTTTCAGTCTTCTTTAATGCCACCAACAAAACTCTTTTTTCACAGTTAAGTGGAATCAGACTCTTGAGAATCTGCTCTCGACACAGTCCTCTTTGGCTCCACAACACTTCCATCCACCTGATGTGGCCTTGCATTCATGGCTGCACCTGCCTCCTCCACCATGGAATATGTGAACAACCCAAAGCCTCTAGATCTCTTGGTGTTTGGGTCTCTGATTGCCACAAAATCAGTGAGTGTGCCTGTTGCCCAAAATAGCTTCTCAGACTCTCATCATTTGTTTCAAGGCTTAACCTCCAATGAAGAGCTTCCAAAGTGATTCTGGCTCCTTGGGAGACTCTTAGAGATGATGAAAGTGGAAGGGGAGATTTTTATTTTTTTTAGAGACTTATTTATTTATGCATACAAGAGCTGGGTGTGTGTAGGCCAGAGGTGGGGGGTGGGTGAAAGGATTCACCAGAGACAGAGTGGGGAGCAAAACAGGTGGATCTACTGAAATACACTGCTGAGGGGCGCAATGGGCAAGACAGGAGATGTCTGCTGAGCCATGTGGGTAACTCCCTGGCCTGGAATCGAACTCATGCTGTGGTGGCTACAGATAGCTTCATAGTGCTGAGACTTAACCCCTTGTGCCACCAGGGAGGCCCAAAGGGGAGGCTTTTATGATGCTTACTTACTGGTGTCCACAGACAGAAAGGAGATATTTTACATTTCTAACAAGCTCCTAAGCTCCAAGCTGCTTGCCTTGGACCTTTCAATATCAGGAACATGGAAGATCTTTCTGGTTCTGGGAAAAGATATGATGAAAGAGGAGAAAGGCAAACTGAAAGCAGAGAGGAGAGAATTTCTGAAAATCAGAAAGAAGTTATTTAGAGACTCCATCCCAAGCATGTTAGTAGTAATAAAAGCCAGGAAATATGCACTCATTATTTCATTTGATTCTTACAAGCTTATATAAGAGGAATTATAATCCTTATTTTTATAGTTGAGATGTACCTGAAGGAATATAGCAGGTCAGCGGCTGGGGTAGGATTGAGACCCAGGTTTTTCAGAGGTCAGCATCCATATTTCTTTCTGGGAAATTCTGGCTGAAACTTGTTCCTGCTGAATTCTTCCTTCTACCCCAAGAAATGCTGGTGGGGCAGGAGAACTGAAGCCAGCCCGGGGAGCCAGGCCCTGTTTGTATTTGAATATGTTTGGCTTAGTTCATACCATCCTAAGGGCTTTTTGTAGCTGCAAAGCTTTGTTTTGAAACACTGGGGCCCTGGGAGTGGGGAATGGGAGGGATACTGGAATATTTGTAACTTTTGTGGGACAATTTCCACTTGGTAAGCCCAGTCTCCTTTCTGAAGGCCAGTGTTTTCCAGAGCAGGATGTCATGTGGGAAATTGGGGGTCACAGAGGTGAGAGCACTCTGCTTTGGCTCCAGCTCTGACCTGGGCCCTCACTTTCCCACTGGATGCCTGAGGTCTTTGAGGGTCTACTGAAACCTAATGATTTGGTCAATTTGGTCCAGCAATGGCAAACTGCCAAGTGTCAGGCCCCAGTGAGAACCCTCGCTTCCTCCCAAGATAGGAGATAAATGGGCATCGTGTGTCCCCACAAAGAGTGGGCACTCTGGGAGGAGCCTCTGTCATGGGTGCCTTCTGTCAGTGTTGCTCTTGGGGCTCTGGCATAAATCTGAGTCATCTCCTTCCTCAGTTTCCCACATGTGACTAGCCTTTGTTCAAATCCACCACCGTGGGGAGCTGGATTCCCTGCACAATAAATCTTTGATTGGGAAGATGATTTTATCATACCATAGGATGATGTTAAGGAAAGAGTATTAAGTATAATTGACTAATGTGATCGGGGGTGAGGCAAAGGAAGGACTCAGGGTGACTTGAAAGGGATAAGCCTAGGATCGATTGCAGAACAAGGTTGTACTGGTGCAAGTGGAGAGAGTGAAAGAGCTTCCCTTTTAGAAGAGAAACCAGGACACATGATGTGGTTCCTGCTTGTCCCTAGGGAATGAGCTGTGGTCTGCTTTGACGTTAGCTCCACAGATGTGCTGAGGCTGTTACAAACATTGGTCTGAGGTCTGGGATCCAGCTGGAGCAGCAACATCAACCCTGGGCAGAGAGAGGGCTATGGGGGCAGTCTCCTTGTTGAAGGACACCCAGAGACACCTTAGTGTGGAGCATCTCAAGGGTGAGATAAAATCATCCTCCAGCTTTCATTTCTTCAGAGATGGTTCCCATTCCCAGGCTCCCACTCTTTCAATATTTCTGCAACAGCATCAGCATTTCCAGGGTAGAGAAAGCCAAAAAGCATGAGGTGGCTGTGACCCCGATGGTGTTGGATATCCCAGATCATCTTCACTCTGGTTAATCTGGTTCTAGGAACAGCAGAAAGCCAGGAAAACCTTCCCTAGAACTTACAAACTCTCTGTCTCCTACCACCACTATCTTTGGGGTCATGCTACTCCAAATGGTTGATTATACTTGTTGCCTCCACTTTCTTGATTCTGCCAGCACTGTGCAACCTAGCTCTGCCCCATCCCAATCCACTGACACTGCTCCTACCAGGGGCCAAATCCAGGGGCCAAATCTCTGTTCTTATTTTTTCTCCTGACCATTTACCTGTTGACTATAATCCTATCTTTCCAAATCTCAACCGTGGGAATTCTTAATCAAGAAGAAACAACATGTAGTCCCTGAAATTGTTACACAAAGTTTTGTACAAATATGCCTTTCCCCAGGGAGGATGGTCCAGGGTGTTCATAGAGTCTCAAAGGGATCAATGATTTGCCCAAATGTTGAGACATAGTGCTCTTGAAATCCGAATTGGCTAGGGTTAGGTTCTGCTGGGAGTGATCCATGATAACAATGGTTGATATCTCTCATGTATACAGAAGTCAGTTATCAGAGCAGGGATGGTGGCTCTATTCTGTGAAGACCTCAGGCACTCACACTCTTTCTAGTTCTGCTCTGTCAGCCACAGGATGTAGCCTTCAATCTCATGGTCCAAGATGGTGGCATTTCATGATCTAAGCAGCACGTTGGAGTCAGGGACAAAGAGAGTGTAAAAGACATGTTTCTACTGTCTCTCAGTTTCTTGGGAGCTGCTATGAGACTTTTCTACTTTTATATTATCTGCCCATACTTAGTCACATGGTCATATCTATCTGTAGAGAGGCTGGGAAATATTGTTTTTCCTCTGGGAAGTTATGTGCCTAGTTAGAAATTCTATTACCATGGATAAAGAGGAGAAAAGATTTGGGGGGCAACTACCAGCACCTGTCAGAGCTTTTATGACACCACCAATGGGGTAGGTTACTGTGAATTTGTTCATATGGCATCCTGTTCTAGCTCCTTTTAGTATAGGATATCTGGGAAGTGACACTTCTTCGACTCCCTTGCAACTGGCACACATATATGATTAGGAATTGCTAATTAAATGGCCTTGCATGAGACTTGAACTTAGAATTAGATTAAATGGGAAGAGGTAGCATCAACTTTGCTCGCGTGGATAGTGAGAGACTGTTTTCATAGTTGCTGGAACTTTCATAAGATTGGGCTTTTAAAAGCCTCTTGAGGCTAGGAAGCCATGCCAAGGGCTTGCCATTAGACATCATATGCAATACTTAGACAGTTGGGTGGATTCCTCTGTTCTGAAGATCCCCTAAATATCCCGAGGTCTTTCTTACCTACCTGGTAAGTCTGGAAAGCCTGAAAGCAAGGTGCGAAATGGTTTCTCAAAGGGGACTTAATGAGCAATGACTTCTTAAAGTTATCCTTACTTCCTTAATATTGTCTGATTGTATCTGATTCTAGGCACATCATTCTCCAATTATATTTTAATACAAACCTTGGTAATATAATCAGTGTTTCCAACTGTGTTATGTTATAAGGAGAACAGATTCTCCTTGTAACTAACATGCAAATAACTATATATATATACTGACATGAACATGAGGATACGTATTAAGAGTTTCTGAATTCTGCCAGAATCAGGGAGAAAATATAGATAATTCAATTCTATTTACAAGGTAAACTCTACCAAATTGCAACGAGTCATAAATAACTTTGGACAAAGTTTAAAAAAGGATATGGGGCCTCCCCAGTGGCGCAGTGGTTGAGCGCTGGGGTGAGAAACTGCCTGCAGCCTCTGCAGCGCCAGTTCGATCCCCGGCTGCTCCCGGGCCACCGGAGGAGGGTCTCACATGGCGCACAGACCTCTCCTGCCGCCCGCTGCTCCCCTCAGCAGTGGGCTTCGGTCCTTCTGCCTGCTCTGCTCCCCGCTCTGGCTCTGGTGAATTCTCTCACCCTCCCGCGCTTCTGACTGTACCTAGTGCTTGTATAAATAAATAAATAAATCTAAAAAATAAAAAAATAAAAAAAAATAAAAAAGGTTATGAACCCTTTCCATAAAGATGGAACTGAAAGTAAATAATAAAGCCCCTTCTTTTCCCAAAGTCAAAGCAAAACCAAAAGCATTGAAGGCTGAGAAAGCAGTGCTAAAAGATGGCCACAGCTACAAAAAATTAAGACAATAATAACCCCATATCACCCTTGGGGATCCTATGACACATCCTGGCAGCCCAAAACACTGTGGCTCTGAAGGCAACCCAGATCTCCTTGGAAGAGTGCTCCCAGGAGAAAGAAGCTTGACCACTGTGCCAGCATCAGATTCCTCCTGACCACCCAGTCAGCCATGACCAAGACAGAAGACAACACACAATTGTGTTCATGGTGGATGTCAAGGCCAAAAAGCACCAGATCAAACAGGCTGTGAGGAAGCGCTATGGCACTGACATGGCCAAGGTCAACACCCTGATCAGACCTGATGGAGAGAAGAAGGCATGTTATGCTGGCTCCTGATTATGATGCTTTGGATGTTGTACACAAAATTGAGATCCCCTAAACTAAGTTCACCTATATAATTCTAAATAGAATTTTTTTTCACCAGAAAAGAAATGATGGAAAAGTTTTCTCAAATCTGGAAAACAAAACATTAAAAAAAGTGATGTTTTCAACAAAGTCAAACAAATTATAATTATACTCAGCTGCATGTAATTAATTCTTGTTTTTCGTGATTTTGAGTTAGCAGTTTTATGAGTCATTCTATTTTTCTTTTTTTTTAGATTTACTTTATTTATTTATGCATACAAGAACTGGGGTCTAGAGGTGTGGGAGGTGGGGTGCATGTGTGAGAGAGGATTTACCAGAGACAGAGTCTGGAGTAGAACAGGCGGATCTACTGAGATATACTGCAGAGGGGAGCAGGAGAGGTCTGCTGCACCATGTGAGTTAGCTCCCTGGCCAGAGAGTGAACTCATGCTGCAGTGGCTGTCGATAGCTTGATAGTGCTGACTTTAACCCCTGTGCCACCAGAGAGACCCCCAAGTCTTTCTATTTTTCCATTAGAGTTCTGGAATTGATTACCCAGTTTTAAAAGTTACCAGAAATCTATATTTAGAATACATGTCAGTGTCCTTTCCATGAATCTTTCTGAAGATGAAGCATTCTTGACTGTAACTACTTGCCAAAGCTTTCAGAAAACATCAGCGTAAATTAATAATTGTGTGAATGAAAACAGACTTCTATTTTACTGTTATGCTTATCAAATCCTTTATGTTGAGGGCTGACTTTCAGTAGTTTTGCAGCAGTCTATTGAAAGCCTGACCCAGAAGCAGGTCATCTGTGAATGATGTAGCACCAGGTACCCCACGAACATGCTTTGTGTGATTCAGCCCTAGGAATGGCTCTCCATGCCTGATTCAGGTGCCAGCTAGCAGCAAGACACACCACCTGCAAGTGCCTGGGAAGTGGCCCACCAAGGGGAACAACAAAATATCAGTATTTATGTGGCCCTGGCTAAAGACCTAATGAGAGCTCATTCAAATACAGTTGACAAGAAAATTTGGTTACTTCTACTACATACAACATTTTGAAATGATAACTGGAGTTATGGCTGATAACATTATCAAGACATCTCAGATTCTAGGAATTTCATGTAATTTTGGAACACTTATTGTAGGGTAAGGTAAAATCTATCCGTCTTTTCTGCCCTCCTGCCATTAGGATAGATGCGGAACCCACGGTCCTGAATGCATGCCTGATGGTGGGCACCTGGAGTAGGGTGTGCGCCTAGGTAGATGGGATTCACCTGGGCTAAGACTGGGCTTTTAAGGGTGGCATCACAGGGACACCAGCAGAAGCAGAAGCAGAGAAGAAAAAGCAGAAGCAGAACCACGAGAGAAGCAGAGAGAATGTGAGAGAAGGCCGAAGAGCCCAGAAAGAGTGAAGACTTGCTGGGGGCTGGGAGGCTGGCAGGTCTGCCAGCTGTGTACCTGGTAATCCCAATAAAAGCTTGCAAAAGCCACTGTGGGCTCCAGGACTCACTCCTTTACCCCGACTACTTGGGTCATAAAGAGCCTGCTCCGTGCCCATCCTGCCCCCTACACTTACATAATAACATGTTCCTGCATAAGCACAATGTGAGAAGGTTAAGCATAACTTCCTATTTGACAATGCTTCCCATGTAGTCTAACATATAAAATAAGCCCATATAAAATGGGCTAACATATAAAATCTCTTTTTTATAAGGAGAGAAAACAAATCTTTTGAGATGTTTCAGGGACCCTCTGGAAAATCCCAAATTTAGTTCAAAGTTAAACAGACTTTAGAATTTCATTTTGGGGAAATTTATCAAAAATATCAAAATATTATAAAACATTGACAAAATGGTATCATAGGTCACCGTGAAATAATACTACTTAATCATTTCAGTAAAGTGACAAAAACTTGAAAGCCGAATACTGTGTCACATACTTGTAAAAAAATTTCTTTTAATAGAGAACACTCAGCTTTCTTAAGTAATCAAAGACCGGATGAGAACAACATGAAGCTTAGGAAATTACTTTGAAAAAACACATAGCTTTTGCTTTTTTGGTAGATTACTTAAAAGGTAAAGAAAAACTTCATAATCGAATATTAAGAGTAGACCAAAAACAACCAACCAACAAACAACGTTGTCCTTTTAACAAATGAAAGTTAAAAGGTAATTTGTAGTGTCTCACTATTGACGTAAAAAATTATTTTTAAAACTCTTTTACCCTGCCTTGCAGATGCTGCCAGCCAGACCTCCCGCTTAGCGCAGCCTTGGAGAACCCTACCAACCCCAGCGTTGACATCGCTGTCGACAGGGAGCCCTTACTCTGCATCTCCTTGTTGCTGTTGGAGACAAAGTTCCAGACAGAAACATTTCGTGCTCTGAGCACTGCGGAGAAAGGATTTCGTTATAAAGGTTCCTGCTTTCACAGAATTATTCCAGGATTTGTGTGCGCGGGTGGTGACTTCGCATGCCAGAGCAGGACCGGTGTCAAGTCCAATTATGGGGAGAAATTCGACAATGGGAGTTTCATCCTGAAGCATTCAGGTCCCAGTACCTCGGCAGCGGCCACTGCTGAGCCCAACACACACGTTTCTGTTTTTCATGCACTGCCTAGCCTGTGTGGTTGGATGGCGAGCATGGTGTCCTTGGCGAGGTGAAGGAGGGCGTGAATATTGTGCAAGCCCTGGAGCTTTGGGTCTAGGAATGGAAGAGCAGCAAGATCACCACTGCTGACTGTGGAAAATCTAATAAATTTGACTTGTGTTTGTGTTTTATCTTACCCACCAGACCATTCCTTCTGTAGCTCAGAAAAGCACCCTTTCACCCCCATCTGCTTGAAAATCCTGTAATCCTTTTTTTAAAAAGATTTATTTATTTATGCATACAAGAGCTGGGGTACAGGCCAGAGATGCAGGGGGTGAGAGGATTCACCAGAGACAGAGTGAGGAACAGAACAGGCAGACTGACTGAAATACACTGCTGAAGGGAGCAGCGGGTGAGACAGGAGAGGTCTGCCTCGCCATGTGGGTTTCTCCCTGACTGCCCGGGGATCAAACTTGTGCTGCAGAGGCTGCGGATTGCTTCACAGTGCGGTGCTTAACTCCGTGCACCACCAGGGAGGCCGAAATCCTGTAATCTTTTTGCTCCCTATAGTTCTTTGGGTTCCATGTTTTCCTTATTCCCTTCCAAGTCTAGCTGGATTGCAGAGTCAAGTTTCTGATTACAAAATAAACAATAAACAACAGCAACAAGAATAAATAAAAGCCTTCTTTACAAATTCACTTAATTGTGACCAGCTTGAATATATGAGGTAAAATTCCCTTCTCCCTCCAAATTTCTCTATCCATCTAGCTTTTGTTCTTTGTCTTACTCATTCTGGAACAACTAGTTATTTTATTTTACAACAACATTACTCCTTTCCCCATTAAAAAAAGTCTCAATACTTCATACTTTTTCTCTACCAATTTTAACGGTATATGTTAATTAAGATTCATAACTCTTAGAAACCTTAATTTCTAGTGAAAATTAAGAAGCAACTATGAACTGTCACACCAACATTTTGTAAATGGGAAATTTATGAATGAAACACTTCATAATTTCTAGTGTCATTCCTTATAGTACAATTTTTTAATGTAGCAGAAACATGTTTATTAATATTTAAGGCTGACAACTCTGATGACACACCTGCTATTTTACTAAACTAACAAAATTCTTGACCAACAAAGATTATCCAAATCACATGAACTTGAAAAGCATTTGGATTTGTTTCTTTATTTCTCTAAGAGAGTATTTAATTTATAAAAAATGTATTTTTACTTAAAGACAATTAAATAGAGTTCTTTTACAAATTATTTTGACAATACCATCCAAAGGTTAAAAATCTCTATATTTTCATAATATACATAGTCACACATAAACATACCGACAGATGTAAACAGAGATCTTACAGCTTTCATTTAAAAATTTTAGCCATATGCAGGCACCTTAGTACAAAGCTCACCAATTCATAAAATAACAGTTGGATCCAAATTGTTTCTGGCAGATGGGATAAGTTAAGGTTACCCACTTAGACAGCTAACACTTTTTATTAAGATTTGTGGAGAATACTTTTAGTATTTTTCATGTGTTCAGTTTCCCAAAGCTCCTTCTTCCTTTTCAGCCTCAGGTGATTGCTTTTGGGAGGATCTCCAAAAATAGCCTCTGCTGGAGGGCAGGAGGTTTAAATTTCCAGAGACCAGGGAGCTGGAGGTGAAGAAGGAAGGGAAGACAGAGGATGGAGGAGGTAAAAGTTTGAAGGGAAACATATCAAAGGATTGGAGGCAACTGAATGGAAGATTGACAGCCGCAACAGGAGGAAAGAGGAGCAGAAGCATTGGAAGGAGGAGCCTTAGAGGAGCTGGTTAGGGGAGGCCTTAAGTTTCCCAAAGAAGCCAATGAAATTGCAAATTATCTTCAGCAAAATCATGCCAACAAGTAGGTGATGGGCAGAGTTGGCAGAGCATGTAATCACCAGGGGTTTGAGAAGAGGGTTTTAGTCACTGAGCAGTTCCCATGGGAGGAAGAGAATCAAATAGAAAGAACAGAGAGGTCTTAAACAAAAAGCTCCTCTCCAACTCTGAATACCAGCTTTTAGTCAGGTCAGCTTCCAGAGAGCCCTTTAAAAAATTCCTTTTGAATATCTTTTTTTTTAAGATTTATTTATGCATACAAGAACTAGGGTACAGGACAGAGGTGTGAGGGGTGAGAGGATACACCAGAGACAGAGAGGGGAACAGAACAGGCAGATTGATTTAAATACCCTGCTGAGAGGAGCAGCAGGTGAGACAGGAGAGGTCTGCCACACCATGTGGGTATCTCCCTGGCCGGGGATCGAACTCGTGCTGCAATGGCTGTGGATAGCTTCATAGGTTGTGTCTCAGCCTCTTGAGCCACTAGGGAGGCCCTGAGTGTCTTATTATCAGGTGTTAGCTGGGACAAATAGTAAATATTCCTGGCAGTATTGAATTTCTTTATTATCATTCTTTTTCTTTTTTGATTGAGGGTTACCTCAATTGATTGGTGTATTTTTTCTTTTAAACCAAAGTTATGCCTATCAAGTCAAAGGCAGTCTGGTTTCAAGCTTGGTCAAACTTTTCTTCTCCAAATACACAAAAAAAGGAGTGGACAGCAGATGTGGGACAACATTTGGGGCGGGTCATGCTAGGGGTCGAGACACCTCCCACCAGACCTAGTGTTAGAAGAAGTTGCCTTCATAGAGAGCAGTGGTTCTTAGACTTTTTTAAAAAATTGCTCTTTGGAGAAAAGGGATGATTGTTTGGGATCCTCTTCTGGAAAAATGCACTTACAAAGGCAAAGGGATGGAACACATTTGCTTGGCATTTTCTTTATGCTTGGTCTTCTGAAATTTTATCCTAATTAGGCATAGATCTTTTTATTTTGGTGCCCAGTGGGCCATTTCAATGTGAAAGCTTATGTTTTTCTTCACCTCCAGGAAACAAGCCATTATTTGTTCCTGTATTCCCAGCCTCCTTTTCTTTTGTTCTATTATTCTGGAATTCCTGTTAAATGGGATGGTAGGCCTTCTGGATCCATCCTCCATAAGTTCTACCTTTTCTCTTCTACATCCCACCTTTAGTCCTGGTAACTGCATTTTGGAACACTATGTCAGCTTGATCTTTCAAGTCTACTATTCACTTTTTAGCCATGGTCTATTTTGTGAGTCAACCCACTGAATTCTTATCTGGAAAATAGCTTTTATACTTCCGAAAGCTCCAATTGTTTTTTTTTTTTTTTTTTCAAATGAGACTTATGGGGCAGTTTTATTTTTTTTTTAAAGATTTATTTATTTATACAAGCACTGGGTACAGTCAGAAGCGCGGGAGGGTGAGAGAATTCACCAGAGCCAGAGTGGGGAGCAGAGCAGGCAGAAGGACCGAAGGACACTGCTGAGGGGAGCAGCGGGTGGCAGGAGAGGTCTGCGCGCCATGCGGGACCCTCCTCCAGTGGCCGGGGAGCAGCCGGGGATCGAACCGGTGCTGCAGAGGCTGTGGGCTGCTTCACAACCCAGCGCTCAACCGCTGCGCCTCCAATTGTTTTTTTAATAGGGGAAATGTCTTTCCACACTTCTGGTAAAAATAGCAATTACCTTTAATCTGAAATCTTGTTCTTTAGCACTTACTAATTTTGTTTCTTGGATATTAGTTTTTCTGACGGGTTTTGAGGATGCTGTTTGATGATCCAAACATTCAAATATTTACTAATTCTAGACATTTGTACATCTTTTTACTTGTGTACTCTTGTTTTTGTCAGTTCTGTCATACTGAGCCTGCATGTCATAACTTTGAGGAAGGAGTGGAATGTGTTGCTTGGGTACAGATGTGGGGAGGGGTGTCAGGAAGAAGAGGACCTGTCTTATCATCCTGTTGTGCTTTAGTTGTCTGGCTCAAGGACCCATACTCGCTGGTTTGGTCTGAGGTAAATCTCTCTACAGCTGGCTGATTAGCACAAATTAGGAAAATGAGGGGGAGAACTATATCTACTCCAGCTGCAGTTTCCACCAAGGGATGGCCTAGGGCACTCTTTAAACTCTTTAAATCTGAAAATAGAGTTCTTTCTTACCATTTCTACTTTTGCACTAGACTTCTTGTGTATGATTTTTTTTTAAATGTTAATCTTTTCTTTATTATCTGCCTTGGATATTAAACTTAGAAAGGTCTTTTGTGCTCCTGACTTCTAAAATTATAAATATTCATCTATTTTCTTCTTTTACTATTTTTATGATTTCATGGTTTACATTCACATCATCCAACCATCTGGAATTTATTCTAATGTCAGCCAGGACTTGGAACTCTAGCTTAATTTTTTTCCTAGTGGTGAGCCAGTTGTACCCACCATGCTTTCCATGTGTGGGCTTTTAAAAGACAGCTCAGCTCCCACAGTTCCATAAAAACCTAGGAGTTAAGAATAGAAAGTAGATCCTAATCTCTGCTCCATTACCGCTCACTTTGGAACTCTGGCAGAGCTTAGTTTTCCTTAGGGAAAAAGCTCCTACCAATCATGTAAGGTTGGGAGGGCTGAGGCCATCTGAGTAGGATTTGCTGAAAACCCTCTAGAGGAGGTTAATAGTTGCTGTGTCCCGGCCACTGGGCATAGCCTCATGGGAAACAGTTGCTCAGTCTTGCAAGAAACTCCAGGGGCCCTACGTTCTATGTCTTAACTGTATTTTCTTTCTTTAACTCCCCTATCTATTCCCAGCCTATCACTCAAAGGCAGCTCATGCTGCTCCTCGGTAAAGTCTTCCCTGATATACCCAGGCTGATGTGTGTGCCTCTGGTCTTCACTGTCTAGTGTAATTTTTGGTAATTGTTTTCACGGCTGCCATGGATGAATAAATTAAAAATAAATTACTAAATTTATTTATTAAAATTTATTTTATTAACAATAATTAAGTTACTGGGCATGATGGATGTTGTCTTCCAGGCCCCAGGGAGAAAAGAATTACCAAAGATGCAGAGCTGCAGCCATCCCTGTGGACATGTTCATCTGAGATGTTTGTTGAGACCCTGGGTGTTCATGGCCCATGGGGTATACCATGTACAGTTGTCACTTTGATTAGGCTGCTTGAAACTCAAGGGTCTATTCTTTTGTTTGTTTGTTTGTTTGTGGGACCCTCGCCAGTGGTCGGGGATCGAACTGGCGCTGCAGAGGCTGCGGGCAGCCTCGCAACCCAGTGCTCAACCACTGTGCCACCAGGGGAGGCCCAAGGGTCTATTCTTTTTTACCAAGTGTTAGGTCCTAGAGATTCCAGGAAAAGTCAACTCTGTCTCCTTCTTCAGGGAGCTGATAACCTGGTGTGTAAGTGTGTAGACAGAATCTTGGAAGAAGTTTTAGGAAGGGAAGAATCAGGCACATCAAACCCTTCAAAGGACCTAGGGGTAGCCTAGGGGTTGGTGGCCTAGGGGTTAAGTCTCAGTGCTATCACTACTATGGCCTGAGTTCGATCCCCAGCCAGGAGCTAACCCTCATATGCTCCAGCAGACCTCTCCTGTCTTGCCTGCTGCTCCCCTCAGCAGTGTATTTCAGTGGATCTGCCTGTTCTGCTCCCCACTCTGTCTCTGGTGAATCCTCTCACCCCTGCCCCTCCCCCACATTCCAGTTCTTCTATGCAGAAACAAACAAAAAACAACAAATTGAGCAATCTTTAAAAAAAATTATATATATTAAAAAAAATCTTCAAAGAGAACAAGGAATGTAGCTGAGTTGGAGAATTCTTATTTGTCTATAAAATACATGCACATTTCCTGTATGCTGTGTGTGAAAGGCTCGAAACTCTTAACCCCTTTATCTCATAAAAATTAGGTGTTATTATCAGTTCCATTTTGTAGATGAGGAAACTGACTCCCAGAGAGGTAAAGTGATTTGCTTGTAATCACAATGAGGAAGCCACAAAGAGAAACCCAGGGAAGGAAGGGGTTAACTTAGGAGAGGAGAAAGACTTAATCCTTGGCTGTTCTCCCTTCCTCTCTTCTTACTTGGAAAGATTTTGTGGGCTGAACAGAATTTTTAGTTGTTCTCTGCAGCTTTCCTCTTTCAGCTTCCTGCACTGCCTTTTCAGGCCCTTCTCTGGTGAAACCTTACTTTTCCTTTAAAGGAAGGCCAGCTCCAATATCCTGTTCCTGGAAGGGCTTCTTCCTCTTCCTGCAACCGCTCTGTAGCCTTCAGTCTAGGCCTGGTTCCCACTCTGACATATGTTACCTCAAGGCCTGTTTTACCACCTGGCCCATGCTCCTGAAGAAGAGAGATGAACTCAATCCTTTCCAGTCTCTCCAGGGTCTAATACAGGGTCTAATACAGTAGACACACTAGGTTAAGTAAGTACAGGCGAAAAATCAACATTTTCAAGTTCAGTCAGAGTGTGTCGGTCTCGGAGCTTGAACTATTCAGCGGTTCTCCCTCTGGATCTTCACCTGAAGATTATGTGAGCCATCGCCAAGAACCATAAAAACACCCATTACTTTAGTTGGTCTTTTGCACTACTTGCTTGGGAATTATCATTTTTTTTTAAAAAGGTACTTTATACTTTTGAGAGCCGAGAATTCCTTAAAATACACATCACACAGATTTCATCATCTCAACCATATTCAAGTACACAGTTCAGTAGTGTTTAGTGTTTCCACACTGTCGTGCAGCACCAAGATGAATTTTTTCATTTTTTTCAAAGCTGAAACTCCATACCTATTAATCTACTCCACATACCTTACACCTCCCAGTCTCTGGAAACAATGATTCCACTTTATATCGCTATTGATTTTGACTACTCTAGATACTTCATATAAATGGGATCATCAAATGTGTCTTTTTTTTTTTTTTAAAGAGGCATGTTTTATTTATTTGTTTGTTTGTTTGTTTTTGTTTATACATGCACTGGGTACAGTCAGAAGCGAGGGAGGGTGAGAGAATTCACCAGAGCCAGAGCAGGGAGCAGAGCAGGCAGAAGGACCGAAGTACACTGCTGAGGAGAGCAGCGGGCGGCAGGAGAGGTCTGCACGCCATGTGGGACCCTCCTCCGGTGGCCTGGGAGCAGCCGGGGATCGAACCGGCGTCGCAGAGGCCGCGGGCAGCTTCGCAACCCAGTGCTCAACCGCTGTGCCACCGGGGAGGCCCTCAAATGTGTCTTTTGACTTGCTTATTTCACTTAGCATAAGCAAAATGTTTTCAAAGTTCATTCACTGGTAGCATGTGTCACAACTTCCTTTTTAAGGCTGGAGATATTCCTTCCAGGTAGTTTTTGTTATTGTTAAATTTTCACTGTTCTGTTGCTTTTTGATTTCTACATCTGCTATTACTTCTTCGTTCTAGTGCACTGTGATTAGAGAATGTTATCTGTACTCTTTCTGTTTTTTAAAATATATTTGAGTTTTTTGTGGTGTTATGTGTGGTAATTTGTTAAGAATCTGTGGATATTCATAAAGAGCGTATTTTAGGTTTTCAAGGTATTGAATTTGATATCTTTAATTCAGACTGTTACTAATTTAACAAGTCAATTTTTAAAAATATCCATACTTATTGTATGGTCTACTAATCAGCCATAGGCTAAGAGAAGTGAGTTAATATTTTCTATTCTTACTGTATTTCTGTCCATTTTCCCATGTATTTCCTATTTTTTCTTTCTAAATTCTGATACTATATTGTTTTGTGCATAAATATTTATGTATATCTTCATTGTGGCCCTCAGTCTTTATTATTATAACATTTTCTTTTGTGACTTGTTTTCTGGTTTTTTTTTGTGAGTTCAACCATATCTGATATTAATACTATGACCTTAATTTTCTTATTGCTTGTATTTGCATGTTTTTCTTTCTATTTTTACCTGTTCTTTTTAATTTCAATCTTTCTGAGGAGCACTATTTTTAGACATGTCCCTCATACATACACTAGTTGGGTTTTGTTTTGTGACTCCATGAAGTGCTTCTAAAAATGGTGAGATTACTAGGTCAAAGTTAAAGAAAAATTTTATGGCACTTGACCCTAATGGCCAAATAAATTGCTTTTCACAAGGTGGACTACTTTAGCCTCTCACCAGTCATTTAGAAACAGATCATCTCCCTACCATATCCAGAATGGTTATTAGAATGCTGTTAACACTTTTAATAAATAAAAATGGGGCCTTATTGTCCTGTCATTTGCTTTTTCCTGGTTTCATCAAATTTACTTCAAGTTAATAAAGACGTAGAAAGAAAAGGTCAAAATAAAACATTCCCTTTCAAATGACCTTCACTGAGATTAAAATGTGTGGTATTTCTTATTCCAGATTTCCTTGACATTGAATAAACTCTTCAACTCAGCCCTCAGATTCTCCCTTCTTCTGGGAGAAATTATCTAGATTCCTACCTCACAACCCTGTATCTTGCCTTCTTTCCTTTTCTTTCTTTCTTTTTTTTTAATAGAGGCATGTTTTATTTATTTATTTGTTTGTTTGTTTGTTTTGTTTATACATGCACTGGGTACAGTGAGAAGCGCGGGAGGGTGAGAGAATTCACCAGAGCCAGAGCGGGGAGCAGAGCAGGCAGAAGGACCGAAGTACACTGCTGAGGGGAGCAGCGGGCGGCAGGAGAGGTCTGCGCGCCATGTGGGACCCTCTTCCAGTGGCCGGGGAGCAGCCGGGGATCGAACCAGCACTGCAGAGGCTGCGGGCAGCTTTGCAACCCAGCACTCAACCGCTGCGCCACCGGGGAGGCCCCCTTTTCTTTTCTTTTTTTTTTTTTTTAAATTTTCTGCTGTCTATTGACTTTTTTTTTTTTAATTTTTTTTTTTTTAAAGATTTGTTTATTTATTTATTTATACAAGCACTGGGCACAGTCAGAAGCGCGGGAGGGTGAGAGAATTCACCAGAGCCAGAGCGGGGAGCAGAGCAGGCAGAAGGACTGAAGTACACTGCTGAGGGGAGCAGCGGGCGGCAGGAGAGGTCTGCGCGCCATGCGAGACCCTCCTCTGATGGCCGGGGAGCAGCCAGGGATCGAACCAGCACTGCAGAGGCCGCGGGCAGCTTCGCAACCCAGCGCTCAACCGCTGCGCCACCGGGGAGGCCCCCCTTTTCTTTTTTTTTAAAGATTTATTTTTATACAAGAGCTGGGGTACAGGCCAGAAGTGCAGGAGGGTGAGAGGATTCACCAGAGACAGAGCGGGGCACAGAACAGGCAGACTGATGAAATACACTGCTGAGGGGAGCAGTGGGCGAGACAGGAGAGGTCTGCTGCGCCATGTGGGTAGCTGCCTGGCTGCCAGGGATTGAACCCACACTGCAGAGGCTGCAGACAGCTTCCCAGCACTGGGCTCACCAGGGAGGCCACCGGGGAGGCCCTCCTTTCCTTTTCTGTAGTGAATGGGCAATATAACCTAATAAGAACATACAAGATCTGGAGCTAGATTAAATGGATTGAAATCCCAGCTCCATCTCTACAATTTACTGACTGAGTTATATATGGCAGTTACTTGCCCTCTCTGTGGCTTGGTTTCCTGAGGCAGTCATTCCCATGACTATAATAGTAGCAACTGTTGGGGTTGTTGTGTGGAACAGTTAACTATTCAAAGGATTCAGACAGGACTTATAATTGGCCTTGTCTCTGGTTATGGTGGAAGCTTTTTCCTTCTTATCTGACCCTATTTCCTTAACCACTGCTTTTAGTCTCAGGCCAAGCTCAGGCTTCTGGCACAAGCAGAGCCCAGCAGAGTCCTTGCCTGTGATCCCCGAAGTTGGGATGTGAGAAGGAAAACATTTAGTGCTGGCAAGGAAGCTCTCAAATGTGAGACCTGGCTATTGGCAGCCATGTTTTCAGCCTAGTGAAACAATGGGAAGCCATGCTTCGAGAATGAGGCTTCATTAGAGATGGGAAGAGTCTGGCATTGCTGGTATCGTTGGTTCTGGCTGTCTCCCAACACTTTTATGAGCCAGTAAATGTCCCAGTTTCCTTGAACTCCCTTGCATTGAGTTTCCGTCACTTGCAACCAAATTAGAGTTTTAATACACCTTCTAGGGCATCTTAGGACAATACAGATCATGAAGTCTCCTGTCTTTGCACATCTCTGAAAAGCCCCAAACTGATGCAAACCCCCCTAACACACACACACACACACACACAGTAGTCCCCAGCTTGTTGGAGTGGGCTGTGACTCCTTCCCTGTCTGTGCTGCCTGCACTTCTCCACACACTAAAAGACAGCTGCACCAATGCCCAGGGCTTAAACAGGATGTTATTCCGGAAATCTGTGCCCTTTTCTGTACGCCCTTTGTTTTTTTTTCACTGCCCTATTCAGTAACTTCACAAGTACACAATGAGCACCTGCCAAGACTGCTGTCAGGCCTGGGCCCCAGAGAGGCAGCAAACAGTTCCTGTGTCAAGGGACCTGCAGGCAAGAGGGGCCATCAGGCTGTCAGACAGTCAAAGAGAGACAGCGGGATGAGTGTTGAACAGATGTTTCTGCCAAGTGCCATTGGAGCTCAGGGGAGGTTTGTCACTAGTGGACTGGGACAGTTGTCTGCCTAGTCCACCTGCCTCCAGTTTCTTACCACCACCATGTGTTCTGGAACACAGTTCAGCTATGAGATTGTTTCTGCCTGCACTGAGCCACACTCCTTAGCCTGGCAAGATCCTCATCCAGATCGTACCTTAGCCTGCTTTCTCAGCCACATTGTCCACTGTCCCCTATTCACAAACCTCGCCCACAAGTCTAACCAGTCTCATTTTCATCATTTGACTATTCTCCCCACTGTGCCTCTCCTCACTTGGCTCCTCTGTCTCCCATCCCTGCAGGTGTCAAGTGTACATACCTCCCAAGGTGTGGGTTGGCAAATGCATTTCATTTCTCATGTGCCTTGTCTGATTGTCTGACTGTTGCTGTGTTGAGAAGGATTCTGTGGACATTCTGGTCTGCGTGGAGAGAGGTGGTAGGATGTACTGAGACTGACTTCATCTGTACAGGTCCTGGAATGGGGGGTGAGGGGACAGGACTTGCAAGGTGGCAATCAGGCAACCTAGTTATGAGTGTAAGAGTAATGGTGAGGAACAACCTGAGAGCAAGTGGGGACCTGGTGAAAGAGCAAAGGAAGCAGGCAGCAAAAGCTGCTGTGGACACCAAATTGGGAGAGTATTGGGATCCGGGCAATGGGGGAGGTGCAGGGACAGCATGCTTGGGATGGCCTTGCAGGCTTCTTTCCGTTCCAGTTGTAATGTGTTCCTCCCCCATTCCCATGAAGAGTCCCTTGTTCTACCAAGTGAAATTAATCTTTCTTTTCTAACATTTTAAAATCTCTCTATGTCTTTATTAGAACATAGACTGCTCCTCCCTTTTTATGGGTACATCTGTCTCTTTTTTAAAAGAAAGATTAATTTTTTTTACAAGAACAAGAACTGGGGTAAAGGCCAGAGGTGTGGTGGGTGAGAGGATTCACCAGAGACAGAGTGAGGAACAGAACAGACAGATTGACTGAAATGCACTGCCAAGGGGAGCAGCGGGCGAGACAGGAGAGGTCTGCTGCACCTTGTGGGTTGCTCCCTGGCTGGGGATCGAACTCATGCTGCAGTAGCTGTGGATAGCTTCATAGCACTGTGACTTAACACCTTGCGCCACCGGGGAGGTCCCCATCTGTCTCTTTTTAATTTGAGAGGATAAATGGTATTCTATGGAGAATGGTACAAGGTAGGGACTCAAAACTCCTTAACCTGATAGATGTAACCTTGTGAAAACACCACAGCTGGGCACCACTATTGAAGAGCCTCAGGGTACCCGTCCCCAACCAGCTGGCTTTCCCTACATGCCTCTGCCCAGCACAGACTGAGGATGTCGCTATTGTGGCCGTGTCCTCACTCCTGAACCAATTCCTGCCTTGTTGCTTCTGTCTGACCTGTTATTTGCTATCTTCTTGCCAGCCTGTAACCACCAACACCTGAGCTCCCATTTTCTCTCAGACATTTCTTTACTCACCCTCCTCTCTGGTCCTTTCCTCCCTTGCCATGAGGGGTAGAGGGATGAAGTCCTACCTTCAATCCAAGCACTGACTTGGGGAGAGTGGGGTAGAGGTGGAGGATTGTCTGAGGCCTAAATGATAGGCTACAAGGAGAAGTGATGTGTGTCCTGAAAGAAAAGCAGGAAATGTGCTGAAGACAGGTTTCTGGGGTGAGGGTGGGAGTGGAGGTTGTTGACACCCCCTATTTCCACCCAGTCACTTCCCCCTTCCTCTAATCTCCTCAGCAACTCACGCTATGGTGCAAAAGAAGGGACAAAGAGGATGACAGGGCCTGTGAGTCTTGCCCCCCACACATAAGGATCAGCAGATTTATTGGGCGGCATGTGGCAGGATGCAGTCTGTCCAGCAGAGTGACAGCTGAGCAGGGACCACCGTACAACTGGAAGCTAAAAATAAAAGAGTGATGTGCCACCATTTAGTCTCCTTAAGATCAACCTGCCCCCTCCATTGCACCTCTAGTTCCCAGCAGCCCATCTAGGGAGTCAGGGGGGTGCAGTCAGCACACTCCACCCTTGACCATGGAGTGGGCTATGAGTGCCATGCATTGGCTCAGAGGTTGGTCCTCACTGCTCCTCTTATACTCTCAGCTGGGCTTCCTGATTGCCCTGTTGCAAGCCCTGCCACCGGCATCCATCACTCCCTCAGTTCCCGGACCAGTATAGATGAAGTCAGGAAGCATTTAGTCAGTCTCAGTACATTTTATCTCTTTTCCCCACCCAGATCTCACCCCACCCAACAATACAATCGTCAAGAGCCCAGCACCATTTACTTCTCTGGACCTAGATCTGTAACAGGGGCCTGAAGCCAAAAACTGTTACAGGAGGCATCCCCTGAAGGGGGTTGCTAGTGAGGATTGATAGGCCCAGGTGAAATACAAAGTATCCGTGGGGTGGAGACTCTGATAAGAATTATAAGTGACTGCAGAAGCAGCCCCCTGGATTCAGCTTTCGGGATTTTAGCATTTTTGAATTGGCAGTGATTCTGGGTTCAGCGATTTCTGGCCCCACCATGCCAATCTTCCAGAAGGCTGTTGAGGGCCTCTGAAGGACATGGAGAAGGTTCCAGCAGCCAACCTCAGAGAAGAAAAGTTTGCAGGCTTTGTAGGTAGCCGCGTGACTGAAACTGCTCCCAGTTTTATTGCTGTAATAGCCTGGAAGGGAAGGTGAAGACCCAGAGGCAGGCACCTCACTGGGCTGCATGAGTGGGGTCATTTGTTTGGTGGTTTGACTGCTGCAGCTTCTGCTTTGAGTGTCGATTGTCTGGTGCCGTGCTGGCACATCTCGGCAGCTTTAGTGAGCATCTCCTGTTGTGTCTTCTGCTGTCTTTGTGAGTTGGATCCCAGCCTATTGTCTCGCTGCAACATGCTCTGTGTCCACAGTGGTGGGAAGATGCCATCTTGGGAGACTTTGTGTTTAGGACTTTAAAACACCGAACACTGCTTTGGGTGAGGCAAACAGCCATTGTGACCTCAGTAACTCTTTGTTCTCCCTGGTTTGTTAAATAAATTCCATTATTGTTCTCTGAACTTGAGTAGTCTAGCAATTGTGCACAGGTAAAGAACTCAGACAGTGACCAATAAACTATTTGGGCAGTGTCCTTGGTCAGCTGTAGTGCCCCTTGCTGCCATGTATCAGATCCTCAGGTTACCTTTGGTCTCCTTTGACTCTCCTTTAGTGCAGTTAACACCTGGGGCCTTGGGTCCAGCTTCCTGAGCTGCATGGCACCCTGGTTTTACTATCTCTAGAACTGGGTCACCATCATGGACATCTGTGACATCCCTAATAACGAGGGACTCCAGAACTGTTGGCAGCTTCACGAAGGCTGCCCAGCTTTCTGCCTCCCTGTCTAGCTTTCTGGTCCCACCTCAGGCTCCTCCCCCACTCGCATTACTCCCCCTTTCCTCACTCTGCAAACATGTTTAGGCTGCAAACCCAGCTGCAGAACTGTATAGCGCTGTTGGCAGGAGACCGGCTGGCTCCAGAGAGCTGGCTGGAGGGGAATGCAATGGATCACATTTCTTCAGCTCGTGCCAAATATTATTCAGACGTAGCTTTTCAGACAGACACAATTGCTCATCCAATAAACACAGAAGGGCTAATCCCAGGACATTTATCAGAGTGGGGAAAGATAAGACAAAGGACAGTCACAAAAGGCTTTTGGGATTTGGCCTGCTGAGGTTGGCCCAAGAGGAGGTGGTGAGACCTCCATGCACTCCTGGGGTTTTTTCCTTAAAGGGCTTGAAACCCAGCACCAGGGCTTTGGGAATTGCTTTCATTTGACATACAAAGCCTACATTGGTGCATACACTTTCCGTGGTGAACAGGGAGGAAGAAATCTACAAGGACCAGGCGCCTTTGTGGGCAGACAGGCCTCTCTCCACTTGTCAGTGGTCAGGTGGGATAGCTGCAAGGACTTCATGAGCTCCTTACACTGAACACACAGAAAATGTCCTCAGAGCATTCTGCATTTGTTGACAGAGTTCTCAAGAGACACCCCTTTGGGTCTGGAATCTTTCACTCTGCCAGGTGTGAGAGCATGGGTGCTGAGAAAGCAGCTCTAGGGACTAGGCTGACTACAATGCAGGGGAACAGAGTTATAGGGTCCTCTGTCCACCCCAGAGGGCTGGCTAAGCCACTAAAGTCCTCTGTCAGCCCTTTCTGCTTGGTGTCTCTGCCAGCAGGCCCTAGGAGCTTTCCCCTTCAGGGACTCAGCCCAGAAATGAAAGAAGTCAGGCTTTGCTCTGAGGCCCAAGGGGCCCCGGGAGAAGAGAACCAGGTGAAGACTCTGGAGGCAGTCTGGATCCTCCCACTGCCTTGTGACAGGGTGTGCACCTCGCCACCAAGATTCTGAGTCTGCCCAGAGGAGAGGCTTCCCTGTTGGTAGGAGGAATTGACTAGATTAGGGAAAGGGCATGAAAAGACCCCCTTCTGTTCTCACTACGACACAATGAGTGTACTATTACTGGCACCACTTTTCTGGCAAAGCATTGCCAGGTTAGTAACTCACCCAGGGTTAATTAGTGAACAGGAGGCTTCAGAATCTTCATTTGACCCTGCCACACAGCCTAGAGGCCTGTGGAGAGATGCGGTAGCTACAAAAATTGGTTTCAGAGATTCCAGTTGCGTGAGAATCCTTAGGAGGGTGGGGTTGGAAGGTCTGCAGCCCCAGATCTGGGATGATGCCTTCAAGGCACAATGCTAAAGCAGGTTTCCATTGCGGACCCAGGGCTCTATAATTAGTGTGACTAACCCTACCATTTCCCTTGGAATGGAGAGGGTTTCTGGGATTTGGAACTTTAAAACAGCAAGGTTCTGGCCAAACAAGGATAAGCTAATTTTCCTGTCTATAACAAAAGAACTGGGAGTGGATCATCTCCTTGGACTTCAGACTCACCTTTGGGTCAAGCTCCTCCTTACACCTGAGGGCTAGAGACTCACTGAGTGCTATGCTGATTAGGAAGATGGACAGAATAACAACCAGCTGGCAGCTCAGATGCTTGGGAGGGACAGACTACAACATCAGGTGGCAATAAATAAAGCAGGATGCTGAACTTAGTGGAAACAAGTTACCTTCTGGTGTGCGAGTCCTAACACAATCCAGAAGATGGAGCAAAACTCCCAGGTGAGGATTGTGGGCAGGCAGGCAGGATGAACTTGGTGGCCTGAACCTGGTGACCTCAGAGGAAGCCAGAGGCAGGGCCCAACCCACTTTGCCTACAGGAAGTTTCTTTTCTGTTTCTTGAAACTTCACTCCTGCCAGGAATGGCTTCTCCCCAACCCACAGGCCTGGAGGACTCACACTGACCTGCTTTCCTAGGCCAGCAACCCTTACCCTTAACTTCCTCCCTCTCTGACTGCCCCAACTTGGTGTGTGACCATGTCTATTTGCCAGTCTTTTTAATGATGAAGATCTGAAACTCACTGTGCAACACCTGGAAGGTTTCAATATAAGGAGATTGGGTTCTGAGCCAGAATCCACAGGCAGAAATGCTGTTAGGCCTCAGGAGGGATGCAAAGCGGGCTAGAAGCCTTAGGAGTGCAGGCAGTGTCCTCTCTTCATTTCTAGGTCCATGGTCTGTAGTCTGTTTCATTCTCTTAGCATTTTTTTTCTCTATGTATTGGCAGAACATGGAATATTTATATAATTTCAATTCCAGCCACACCCAGGAACTGACTGTCCTGTATCTCCAATCCAAATTCTCAGGAGAGACTATTTGATTGACTCAGCTTGGGTCAAATACTCACTGCTGGTCCAAACAGCTGTGGCTGGGGTGGGGTGGGCCAAGCAGTACAAAAGAGACTACAAAAGACCGTTCCAGGAGGGCCAAGTTTTCAGAAAACTTGGAGTCATTCTGAGCTGACTAGATACTCACTATCACACAGATTTCCTGGAAGTGACAGGTAACTGTGCCTTCTCTTCCCAGAGTTTATAACATTTGTTTGGTGGCTGCCTCCCTGTCTTTTTCTCTTTTGCATTGTGACCCACAGGCCAGTAGCCTTGATGTCACCAGAGAGCTCGTTAGAACTGCAGTCTCTGCCCCACCCTTAAATAGTCAAGCTTTACTTGCATTTTATTTGTTTTTTATTTTTTTAAAGATGTATTTATTTATGCATACAAGAATTGGGGCGTACAGCCACTGCAACATGAGTTCGATCCCTGGCCTGGGATGCTAACCCACATGGCACAGCAGACCTCTCCTGTCTCCACACTGCTCCCCTCAGCAGTATATTTCAGTGGATCTGCCTGTTCTGCTCCCCACTCTGTCTCTGGTGAATCCTTTCACACACACACCCCACCTCTGGCTTTAACACTTCTGCATTTTAACAGCTCCTCAGAGATTTATATGAAGATTTGGTAAGCACTGGAACACGTTCTTATCTCTCCCACAAGACTGATAATTCTGAAGGGAAGGGCTTTATTCAACAAATGTCAATTTTACACTTTCTATGTGTAAAGCATTTGCTTTGTCTTATGAGGGACAAAACACCTCAAATGCGCTAATGAGATTTAAAGCCCAGAATAGCAGTCGAAGAGGATAAACTAATTATATGATATCCGAGCTTTGTTTTTAAAATAAGCCTGCAGGAGGGCCTCCCCCGTGGCGCAGCGGTTGAGCGCTGGGTTGTGAAGCTGCCCGCAGCCTCTGCGGCACCGGTTCGATCCCCGGCTGCTCCCTGGTCACTGGAGGAGGGTCCCACATGGCGCGCAGACCTCTCCTGCTGCCCGCTGCTCCCCTCAGCAGTGTACTTCGGTCCTTCTGCCTGCTCTGCTCCTCGCTCTGGCTCTGGTGAATTCTCTCACTCTCCCGCGCTTCTGACTGTACCCAGTGCATGTATAAATAAAAAAAAAAAAAGCCTGCAGGAGGTGGGGGGATTTCAGAGGGAAAGATGAATCAGGGGCCACCCTAGCGGTGTAGTTGTTAAGTCACAGCATTACACTGTGGCCTGAGTTCTACCCCGGCTAGGGAGCTGACGCACATGGAGCAGCAGACCTCTCCTGCCTCCCCCGCTGCTCCCCTCAGCAAGGTATTTCAGTCAATCCCCCTGTTCTGCTCCCCACTCTGCCTCTGGTGAATCCCCTCACCCCCCCACATCTTTGGCCTACACCCCAGTTTTTCTACACAAAAATAAAAATTAGGGCCTCCCCTGGAGGCGCAGCAGTTGAGTGCTGGGCTGCGAAGCTGCCCACAGCCTCTGCAGCGCTGGTTTGATCCCCGGCCACAGGCGAGGGTCCCACATGGCGCAAACCTCTCCTGCTGCCCGCTGCTCCCCTCAGCAGTGTACTCCGGTCCTTCTGCCTATTGTGCTCCCCGCTCTGGCTCTGGTGAATTCTCTCACCCTCCCGTGCTTCTGACTGTCCCAATGCTTGTATAAACAACTAAATAAATCTTTTAAAAAAATAAAAATTAAATAAAACATTTTTAAAAGAAAGATGAATCAAATATTGGATGTGAAAAACTGGGGGTTCATTACACTATTCTCTCTACTTTTGTGTATCTTTGAAATTTTGCATAATAAAAATTAAAAGAAAGGAGTAACAGTAAAAAACATTATAAAGATCATCTAAATAGTCAAAATTGGCTTGCTTCCTGGCCAAATAAGTAAATCCAAGGCACCAAGAGGTCTCCCAAATGGAATTGCTCAATGCCTATCAGAGATGTTTGCAGGATGAGTGGATTAGGAAGAAGTTTGCAATCTTGGTCATGTGCAAATGATTTTCTAATTTTGCAAAAGGAGAGAGATACTTATTTTCTTTTTGTGACTTCCAACTGACTTAAGGGGAAAAAGGAGGAGAAATTTGCCAGCTCAAGAACTGATGAGACTAGGGGGAGTTGGAGATAGCCATACCAGGGCACACACCCCCTTGTCTTCTTTATTTTTTTTAAGATTTATTTTATTTATTTATGCATACAAGAACCTAGAAATGAAGAGAGGACACTACCTCTGTAGGCCAGAGGTGGGAGGGGGTGAGAGGATTCACCAGAGATAGAGTGGGGAACAGAACAGGCAAACTGACTGAAATACACTGCTGAGGGGAGCAGCAGGTGAGACAAGAGAGGTCTGCTGTGCCACCAGGAGTGGAACTCATGTCACAGTGACTTGCGGTAGCTTGATAGTGCTGAGACTTTAACCACGAGCCACCAGAAAGGCCCAACACTTGCCTCCTTTTGGCTTAGTTCTCAGTCAGGCTCTTTCCACATGATGGCTGTTAGGGGTTGAATAGTGTCCCCCCAAAATCCACGTCTACCCAAAACCTCAGAATAAACTTTATTTGGAAATAGGATTGTTGCATATATAATCAGTTAAGTCAAGATCAAGTCAAACTAAATTATGGTGGGCCCTAAATCCAGTCATTGATGTCCTTAACAGAAATAGGAGAGGACATGGCAACAGAAAAGAAACATGCAAGTGATAAGGTCATGTGAAGACAGAGGCAGGTTAGAGTGATACAGCTACAAGTTAAGGAATATCAAGGCTGCTGGGACTGCAGGAGCTGGAAGAGACAAGGACGTATTCTTCCCTGGAGCCTTCTGAAGGAACACGGTCCTGCTGATACCTTGATTTTATACTTCTGGCTTTTAGAACTGTGAGAGCTAAAAATTTCTGTTCTTTTAAGCCACCAAACCTATGACATTTTGTTGTAGGAGTCTTAGAAAACTAATATAACAACTCCAGGCTGGCAACCCCTGAGGAAATGTAGAGCCTTCTCCTCAACATTTACAGGAGTTCTGGAGGAAGAGGACACCTTCGTTTCTTTTCCCTTCAAACCATGTGTCCTGGATGTCAAGATGGTGGGAGGGAAACAGTGCTCTGACAGGCCAGATATGCATCCCCTGTCCATGGAGGAGCCTGTGGTGAGGTCAGCTCTCCCAACCACATAGGGGAGAGTGGGCATCTCTTACCAGCAGGAGTAATGAATACAGGGCAGGCAAAGGTAACATCTGTCCACCACAGGAAGAAAGAGTTAATTTTGCGAGCTACACTTTCATCCAAGAACAGAGTTGTTTTTTTTTTTTTTTTTTTTCTTTCCTTTTATAGAGGCATGCTTTATTTATTTGTTTGCTGGTTTGTTTGTTTGTTTGTTTTGTTTATACATGCACTGGGTACAGTCAGAAGCGCGGGAGGGTGAGAGAATTCACCAGAGCCAGAGCGGGGAGCAGAGCAGGCAGAAGGACCGAGGTACACTGCTGAGGGGAGCAGCGGGCGGCAGGAGAGGTCTGCGCGCCATGTGGGACCCTCCTCCGGTGGCCGGGGAGCAGCCGGGGATCGAACCGGCGCCGCAGAGGCCGCGGGCAGCTTCGCAACCCAGCGCTCAACCGCTGCGCCACCGGGGAGGCCCCCAAGAACAGAGTTTTAAAGATTCAAAGGAAGTGGAGATCTCTCAGAAGTCAGGGCAACCAAATTTCCTCCCCCACCTCAGCACAAAATCTATAGTATCCTCAAACAATAGGAGAATGGACAACCCCATCATGGTATAGCCATTCCATTTCAAATTTCCTTTTTACAGGTCCCTGAACTGAGAGATCACAGAGCTAGTGTGACCTCAGTAGTCTTTTGGCAACCTGGGTATTTAGCAACCCTTTAACAAACTCTGCCATGAAATTCTTGTGGCTAAAATGGAATATATGGGTTGGATGATATGAGTAGTAGGAAAAAAAGCTGCTAAATGACTAAAGTGAATCTTTCTTGTTATATTTGTTCACTCAGCATGTAACCCCTTATTTTTTTAAAGATTTATTTGTGCATATAAGAACTGGGGTGTAGGCCAGAGATGTGGGGGGTGAGAGGATTCACTAGAGACAGAGTGGGGAACAGAACAGGCAGATCGACTGAAATACACTGCTGAGGGGAGCAGTGGGAGAGACAAGAGAGGTCCGGTGTGCCATGTGGGTTAGCTCTCTGCCTGGGGATTGAACTCATGTTATAGTGGCTGGTGATGGCTTGAAAACGCTGTGTCCTTAACCCCTGTGCCACCAGGGAGGCCCTTAACCCCTTATTTTTAAGCATTTTCTAAAGTTTTGGGGGGCAGTGGTGCCTTGGTCCTTACCATGAAAGCAGAAAAGGAAGATTCTCCTTTTCACTTCTTGACAGCTAAGGCTCAAATCTTAGTGAATTAAGCTCATCCACTTACACCAAGGAGTGGGAGCGATGCTACGAGGCAGGGGGAGCATAGAAAGTCTTCATGGCAAGAAAAAAGAAAAATATCTGATGGTTTCACTTTTAGGAGAAATATAGGGGAACCAAATAAGGGATCAGGAAAAAAATTAATAATAAATAAACAAACAAAATTAACAGGCAACTAAAAAATCAGAGGCATTCTGCAGGGGAGGGGTAGGGAGAGGGATCAAAACAAGGGAGGGAGGAGCACAAGGGACTGTGGTGATGGTGAAAGGGTGAATTGCTGGTGGGAATTTTACAGGGACTACTCCTGAGAGGAGAAAGCATGCATTGTACAAATAGGAACAAGGATGTAAAAAAGAAAGGAAGGGAAGGAGGGAGGGATGGAGGAAGGGAAAATTCATGACAACAGTAGCAGTGCCTCAGAGGATCCTGGAGTGAGAGCCCTGAGGGTTCAGGGACAGAGTAATCAGCAGGTTGACTGTTTTGTTGACAAAAATCCTGATTGACTTAATGACTCACACAAAGGATTCAAGTCAACTTCTAGGGGTGTTTTTACTGTTTTGGGATTGTCATTAGCTCTTTTAGTTTAACATGAACATCAAAAAATGAATGTTGTGGATGGCGCTGGAAGGGATCATGCTCAGCGAAATAAGCCAAAAAGAAAAAGAAAAATACCGGATGGTCTCACTCATAGCAGGAATCTAGAAAACTTAAATAAGGGACCAGGAAAATGAATAACTATAAGAAAGTGAAAATCAAAATCAACAAAAAACTATGAACCAGAGACACTTTTAGGGGGCGGGGGTGGGAGGGGAGGGATTGGGGTCAGAATGGGGGGGCTGCAATTGTATGGGGAATATAACAATAAAATTTATTAAAAAAAAAAAAAAAATGAATGTTGTGTTAGCAGGCACTGAAGAAAGGATGATATTTGGAATTGTGGAGGTAAGGAATGGTCCTGCTCTCTTCCATTGCTCAGACCTCAGCTGAAATGCTGCATTCAGTCCTGGGCACCAATATATTTTGATGAAAATAGATAGACTAAAGCCTGGTCAAGGAAGAATGATCAAGGCAGGGAAGGAACTCAACCGTGAAGCATGAAGAATAGTAAAAACAACAGATATTAGTCAGCTGAGAAAGGAATTGTCTTCAGGTTGGGAGTCCACGTGTCTAATTTCTTCAAATAATGAAGAGATAATGAAACATAAAAAGATTTGGTTTATTTTCTGTGGCTCCAAGGAACTTAGCTGGCATCAGTGCCACTGGTTGGTTTCACTTTAATGTAAGAAGGGCTTAATTGTTAGCTTAGTGATATCCACACTGAAGTAGGCTGCTCACGTGTAGTGTGTTGTCTGTCACTAGGGGGGTACAACAAGCTGGATAAACTCTCAGAGTATAATTTGTGGGGGAATCCTTTATTGAACAAAGGTAGGGCTGGTGTCCTTCTACATTTCCACCCATCCTGAAATCTGACCATGTCCATAGGGCCGGTTGGAAAGAGCAGAAAACTGAAGGTGTAGAGACCAGAGAAATTACAAAATGTGAGCTGTTCTGGAGCACAAGTCCCAGCCACTGTTCGATATCCAGAAAAAAAAAAATACAGGATTACATTATTCTCAATTCTTTACCACTCCTTATAGCAATCCCTTTGTCATGTGACTTTGAAGTTCCTCTCTCTAGAGGCAGAATATATTTTCCTGCCCCACTGATACTTGGCCAAATGACTTGCTTTGGTTCACAAAAGGTGAGTAGAGGTGACCATTCCAAGCAAAGTCCCTGAAGGGCATTGGCTTTTTTTGTTCACTCATTTTTCTTCCTGTATGCCATTATTGTCTGAAAAAATGTGCTCTTGGTAGGTGTCACAGAGGAATAGAGACATGGAGTAGGCTCTTCTAGTCAACCTTCAGACTCACAGCCTTAAGCAGAGCTGCCTCAGCCAACACATGGACACATGAGAGAAAAAGAAATGTTTTCTTATTCCAGGGCACATAGACTTGGTAGTTCTTTGCCATGCAGCATTACTCTGGCAGTAACTCGCTAAGACAGATGGGACAATGCAACACTTTCAGATACAGGATTGAAGGCAGTTCTCAGGTTTCTGTTGACCTTTTTCTAGGGTCTGAGAAAGTAGCACTTGAGGCAAAGAACTCATCCCAAGAGATTATGGGCATATCCTGTCCTGTGTATAAATGTTGCTAAGAATGGATGGCCAAGGTCACTGGGTGGGGCGTAGACCCAGTGGTAGAGGCACTTTGTAGGGACTGAGGTAAAGAAGTGAAAGAGGAAGCTGATCTCACTTCAGGTCGTGGGAAGAAGTCCAGCAGGACACTCAGAAGAAAGAGAAAACAGGAGTAGCCTCCTGACAGGCAGTTTATATTGTAATGGATTGAAGAAGGTGACAGTTTCTTTATCTCTTATCAGTGGGTGAAGTCTACTTCCCCTCCTCTTGAATCGGTGCTGGCTCTGTGCGTTGTTCTGAGCAAGATAATGTAGCAGATGTGTCACTGTATAACGTCTAAGACTTAGCCTTAAGAGATCTTCCACTCCTTTCTATGCATTTGAAATACTCCTACTTAGAATCCAGCTAATGTGCTGTAAGAAACCCAACTAGCCATTTGGAGGAGAACGGAGATCTTCAGCTAACAGTTCCAGCTAAGCTTCCAGCCAGCAGCCCGCACTAACTTTCAGTCATGTGAGTGAAGCCCTTTGTACCTTCTAGATGTTGCATTACTCCAACAAATGTTATGTGAAGCAGAAAACCGCCTGGCTAATATGCATAATTTTAAGAAATAATAAGTTGTTTTAAGAAACCCATATTGGGGTAGTGTTTTTAAAAGCAGAGAGGTTGGCAAACCTTTTTTGTAGAAGAGCAGATAATAAATGTTTTAGTTTTTGGCAGGCAATAGGGTATTTGTTGCAATGCTCAGCTCTGCTATTGCAGCACAAAAGCAAACAGACAATAGGCAAACAGCAGGTGGCTAAGTATTTTTGGGATACATTTTTATTTATGAAGATAGGTGGTAGGCTGGAATCTGGTTTGTCAACCCCTGCAACAGATAATTGAAATAGAAATTGGCCCCTGGAAGTGGGGTGGTTTCATAGTGAAAACCTAAAATAGGGCCTCCCCGGTGGCACAGCGGTTGAGCGCTGGGTTGCGAGGCTGCCCGCAGCCTCCGCGGCGCCGGTTCGATCCCCGGCTGCTCCCCGGCCACCGGAGGAGGGTCCCACATGGCGCGCAGACCTCTCCTGCCGCCCGCTGCTCCCCTCAGCAGTGTACTTCGGTCCTTCTGCCTGCTCTGCTCCCCGCTCTGGCTCTGGTGAATTCTCTCACCCTCCAGCGCTTCTGACTGTACCCAGTGCTTGTATAAACAAAAACAAAACAAACAAATAAAATAAATAAATAAAACATGCCTCTAAAAAAAAAAAAAAAAAAAAAAGAAAACCTAAAATATATTGCATAGCTTTTGTAATCAGAAAACTTGAAGAGTCTTGACCAGTACTAAGGAGAATGCAAGAGAAGTAAGGAAATGGTTAATGGAAGTTACTGGGGACCTAAGTTACATACTGGCAATGTGTGGTAACATGGAGAAGAACAAATGTATCAAAGGAATTTGTGGTTTTGGGATGAAGATTTCTAGGCAAAATGTTCAAAGTTCCAAGGAACTTTTAGCTGCCTGTGTAAAAAGTACAGGAAGAAGAAACTCTTGTTTCAAGCAGAATTTAGAGAAACTGTAGAGGGCTCAGATAAAGATACTCAAAGTAAACTAAGATCTAGAGGGAAAGATTAATTTCAGGACATGCCCAGTAAAATATAGCCTAAGGGTGAAGGATGTGACTCTGTGACTTTAAAATCTCAGAAAGAGTGCCTCATAGATCACTCACCAAGACCAAAGTGCTTCCAAGAATCTTAAGGATTTGTCCTGTAACACCTTGACTCAAAATCTAAAGAAGGGAGGCGCTTATCTTGAGATTGGTGGGGTGGGGGTGGGGTTGGTTTTGGTCTAATATAGTGAAACTCAGCAAGATTCATGGGAAACCCACAAAGTTTGTTTGATTTTCTGAGTATTGTATGACCTGGACTAAAATAGACACAGATAAGTCAAAAAGATATAAAGGAACTGGGCACCCAGTATGGCAGTCTGAACTCTCTGCAAACAAGTACTATCTCCACAGAAAAAAGGAATGACTCATAGCAGGGAACCAAGAATCCAGAGGGTAGAGACAAAAGCCACAGGGAATAACATTCACTGCTTCTGGAGCAGGGGAAACTGGTGACATATGCATCATTGGATCTAAGATTTCTTTAGGTCCACTGACTTCTCAGTGACTTTCATGTCCCCCTTTCAAATGGGAATGTTAACTATGATTTTTTTTCCCTCTTGGTCTTCCTATTATTTGGATAGAGGATGGATGGAAAGGGAGAGAAAACGTACAGTGAAGTTGCTAGTTTAATACAAATACTTTGGGGACTATTTGAGAGTAAGTTTTTGACATGATGCCACATGACTCCACAATGATGCATAGTTCCAAATAACCAAGTTGCAATGAAATATTAACATGTATATACATATAAACAGATACAGACATACATATGCATTTCTTTATTTCATTATATATTGAAAACCTTGAATTCAAACCAATTTCTCTAATTCCAATAAAGTATCAAAGAGTACACTACTTTTCTCTTTGTCTATATTGGCCACTTCGTTCTCTGATAGTCAGGAATTTGATATGTTTAAAACAAGAAGCTGTTTTAAACAATTTCCTCATCCTACTGAAATACACCGCTGAGGAAAGCAACGGGTGAGTCAGGAGAGGTCTGCTGTGCCATGTGGGTCACCTCCCTGGCTGGGGATTGAACTTGTGCTGCAGTGGCTGGTGATAGCTTCATAGTGCTTCATCTTAACCCCTTGTACCACCAGGGAGGCCCTTATTGTATTATTTTTTAAAGGTGAATATATTTTTGATATGGGAGTATCTAAATAACTTGTGGTCATTGGGCAAATGATGCTGGATTTAAAAAATGACTGCCAATTCTTTACCCCTTCTTCTATTAAGAGGTAAATTCCAGGGCCTCCCCCGTGGCGCTGCGGTTGAGTGCTGGCTTGCGAAGCTGCCCACAGCCTCTGCAGCGCCGGTTCCATCACCGGCTGCCGGGGGCCACCGGGCGAGGGTCCCACATGGCTTCCAGACCTCTCCTGCCTGCTCTGTTCCCCGCTCTGGCTCTGGTGAATTCTCTCACCCTCCCGCGCTTCTGACTGTACCCAGTGCTTGTATGAAAGAATAAATCTTTTTTTTTTTTAAAGAAGTAAATTCCATATCTACTCCCCTCAATCTGAATCTCCCTATAACTTGTTTTAACTAAAATATGTCTAAAAATGATACTTAAGGGGCCTCCTCTGGTGGCGCAGCAGTTGAGTGCTGGGTTGCGAGGCTGCCTGCAGCCTCGGCAGCAGCAGTTCGATCCCAGGCCACCAGCAAGGGTCCCACACACACAAAAAACAACAACAACAAAAAAAACCAACCAAACAAAAAGTGATACTTAAGGTTGGGCCCCCATGGGATCTGTATCTTCTTAGCTTGTTCTTGAAATGCTCCTTCTCCAAACATACCCTTCAGTTTGTGAGGCGACCCAATCTGTGATGTAATGAGAGGCCTTATGAAGAAGTCCAAGTGGAGAAGCAAGAACTTGATTCTCAGCCTCCAGAAGCATCAACTGCGAGTCATATGAATGATGCCATTTTGGAACTTACAACTGTGCCAGTGCTTCAACTGACACCATGGGAAGCATACCTGCCTGGTCAACCTATACAACTCTGAGAAAGACATTGTCAGTTTTACAACCCAAATGCCCAAAAACAGTTAACTGCATCAAGAAGATGTGGTCTATATACACAATGGAATACTATTCAGCAATCAAAAAAGATAAACTCGTGCCATTTGCAGCAACACAGATGGAGCTAGAAGGAATTATGCTCAGTGAAATAAGTCAGAAGGAAAAAAGAAAAATATCAGATGGTTTCACTTATAGCAGGAATATAGGACATCAGGGGAAAAAATAAGACATCGGGGAAAAAATAGTAACAATGCAGAACACAACACAACACAACAAAACAACAGACAATTATAAACCAGAGACAACCTGCAGGAGATGATGAGGGAGAGGGATCAGAGGGAGGGAGAGAGGGAGGAGCACAGGGGACTGAGGTGGTGGAGCACAGGTAAACTGGTGAAGGAAATTCTATGGGAATGACACCACGTTGTAGGGGGAAGGGAAGCAAACATTGTTTAAAAATGAACAGTGATATAAAATATATATAAATAAAATAAGTTAAAAAATAAAAAGAAGAAATAGAATAAAAATTAAATTAAATCAAAAAAAGAAATAGTTTTAAAACACTAAGTTTTGAGTTGGTAGATTGTGTAGCAATAGGAATCTGAAATAACTGTAACATGGGCCAGGCACTAGTCTATGCCCTTCTGATCTACTGGGGTAAAGCAGAAAGGTAAACTGATAGGTGCAGATGAGGGTGCTGTGGGAGGGTCTTGGAAATGCCACTAACCAGTTGAAGGCAGCCTATAGGGGGGAAGAGAAAGCGGGGTAATTCTGGGCAGATCAACATGCGTGGGCATATTACCAAACCCAGATCCCAGCTTTAAGGTTAGTCAGCATAGCAGCTTACTTCCCCAGTGTCTCCTCTGATTGGATTAGTTTTTCTTTTCCTCTTTTTTTCATTTTCTTGCATCGTTGTTTATTTTTTTTTAAGATTTATTCATTTATGCACACAAGAACTGGGGTGTAGGCCAGAGGTGAGGAGGGGAGAGGATTCACCAGAGACAGAGTGGATCGGCTGAAATATACTGCTGAGGGGAGCAGCGGATGAGAAAGGAGAGGTCTGCTGCACCATGTGGGTCAGCTCCCTGGCCAGGGATTGAACTCATGCTGCAGTGGCTGGTGATAGCTTGATAGCGCTGTATATTTAACCCCTGTGCCACCAGGGAGGCCTGTTGTTCTTTTTTTTTTTTTTTTTTAAAGATTTATTTATACAAGCACTGGGTACAGTCTTAAGTGCGGAAGGGTGAGAGAATTCACCAGAGCCAGAGCGGGGAGCAGAGCAGGCAGAAGGACCAAAGTACACTGCTGAGGAGAGCAGCGGGTGGCAGGAGAGGTCTGCGTGCCATATGGGACCCTCCTCCGGTGGCTGGGGAGCAGCCAGGGATCGAACTAGCGCTGCAGAGGCTGCGGGCAGCTTCGCAACCCAGTGCTCAACCGCTGCGCCACCAGGGAGGCCCCTGTTGTTCATTTTTGTACAGTATTTGTTTTCTCCCCTCAGATGTAGTCCCCATACTTCCGACCACCTTATCACCCACGAGCCATAACCATAGCCCCTTGTGCTCTTTCCTCTCCTGATATGACCCCTCTCCTTCCCCCTTCCTTGTTGTATGCCTCAGATCAATGGTCAGCTTGCTGCCTTTGTCTTTTTCTTCACCTGTTGTTTCTCTATATTCTGCAAGTAAGTGAGGCCATTGAATATTTATCTTTTCATTTTGACTTATTTTGTGATGGGATTAGTTTTTCACCTGACAAAGTTGAGAGTAGAAAGAACTGCCTTCCGTCTGTCAGATCATGTATGGACATTTGGTCAATGTTGTCTTGAAGGTTTTGACCTTCTGGAACTTTCTGAAGCAAGACATTTACCAATTCTACCTCTGGATGAGGAGCTAGTGTTGATCCCTCACTGGATTCTTCATCTTCCTAGGAGATAGACCATTAGTGGTATTTCTTTTCTTTACTTCCTGACCCCTAACCGCCCCTCAATCCTAACTTCGAGGCATTATCTGGACATATAGAGGACGGAGCTCCAGTTTTCCCTCCCCTCATTTTTCAGGTAGAGAACTAATCCGATCCATCCTAACTCAATGGCCAGGTGTTTCCCTCTAGATCTAAGTTGTAGAGGTCAGTTTCACCCTCATCAATTCCCTAGTGAACAATTCCTGACTTTTGCATTTATAAATAACTTAGTAATAGTTCTTTCCTTCAACCCTTTCCTCCTCATTGAAATGAACAAAAGCATCATTTGCAACTATTTTAACAAATATTTATTCAGTGCCAACTGTAGCTTAGGTTCAGTTCTAGGATGTGAGGATACACTAGTGAACAAGAAAGTTCCTGTATTCATGGAACTGATATTCTAATGAGACAGTCAACAATAAACAAATATATATATAATCTTAGTGATGCCTGCTCTGAAAAAAAATCAAACAGGTTAGGAATATTTGTGGGGGAAACTAGTCCACATATTATAGTCTGAGAAGACCTCTCTCATGAGGTGACATTTGAGAGGCCTGAATTAAATACAGAGAAGAATAATGTAGGCTAAGTGAACAGCAAGTGCAAAGGCCCTGAGGCAGGAAGAAATAAGGCAAATTCAAGGAATAACAATTATGCTATTGAGGCTAAAGAAGGTAAACCATGTAGGAAGTCATAGGAACTGTGGGTGAGGATGATAGGAAACAGATTGATTGACTTCTAGAGATTTGGATTTTGTTTTGAATAAAGTGGTATTATCTGATTTATTCTTACAAAGATCTCCCTGGATGTTGAGTGGACAATTGACTCGGTATACCACAGGAAAGAGGTGGAAGTAGGGTGACCAATCAGGAGGCTACCATATTACCCAGGTCAGCATGATGGTAGCCTGCTGCAGGATGACTGTAGAGCATTTAGGGAGTGGTGAATTCTGACGACTTGAAAGTACTGCTGACTTGCGTAGGGATGGAAAGTGACCAGTGACCTTTGAGAGTAAGAGAGGCACGTCATGGACACCTGGAATGCTGAAAAGTGGGATTTTTCCAGAGATAGTGTCCAGGTCTCTGCAGACTGTAAATGAAGCCCGTTGCTCTCCTTCTGTATGATAGTGTGGTAATCACGACGGTTCCCTTCCACCCAAAGCAGGAATTACCTGAGGTGGGACTTGCTAGAAGAGACAGTACTCCGCCACCCATACACCCACCCCTAGGAAACAGAACTGAGCGGGTCTCCAAGATCCCTTAGCTCGGGTTACATGGAGAAGCTGACCCTAGTGGTCTTTCTTTCACGCAGGGAGTGGAATGGGCTGCGCGCCCTCGCTGCACCCACACTTTGGTAAAGGCCCTAGCTCACCCAAGCGAGCCCCAAACTTTCCAGAGAACCTCCTGGCGGGGCCCCACCTCCCTAACAGTGTTGAAGCCCGTTTCCTGGGCAACCATTCCCCACCTCCCTTACCTACAGCGAGGTCCTGCGGGACCTACAGAGGCCCTCCCCGCAGCTGCAGGCCCGGACCCCAGCCGCACCTTGAGCACCCCAGCAAGTGGCGGCGCCTCTCGAGGGCAGCCCGCAGGAGGCGACCGAAGCCCCGCAGCGACGGCTCTGGAGGCGCGCGGTACCCGGCTGGGCTTCGGAACCGGAGCCTGAGACTGGGCTGGCGCAGCGGGTCCGCGCGGGGCGCTCAGCGCCGGGCCCCGCGGCCACTCCCCACCTCCACGCACGGCTCCGCCCCCGTCAGACTCCCCTGAGGAGTCCGCGCCCCTCGGCTCGGCCGGCCCGGAGCCGCACCACCCCTCCGTCCAGCGCCCCGGAGCCCCCGCCCACCGCCCGGGCCCAGAAAGTCCCGCTCCGGCCCCGCCCCCGAGGCCCCGCCCCTCCACTCACCCCGCCCCCCGCGGCCTCGCCCTCGCGACCCCGCCCCTCTAGACCACGCCCCTTGAGCGGCCCCGCCCATGAGGCCCCGCCCCTCCGCGGCCCCGCCCCCGCCCCGCCCGCGCCCGGGGGCCCCTTCCAGACTTGGCGCGGACCGACCGCGTCTCCGCGCCGTGCGCCGAGCAACTCGCCGCCGGCCCCGCGCCCCGCCTCCCCTCCCCCAATTGCGGTGGCCAGGCAGCCTCTGGCCGGCGGCCCGCGGGCGGGCCGCCACCCCAACCGTAGCCCACCCCCTCTTAAAGCCGCGGCGGGAAGATGAGGCTGCGGGAGCCGCTCCTGGGCGGCAGCGCCGCGATGCCGGGCGCGTCCCTGCAGCGGGCCTGCCGCCTGCTCGTGGCCGTGTGCGCGCTGCACCTCGGCGTCACCCTCGTCTACTACCTGGCCGGCCGCGACCTGGGCCGCCTGCCCCAGCTGGTCGGGGTCCGCACGGCGCTGCAGGGCGGCTCGGACGGCGCCGCCGCCCTCGGGCAGCCCTCCGGGGAGCTCCGGGAGCGGGGGGCCCGGCCGCCGCTGTCGTGGGGCGGCTCCGACCTGCGCTCGGGGGGTGACTCCAGCCTCGGGCCTGCGAGCAACTTGACTTCGGCCACTGCGCTCCCCACCACGGCGCTGGCGCTCACCGCTTGTCCTGCGGAGTCCCCGCTGCTCGGTAAGAACTCGGGAGGCTTCAGTCCCAGGACTAAGACCCCCCGGGATCCCCAGTCAGGGATCCTATCCCCTCCTCCGCGACCGCCTGGCTCCCTAGGTGGAATTCGAGTCCCTAATCCCAAACCAGTTAGGGGCGAGAAGTTGGGAGGTGAGTTCTTTTGGATTCGTGCTGGAAGCGGGACGGGGAGGTCCAGGGAATGCAGACTCCTCTGGCCCCAGCACCGCAGAAGGCCTTGGAAGACGTCCCTGCTCTGGCTCCAGCCTCAGAAAGTTTTGGAGAATGAGTCTGCTTCGAGTTTGACCAGCTTTCGCCTTGCTGACACTGTAGGGGCCACCGAGTAGCTCAGAGTAATCCGTCCTGGTTTGGGGGACGATGCCGAGGCCTCCTTGGGGAAGGGAGCTGACCGCCCCTGTTGCTGTTAGTCCACAGAACCACTTTCTCCTGAAAGGCGGCTCTCATTTTTCCTGAGCTTTTAGGCAGGTGACTTCTCCCGAAGTTAGTTTCTCACCTGTTGGTTGGGGCTGACAAGTGGTACCTATTGCGTGGTTGTTTCAGAAGATGAGATGAACCAGTGTAAACAAGGGTTTGTGTTAATGAGGGTAAGCCCTCTGTCAATTTTCACTGTTGTAGTTAGTTCCTCTACGTTGATCCTTTCCCCGGGGGCCCTTCTTCCCCTATTTCCTGCCCTCATAGGTTCCCCAAACCTAAGTAAGAGGGACTCTCGCTGGAGCTGACGGAAGGGTGTTTGTGAGGTGTGAAGTGTGAACCCTCTTAGGGCGGTGCTAAAATAGAACTAGTCGCAACCATTTCCCAGGAAGGGAGTCTCACTTATCTCGTCCAGACCCTGTAAACCTTGGCCTCCCATTTCTGTTTCTAATAGTCAGGGAGCTTGGCTGGATATGTTTGCATTCCTTATTTCATGAGGAGGCTGAACCCACCCGGACCTCTCCTTGACCTATAATCCACAGACAGTGTTCCCAAGATTACCAGACAGGTGGCTGCGCATTTCTAATACTAGGATTTGGAGAAATGTTCTGAGTGAGGGCCCTCCCACTGCACACCCCGAGCAGGCAGGCTGGCAGGCAGGCAGGCAGACAGGCATCCTGCCAATAGGAACTCGTCACTTTTGCTCAGAACCCTGGCAGAGCAGACCTCCTACATGCTCTTGCTCAACATCTCCAATAATTACTTCAATATTCTCATATCAAGTTTGGGAGGAAGCTCTTGGAATTGGTCAGACAGGGACTGTGGTAATAAAGGGGGTCTTTTCTCCTTAATGGTTAGTCTGGGAATGCACAATAGTCATCAAAATGAAGTAGAATCTTTGCCCAACTGTTCAGTGTCTGACCTCAGGCATGTTAGTATTTCTCAGAGTCTTTTCTTCATGTGTAAAATGGAGTTGTTGATGTGTAACTAACTGAGGTATTTTTGGATTAAATGAGATATTGTATATTAAACATGTGGTAAATAGGCGTTCAGTCCATAGTGGATTTCATCATCATTATTATCATCTCATTCTCAGGCTCCTGTGGAGATGGCTGTGAACAGCAGAAAGAGAGAAGAGAAAAAAGAATGAGTCCTTGTCCTTTTATTTTTGTTGTCTGAACATTATGCAGAAAGAAAGAGAGATTACTTAGCAAATTAAAGAAAGTACCCCAAAGTTCTTTAGATTGTTGCTTGAGGAGTAGAATTTCTCAATCAAACATGAAAGATTGGGTCACCACCGTTGCTTTTGTTCTGTTGTGGTATTGCTAGTGGCCAGTGGCCTGTTATTGGTGTTTCTGAGTTGACTCTGAATTGACTGCTCATGAGACTTCCTGAAAGATAATATTTTCAGGGGTAGCCTGGGCCCTCTGTAACTTGGCTGCCTCTGTGTGACCTGCATGGGACCATGATATTTAGCTGCAACTGAGGCAACCCCAGAAAGTGAGGGTGGAGGGGTTTTTATTTTAATGGACCCCCTTATGTTTGAGTGGCCGGGTGCAGCTCTCAGAGGGGTGGTGTCTGGCTCAATGGGGCCTTAAGAAAGCTGAAAGTCTCCCTGAAAGTGGGTGAATTGGGGGATTCAGCTCATCTGCTCAGCTGGGCAGGTGTCAACCAAACCTCTTATGGGATGGTTTGAAGTTGTTGGGGGAAAAAAATCCATGGAATTTAAAGCTTTTTTTTTTTCCCCCCTTTAACTTTTTATTATTACTCGCAGTTCCTTTCCATGACTTTGCTCTGCTTTCTGATGTCCAGGGGGCCTGGTGATTCCTCTTAGCTGGTAGGTTGTGGCTAACAGGAGTGTTCTATCTGGAGGAGTCAGACACCTGACTGGGCTGTTGGCTCGTCACAGTTTGGGTTGTCAGAGCCTTGGGATAGACTTATGATAGACTTGGGTTTGAATCTTCTCTCTGTCTACACTGTAATTTTAATGTATGCTAGGTTACAGTGTTTAGAATCATAGTAGGCCTCTCCTCAGGCATCCCATGGGCTAGTATGAAGCCTCCAGGAGTGAGTGCTGCAGGAGGGGGTTGGGAGGAGGTGGGTCTTTCTGGAGGATTCCTACAACTTCCCCAGGGAGTTCAGGCCTCTGGGGCCCCTGCAGCTTCCATTCTCCTATAGTAGACAGTGAGACTTCCTTTTCTGGCTGCCTGGGTGTTTTCCTGAAATGTAGTCAGCCTAGCAGGAACAGCGGCCTTGCATTGCATTTGTTTCTTTTCCCGGAATGTTTATCTCTCCTGTATCCTGCGGCAGCTCAGCTGACTTGACTGGCACCAACATTGCCAGCCCAGGGAGGGGCTTGATAGGGGGCAGGCAGTACCTCAGGTTGGACTGGTTAGGGGTTACTGGAGTGACCTAGGGGCTCAACTGGGGCTTGGTACATTTGCTGCAGTCCCCTCAAGGGTGCACTTAGGGGGCAATGGTTGAGTATAGGACTACTTAATCTCCAGAGGCCCCTCTTGCTCAGTTGTGGCTTGAGGAAGTCTTCTTCATCTTCCCCAAAGAAGGCTCTAATCTAGAGGCAGCCATCAGAGAGTCATGGGCATCTGAACCAGCAGACAGCAGCTGTAGATAGGCAGGGGCCTAAGAACCCTTGTCCATGAACCAATTTCCCCTGACTATGGTGGGAAATAATGGAGTCTCTGCCTCGGTTTGTGCCCTTGGAAAGACAAAGTACTTGCCTGGTCTCTGGTGGGCTCTCAGCTTTTAGGCGTTTCTTCACCAGAGCTGCCCACTCCCTTTCCCTTTTCCCCTCACAGGCACACATTGGGACACAGTCGGGCTACCCAGAACAAGGTGTACTTTGAGAACATCTGTCTTCAGCTCTGGAAAGGGCTTTCTTTCTCTCTCCCCTTGGAAATGAGTCTTGGAATCTTAACACTGTCCTGCTTGGAAGGTTAAGGAGGCACAGAGAGGTCTTGAAATTTTGTAAGATTAGTTGAACCAGTTTACTTTTAAACCAGTTTGTCCTTTGCTTTTTCTGGGAAAAAGAATTTATTGACATGTACACAGACACACACCTTGTTGTCTTAACAGTCCAAGGTTAAGAAATGCCTCCTGTGATTGTCTGCTTTCTTCCATCGGCCTTATGGCAGCAGAAGTGATTCCTGACTGTCATAATTTGTCCTAGATGCTGGGCTAGGTGGGAGCCTCCTGTAGTCGAGCCTCTGATGAACCAGGTGGGAGATCCTCAGGACGTGAGGAGCAAGAGCCAAATGTGGGATTGGACTCAAACTGCAGCGTGTTGGATCCTATAGCCTCCCAAGATAGGACTGCCAGTCCCCAGATCCCCAAACCTCATTGTGCTGGAGTAAGGGGGTCTGCCTCAGGCCACACAGCCAGGGAGTAGCCAGCTAAGGCTGAATCAACCCAGTGTTCTCCCTTAAGGATATTGCCCAGTAGACACCTGATGTGACGTGGAGTGTGTGCTCTGCTAGATGTCTTTGGGTCCATCTGAAAGGTCTTGTATCTGGATGGCTTATCTGGATGTCTTCTTGGCTAACTTCGTTCAGTTTCAACAGTGGGCCTTCACGGTACTGGACATAGAGCCACAAAGAGGAAGACTTCCTCTTCAGAAACTCACAATGTAGACAGAGGAGACTATGAGGATGTTATTTAGCAAATGACACTTGGATACAAAGGTGTGTTTGTATGTGTAGTCTCTTTTGTTTCTCTCTCTATTCGTCCCTCCTTTTCTTCTTTTCTTCATTTTCTTTTTCATTCAAAAACCCAGAGTTGATATCAGAGTTCTCCAGTCCTGATTTTATTTGTCTGAAATTATTCCTCTAATTTCTGAAGCCACACATTATTAGTTCCGCTCAGTAATCTTTAACTTGCTGCTTTATAATGACTGTAATGAGACATCAACAGCAATATGGCTGTGTATTACGGTCTTTGGGAATTCCAAACTAGGACTAGGCTCATTTATGCTTGGGAATGGCAGACATGTTAATACCAAGGCTTTCCCAGTCCCTCCCACAGAGCCCATCCTGGGGACTTTCCAGATTTGGGGGCTCAGCTGGCCTCTAGGTGTGTGTGAAAGGGGCATCCTGTGGTCAAGTTAAACCTGGTGATTTCTCTCTCCACTGTCCCCTTACCCGCTGTCAACTGCGCCTTGCTCCCTATTTAGTACTCCCTGCTTCTTCCTGACAATAAACAGAGACTGAAAGTCTGCTTAAATCCACATACACCTGAAAATTCCAGTTCTTATCCAAGTAAATGGCAAACCAGTAGTCTTACAAGGAATGGTTCACCTTTGAACGTGAAAGCCATTTCGGGCCTGGCACTGGGGACATTTTACATTTGGCTCTGGCACTTCCTGGTAGTCTCTGCATAGTTGGGTCACTGTGAGTACCAGCGAGCCAGAACTTGACTTGTAGGTGAGTTAACAACTCATGAGATTGGACTCTGTGACTGCTGCAGAGCTGTCCCTGTGCCTTAGCTTGGTGAGAGTTTCTGGGAGCCAGACCATGGCTGCAATTGAAAAGGCCTAGTAGCAGGGGGCCTCTGTGTTTGCCTGGGTCCAAGCAGGTCACCAGCTTGGGGAGAGATCTCTGGAGCCTATTCTAGGGGTCAGAGACCGCCAGGTCAGAAGGTTAGTAACGTGGAAGTAGGTGACAGGGTCTAGCTGGGAGCTGGTGCTGGGTGAACGTGGCCTACAGGGATTCGTCTCTAGTAGGGCTGAGTCACATACTCAGTGTTTCAGGTTCCACTTTTCAGCCTGGTCTCAGCCCGCCCCTTCCCTACACAAACGAAGACCAGGGCTATATAATTGGCTGTTGCTGAATTCTTTGGCAGTGATTTTAATGTCTGGTCTGGGTGTGTTATATAACTGTTTCTCTATGCCCCCTGCTGCCTCTCCAAAGCCCCTTGTGAAGCCCAGAAAAAGGAAGAACATGATTTGCCAGAGCCTAGGGCTGCAGGTCTTTACTTTTGCTTGTTTGTTTTGTGGGGTTTTGTTTTTTTTTTGGTGGGGGGAGCAAGTCAATTCTTCCTCCTTTTTGTAAAAAGTAAGTAGATTCATTGAAAATACTTGGAAAAGTTAAAAGAGGTTGAAAAGCGTACTTACATTCCTGTAACCTAGAGGAAATACGTTGGCATGCTCCTGCTAGTCTTTTTTTTTTCCTTATGTATGTTTAAAAATTCAGCTAGTGACTTTGTAGATGGACAGACAGGTTGGTCCCGATGTAGATAGCTTGGTGTCCAGCATTTGTCACTTAAGTTTTTGTCACAAGTGTGTCTTATACTGTTAAAAGCCACAGAGGTTTTATCACTTTTCCCATTGACTACACCATGACTTTCTAATTTCATTCAATTGTTGTTGAATACAAACACACACACACACACACACACACACAGTTTGTTTTTCTTAGTGGTGTGGTGAGGCTCATGCCTAAAGCTTTATGCACTTTTTAGATGGTTTTCATAGGAGAGTTTTCTAAAAGAGAAAATATGGGGTGAATGCTTTTTGAGAAGGACTAGGTTTTTAAACCAGTCTTTGTTTTTTTTTAAAGATTTATTTTATTTATTTATGCATACAAGAGCTGGGGTATAGGCCAAAGGTGCGGGGCAAGGGGGGTGGTGGTGAGAGGATTCACCAGAGACAGAGTAGGGAGCAGAACAGGCAGATCGACTGAAATACACTGCTGAGGGGAGCAGCGGGTGAGCCAGGAGAGGTCTGCTGCACCATGTGGGTAGTTCCCTGGCCTGGGCATTGAACTGTGCTGCAGTAGCTGCTGATAGCTTCATCGTGCTGCAACTTAACCCCTTGCGCCACCAGGGAGGCCCTAAACCAATCTTTCTAAAGAGTAGGCTCATTGGCCTCCCTGGTGGTGCAGCGGTTGAGCGCTGGGTTGCGAAGGTGCCCGCAGCCTCTGCAGCGCCGGTTCGATCCCCAGCTGCTCCCCAGCCACCAGAGAAGGGTCCCACATGGCATGTAGACCTCTCCTGCCGCCCGCTGCTCCCCTCAGCAGTGTACTTCGGTCCTTCTGCCTGCTCTGCTCCCCGCTCTGGCTCTGGTGAATTCTCTCACCCTCCCGCGCTTCTGACTGTACCCAGTGCATGTATAAATAAATAAATAAATCTTTAAAAAAAAAATAAATAAAGAGTAGGCTCATTGACAATTACGGGTTTGCTTAGTGCTGGCAGATGAATATAGTTTATTGCTGGTGGAAGGATGGGTCTAGAATTGTGATTAAAAAGGAAATTAGGGGGCCTCCCCTGGTGGCACAACGGTTGAGTGCTGGGCTGCAAAGCTGCCTGGCCCCTCTGCTGCACCGGTTGGATCCCCGGCCACCAGTGAGGGTCCCACATGGCGCTCAGACTTCTGCCACGCCTGCTGCTCCCCTCAGCAGTATATTTCATCAGTCTGCCTGTTCTGTTCCCTGCTCTGGCTCTGGTGAATTCTCTCACCCTCCCGTGCTGCTGACTGTACCCTGGTTCTTGTATAAATAAATAAACAAAACTTTAAAAAAAAAAAATGGAAATTAGGTACAGGAAGGGCCACAGGCAGGGACTCAGGGCCAGGCTACAGGACAGGCTCTTGGGATCAGGCTGAGCAGAAATCTGCAGACAACAGATCAGTGGGGGTGATGTCCCAGGAGTTAGCTTTCTCAGTAGCTTCTCCATTAGCAGCCAAATCCCTGGGCTAGGCTTACGTGGAGTGTTGCACTGGGGCTGTGATGCTGGGGTGAACATCAGCTAGTTAACTGGCTGCTGTTGTCACGACAGAGATGTGAACTCTTTTCAGTTGTGGGAACAGCTTGTATCAGACAGACACAGGCAGCCTGCCCTCCTACTTCCAGAGGGTATGAGATCTGGGGAGGGACCTTAAAATGGGAACCTTTAGGTTTCCAGGAATTCTTTTAGAACAAGCGTCAGGCCAGTGCGCCAGGCTCTTCCCAAGGTATAAGTTTTGAAGTTACTTCCTTTGGAATGCCCTGACTGCAGCTGAATTCTTCCCTCTGAGGGACTCTCAGAGTCTGGGAATCTGCCAGGGGTTGTTTGACACAAAGCCTGGGGATCCAGGGAGAGGCTGTGCTAAGGGAAGGGGCAGGATAATATTAGACCAGTGTGGTCAGTATTATGTGAGGTCATGCTCCTTCCTGCCCGGGCACATGAGTCTGGAGGTCATGGGGAGGGCCCCTGACAGGGCTCAGCAATCTCCTGGCCCCGTGACAGGTTGCATTTTAAACATGCCTTTAAAGTTTTCTTCAAAAGTTTCTTCCTGTTTTGCATCACATCCTTTTGCTTTTGACATCCTGAAACCACAGAGTTGTCGTTGGTGTATCAGGACACTGCCAGTTTGAAAAAACAGGAAAGGAGTAAAGGGTGTACCGAGGGGAACTGTTATTTGTATTACAGGAGCTTGTGGAACTTGACATTGAGGTGTCAGGTAGCTCCTGGCATTCACATGAGTCTTTTAGGGCAGCCTGGGTGGGGTCCCTGCCTGGCTGAGAATTAGTAGACTTGAATCTTCACTCCAAAGTCAGGAGGGGTCCTAAGGAAGAGGGCTGCTTATTCAGCAAACTTTTATTGATAACTACACTATAGGAAGCATGGGGTTAAGTCGCAACAATAGGAAGCTATCCACAGCCACCGTAGCACGAGTTAGATCCCCGGCCAGGGAGGTGACCCACATGGCACAGTAGACCTGTCCTGACTGGCCCGCTGCTTCCCTCAGCAGTGTACTTCGGTCAATCTGCCTGTTCTGTTCCCCACTCTGTCTCTGGTGAATCCGCTCACCCCCCACACCTCTGGCCTGTACCCCAGTTCTTGTATGCATAAATAAATAAGTATTAAAAAAAAAAGCATGGGAGATAGATATGAACAAGGGTTGGCCTCTTGCTCAGGGCACCACTCAGCAGTGAGCCCTCAGCAATGGACATGGGTCCTCCCAGGTACAGGGAGACACAGGGGGACAGATGCATGGTCTGGTCCAGAACCAGAGTCAAAGTTACCCACCTCTCTTCCATACACTGGTTTTAGCACTCCTGTCTCTTAGCACATTTGAACAGTCTCCCTGGTTGGGAAGGGCAGGAATCTACTGCTGAAGACAGCTTGTGGTTTCCTCTAGCTGCTGTCACATGGAGAGACGGTCATAGCTGAAGTTCCAGCTCTTGCATACAGTTCCCAGCAGGCCAGGTGAAGACAGGAAGTAGAGGCAGAATGAAGGAGCCGTGGTAAAGGGGGGAGAAGGTGGTATAGTTTGGCTGTACTGAACAGGGGAAGGTTGAGGGACAGAAGGGAGAAAGGGGAAAAGAGGTACAGAGAGGGGGTTCATGGTCTGTGGAGGGTAGGGGCAAGACTTGAAGGCTTCGGAGTTAGCATTCTGACTTTTGGTTCTTTTCCTAAATCATGACATCATTTTGGGCAAGTCCTGACTCCTCTGGTCCCCGTACCCTTCTCTGAAGTTTGACTGGGCAAGAACCTGTTAGGCTAGCATGCCCTGCCTTCTTGTCCTCCTGGGGTCTAGGCTGATGTGGGGAGAAACCCTGGTCATATTTGCAACACAAAGCCCTCCGCAATTCCCTGTGAAGCCCACTCAGCACTATCCATTTCAGGGCTGAGGTTCTGCTGAACATTTTGTGATCTCTGAGTAGGCATGAAGATTTTAGCAGGTAGAGGACCTTTGGAATGAAAGGGGGAATGCTTCTATCACTCTGGCTAGCTGTGTAATATGGGAATGTTAGCTTTAGTGTGCCTCAGGCTTCTCACCAGTAAAATGGGCACAGTCATAGTACCTGGTGATACTTAGAGATTTGGGGAAGTTTATTTTATAGTTGTGATGAAAGGGCTTACGCATTGCCCAATGCAGAAACCAGTTCTGAATCTATGTTACCTGTTTTTGGTAGTATTTATTTGTGAAGGTTTTGGCTTTTGCTTTTGTAAGTTTTCTTGCACTCTCTTTTGGTTGAAAATAAATGTCACCATTTAAAATGTTTAAAAATATATAATGTTACTGTCTACTATTATAACAAAAGCTGCCATTATTTTCCAAAAGCACACCTGTTTTACTTTGTTGCAATCATACTGTGAAACTATTTTTGCAGTTTGCTATTTTTGTCTAACACACACTCTTGTAACTCATGTTGTTTCTAAGTATCCTAATTATTTTGGTAGCTGCTATCTTAAAATCCTTATGGATATCCTCTTAGAATGAAACATTCTAAGTTTCACCATAGAACATCTTGAAGTGCTGTATATAGTGCTTTAAATTATCTCATTGGGGGCCTCCCTGGTGGCTTGGGGGGTTGGGACCGAACCTATGAAGCTAACTGCAACCTCTGCAGCACAAGTTCCATCCCCGGCCTGCCAGGGAGCAACCCATGTGGCCCAGCAGACCTCTCCTGACTCGCCCGCTGCTCCCCTCAGCAGTGTATTTCAGTCAGTCTGCCTGTTCTGTTCCCTACTCTGTCTCTGATGAATCTGCTCACCCCCTGCACCTATGACCTGTACCCCAGCTTTTGTATGAATAAATAAATAAATCTTTAAAAAAATTGCAGACTTTGGGCTACTGATTAATGTATTTGTATCCAATATAATTTAAAAGCCTTTCTTTATTTGGGATCTGTGTCTGGACTCCATACACCAGGAATGTCAGCTTGGATTTCATCTACACGGGTTAAATGGCCTGGTGTCCAAGTTAGTCCATTAGAACCTGACACTGTTTCTGTGGGTGGCTATATACAGTGTTTGTAGTTACTGACCAGGAAATTTCTAGGTCACCACCATTTTTTAAAGTCACACTTTTAAGACCTGGTGTCACACTTTTAATCCCCTGACCGGGGATTGAACTCGTGCTGTAGTAGCTGCGGGTAGCTTCATAGGTTGCATCTTAACCCCTTGTGCCACCATGGAGGCTCCAGGTCTGCAAAAATTAATGACCATGTAGCTCAGTAGCCTCACCCTCATGGGCCCCTTTTGCTGAATTGCATAGGTAGGAGAATGATATTAGAGCTAGTGATTTCAGTGACCAAAGATTTACAAATTCAGCAGACAGAACAGCTCGTGACAGCTGTTCCCTTTTTCTTGTAGACAATTTCATTCATCTTCTCTTGTGCATTCCGCAACAATCAATGTGGACGCAAAGGGTACTCTAGGTCCATTTGGAATCAGCATATTGTTCCTGAGACACCCAGGGCAAGAATTTTTTCCTGTGTAAAATGGGGTGATAAGTCCTGTCTCAGGAGGATTGAATGAGATGAAGTCTATAACATCAGTGCTCTCATTGTTTAATCAATGTTTAACTAGTCCCCTTGGGGGTGGAGAAGTCATACATTCAGCACTGTAAGCGGCTGAGTAAAGTCTCCTTCAAGCAGTTCTTTTTTTTTTTTTTCTCTCCCCCATCTGCACTAGAGCAGAATTTAGAGGAGGATGGAGAGGTATGAGGCTGTAATCACAGCTTAGGGGCAAGGGTTAGCCTGGAGCCAGGGCTTAGTGGAAACTGTGGCCTGGCTTATATAGAGCAGTCCTACCCAAGGCCACAAGAAGCCCCTCCATCTTGTTGAATCCACAATCCTGAGCTCTTGAAGTGAGGGTTGCCATGTGTCAAGCATGCCAGGATTATGGGGTATCCCACCACCCCTCCTTCTCCAGGTGGACACTGTCAAAATCCTGGGGAGAAGTCATAGACTCTGAATAGGGTGGTCAGGAGGAGTTGCTGGAAGGAGTATAAGTTGTTTGGAGAAATCTCAGGAGGTAAGAAGGAACATGATTTAAAAAACAAAGGAACAAACGAAAAAACGGGACTGGACATAGGTGAATTCAGCAGAGGCTCCCCCGTGACCTGTGCCTGATATGTTGTTAGAAAAACTTAAGACTCAGGCCAGTAAATGATCTGTCTTTACTCTACCTAGGGGCTGGTGTTGGAAGCCAGGATGTGATGTCCTTTAGTCCAGCTCTGAAGCCAACTGTGACTGAGCTATCTAAGAGAAGTCAAATCCTCTCTCTTGGCCTCAGGTTAGCCACCTATAAAATGAGATGAGAGATTGGCTTGGATGCTCTCTGGAGGCTCTTCCTGCCCGAGAGTTCTGACATAGCCATGTACTCCCACCTGCTATGGCTAAGTGGCTGCCCTGCATGATGAGTGTGGCACCTGTGGGGCCAGCCCCAGTAGAACTCGGTTGACTGACAGTGGTTCCTGAGCCTGAGTCTTTCTGGACGAATCCATACTCCCTAACCCTTCCACCAAATCTAGTTGTTAGGCACAAAATCAAAAGTGAGGGGATAAATGCGTCAGTTGGTTAATTTGAAAACCCAATCAGTGGGAGCTGCTGTGAATCTAGGGTCCTAGGTTCCAGCAGCAACCACTTCAGCCATCCTCACAACAGATAATGTTTATTCACCACTTGAGAAAAGTGGTTCATAAACATTATTTTCATTTATTCTCACAGCAGCAATTTTTCTTATCTGATTGCCCTGGTTAGAACTTTCAGTACAATGTTGAATATATGCAACTAGAGGGGACATCCTTATCACGTTCCTGATCTTAGGGGAGAACGTTCAGGCTTTCACTGAGCATCATTAAGTGTGATGCTAGCAGTGGATTTTTAAAAATGTTCATAATCAGGTGAGAAAGTTCCCTTCTATTTGTAGTTTGTTGAGTATTTTTATCATGAATAATTGATGTGTTTTGTCAAATACTTTCCTGTGTCGAGATGATTCTATTTAGCTATTTATTCTACAGATACAGTATATTATTCACTGATTGATTTTATAAATCAGTCTTTAAAACTTGTTCATGGCATGTAGGTCATTTGTATGTTTTTTCTATTTTTTTGTTCTCTGTTTCATTAATTTATGCTCTAATATTTTTTATTTTCTTCCTTCTGTTTGCTTTCAGTTTAGTTTGCTCTTTTTATTTCTTCTGTGTCTCAAGGTACAAGATCAGGTTATTTATTTGAGATCTAAAGGTCATATACTTTTTAATATTTTGATAGATACTGTCAAATTGCCCTCCATTTTATACTCATTAACAGTGTATGAGAAGTACCTGCTTCCCACTTCCTTGCCAGCACTGAATGTTATTAGGCTTTTTACACATGTCAAAATATTAGTCAAGGGCCTCCCTGGTGGCGCAAGGGGTTAGGACACAACCTATGAAGCTGTCTACAGCCACTGCAGCACGAGTTCGATCCCGGCCAGGGAGATAACCACATGGTGCAGCAGACCTCTCCTGACTCGCCCGCTGCTCCCCTCAGCAGTGTATTTCAGTCAATCTGCCTGTTCTATTCCCTGCTCTGTCTCTGATGTATCCTTTCACCTTCTACACCTCTGGCCGGTACCCCAGTTCTTGAATGCATAAATAAATCTTTAAAAAAATTAGTCAAATGTGACATCTTGTTTTAATTAGTTTCTTGGATTACTGAATGTTGAGCAAACTTCATTTATTTATTGACCATTTGTATTTTTTTTTGGTGAATTGTTAATATTTTTACTAATTTTTCTCTCAGTTTTAAAAATACGTTTGAAGAAACTTACAGTGCTATGGTGATTACTCCTTTATTATGTATTATTTGCAAATATGGCCTCTCCATCTATTACCTATCTTTTGACTTTATCTTTGTACTTTGTAAAGAGTTCAAAGTTTTGAATTTTTATATATTTAATTATGTCTTTTCATTTGTGACTTCAGGTTGTTTTTGCACATAAAGGTGTTTGTCTCAAGATTATAAGATTTTTCTTCTGTATTCTTTTCTAGAATGTTACTTTATCATTTTAGTACATGCCCCTGACAGAGAAACATATCTGCTGTTCAATTGTTTCATGTGTCATAGGAAGCTTTATATCATACCCAAAGCATCCTTTGAGGTTCCAGACTGTTCTTCCAGCTCTATTACTGATGCTGGTGATTAACATAGAGATGGGAAATTTGAACCACTTGTGCTTATAGACCTGTAAATAATCTGTTGGCTTTGGAGTTTAGGGAGTCAGGGGATAAGGCAAAATAATACTTATTGAACATCTGTTAGTGTCAAGCATTGTGATAAGTATGTATGTTATTCTCATTTACCACCTGAAAACAACACATTATTGTGCCCATTTCTTTTTTTTTTTAAATTTTTTTTTAAAGATTTTTTTTTTATTTATTTATACAAGTGCTGGGTACAGTCAGAAGCGCGGGAGGGTGAAAGAATTCACCAGAGGCAGAGCAGAGAGTAGAAGAGGCAGACTGACGAAGTACACTGCTGAGGGGAGCAGCAGTCGGCCGGAGAGGTCTGTGCGTCATGTGGGACCCTCACCCGGTGGCTGGGGATTGAACTGGTGTTGCAGAAGCTGTGGGCAGCTTCGCAACCCAGCGCTCAACCGCTGCGCCACTGGGGAGGTCCTGTGCCCATTTCTTAGAGGAAGAAAGTGGAACTAATCGCATTTAAAATGGTCCTGATACCATAGAGATATTGGCAGGAGTGTGTGCATGACTGGTTAACGTCCCAGATTTCCCAGCAAGCTCTCGTCAGTCCAGATTTCTGCTTCAGGATAAGAGTTGTCATGTCAGAGATTGTCAGAGTTCCAGAACTGATTAGAAGGGTAGCTGGTACAGTAATAAAACTCCCATGAGACTAAGCTTATGTGCTAGAATAATGAATTGCTGCTTTACTGGGATGAACACCATTTTTAAGTGGTTGTGGACAGCAGTATACCACGGTATAATCATGGAGCTTCTGAATCAGAAATCAAAACAGAGAAGTGAGTTTGTACTTTAATATCTGATGGTGTCAGGCTGTTGTGGCTGATGAATGCATCCCCACAGTATTACAACCCTGCCTTGGGAATCATGGCGTGGTCTAGAGACCAGGGCTCCCTTTTCCCTGTTACAGCTGGAGAAGCAGCATCTCGCTCCACCTTCTATCACTGCCCTGTTCTGTTTTGTTTTGCTTCTGTACTGTTCTTCCTTTTTTCCTTCTAGGGTTGGCTGTCAAGATTTATTTCATGGCCCATTATCATCATGATCTGTCTTGCCTTATTTATTCTGTTTCATCCTCATTCTAACTTTCCTATTCAAATGTTTTTAAATTTTTTTTTTAAAGTTTGACGTAACTTCAAACTTACAGAAAAGTTGCTAGAATTATATAAAGAATTTCTGGATATCCTCTGGATTCCCCTAAATTACCCAAATGCTAACATTTTACTATAGTGTTTCTCTCTCTCTGATTATATTCTGAACCATGCCCCCACCCTTAAATATTTAATCTGTTTTTCCTAAAAATAAGAATTTGTTTACATAATGATAAAGATCAGGAAATCAACATTGCAAAATTTCTATAATCTGATCTACACACATTATGAAGATTTTGTCAGTTGTCCCAAGAATGTTCTTGTAGTAAAAGAATATTGAAGGTCATGTATCATATTCATTTGTCCTGTGTCTTTAGTTTCTTTCTTTTTTTTTTTTTTTTTTTAGAGGCATGCTTTATTTTTATTTATTTGTTTGCTGGTTTGTTTGTTTGTTTTGTTTATACATGCACTGGGTACAGTCAGAAGCACGGGAGGGTGAGAGAATTCACCAGAGCCAGAGCGGGGAGCAGAGCAGGCAGAAGGACCGAAGTACACTGCTGAGGGGAGCAGCGGGCGTCAGGAGAGGTCTGCGCGCCATGTGGGACCCTCCTCTGGTGGCCGGGGAGCAGCCGGGGATTGAACTGGCGCCGCAGAGGCCACGTGCAGCTTTGCAACCCAGCGCTCAACCGCTGCGCCACCGGGGAGGCCCCTGTGTCTTTAGTTTCTTAACCTGGAACAGTGCATGAATCGGTCTTGTATCACCACACTGACATTTTTTTTTTAATTCTTTTTTTATTAATTTTTTCCCCTTTTAAAAGATTTATTTATTTATACAAGAACTGGGGTACAGTCAGAGTTGCGGGAGGGTGAGAGCATTCACCAGAGACAGAGTGGGGAGCAGAACACGTAGAGGGACCGAAGACACTCATGAGGGGAGCAGCGGGCGAGTCAGGAGAGGTCTGCCACGCCATGTGGGTTTCTCCCTGGCCGGCTGGGAATCGAACCCATGCTGCAGAGGCTGCGGATAGCTTCTCAGCACAGCGCTCAACCCGCTGCCGCGCCACTGGGGAGGCCCCACACTGACATTATTGAAGAATTTCAGGTAGTTCTTTTGTAGAAAGTCCCTCAATTTGAGTTAGTCTGTTGTTTCCTTGTGACTAGGTTCAGCTTATACACTTTTCACAAGAATATCATGCAAGTTATGTTGAATTTTCAGTGTATCCTATCTGGAGGCTCCTGCTGTCAATTTGTTCGTAATTGATAGTGTGTGTGATCATTTCGTTATGGAGGTGTCTGCCGTTGTTCTCTGTTACCAAGTTTACCATGTTACCCTTTGGAATTAAAAACTATGTTATGGGCATTTACTTTGAGATTATGTAAATGTCCCGTTCCTCAAACTTTCATCCACTAGTTTCATCCACTAGTGGATGAATCTTGCCTGAATCAAATTTTGTTATGGTGGTCGGTGCTCTTTCCCTCATTCTTTCTGCCTTTGTTAGTTAGTGTTTTCCTGTGAGAAAAAGCTTTCTCTTCTCCGTATTAATTCCTAGGGCAGACTTGTGGATTCTGCCTTTATTCAATAGCTCATAGTCCTTTACTATTATGATTTATTTTGATGCTCAGACTGCCCCAGATTTGGCCAATGAGGTGTCCTTCAGTCTGGCTCCAGGGCCCTTTTAACATACTCCATTATTCTTTGAGCGCCTCTTACTTTAGGCACTAACTGATCTAGCCTCTTTTGTTCCTTTCCTGACACAGCCCTGGAATCAGCCACCTCTCTGATGAGTCCTCGCTTTTTTTAATAGGGTAGTATTTAGAAACCAAGAACTGGGCTCACCCTTCTTTCCAAGGCCCGCCCATGTTGCTAAGTGTACATCTAATGTGTTGATTCTGACGGCTGCATACTAGACTGGTGTTCATCCCAGTTTTCTCTTCCCCTTTGCCTTCACAAGTACTGTGCAAGGAACAGCCTCCTACGTGTCCTTTATGGACCTGTGTGTGTGTTTATGTTGATTGAGCAATGCCAGATACAGCTCCAGAGTGGCCACCACCCATTTACATTTCCACCAGGGGACCTTGGAAATCTTTGTACCCCCACAAATACTGGCATTAGCCAGCTTCCTTATGTTTGCCAAACAAATAGATATGTTGTTACAGCTTTCGTTTTAATTTGCTTTTTTTTTTTTTTTTCTGAGCTTCTCTTCAAATGCTTATGGCCTTTGGAATTCTTCCTTGATAAGTTACTTATTATTAATAATCCTTTGCCTCTCTTTTTTTTTTTCTTTTTTCTCCCTGGGGTTCTTACATTTTTCTTGGAGCTATGTCAGGAGTTCCTTATCCATTCTGGATATTAATTCCTTGTTGGTGCCATATATTATTTTTTTAAGTATTGTTAAAAAAGATTTATTTATGCATACAAGAGCTGGGGTACAGGCCAGAGGTGTGGGGCAGTAGAGGATTCACCAGAGACAGAGTAGGGAACAGAACAGGCAGAGACTGACTGAAATACACTGCTGAGGGGAGCAGAGGGCGAGTCAGGAGAGGTCTGCTGCGCCATGTGGGTTGCCCCCTGGCTGGCTGGTAATCCAACTCGTGCTGCAATGGCTGTGGATAGCTTTATAGGTTGTGTCTTAACCTTTGCGCCACCAGGGAGGCCCCGGTCCCATATTTTGTTGAGAACTTTGGTCTGTGACCTCTTGCTACCATGCTGCTACCCTCGGAAACTACATTGTTAGGTTTCGACATATTTTCTACCAAATGGCATAAGACGGCACAGAATGAAGTCTTCTTCCCCAACACCCTGAGCAGGGGAAATTAATGAGAAAAGAATGGCGATAAATGTCATTCTTGCCATTCATTCTGGGCCTGGAGTTCTCTGTGGCAAGTCCCCTACTGCCACTTGGCGACTGGCTCCAGATTGAGTGGGGAGGATCCAGAGGAGGAAGGGGGACTATCTGAGTCTGAAGGGAAAGGTCTTTTTTTTTTTTTAAAGATTTATTTATTTATTAATGCATAGAAGAACTGGGGTGTAGGACAGAGGTGCGATGGATGTATGTGTGTGAGAGGATTCACCAGAGACAGAGTGGGGAGCAGAACATGCAGATTTACTGAAATACACTGCTGAGGGGAGCAGCAGGTGAGATAGGAGAGGTCTATATGTGGGTTAGCTCCCTGGTCGAGGATTGAACTCAGGCCTTAGTGGTGATAGCGCTGAGACTTAACCCCTAGGCCACCAGGGAGGTCCCTTGAAGGAGAAGGTCTTAAAATTAAACACCAGGCTTCTATCATCTATCTAGTCCTTTCTGCGAAGTTCAAATCATTGTTTCCAGAAGTACTCTAATTCTGAGAGAAGAGAGATGCAGTGAGATCTTCCTGGAACTAACAATTTCCAAGCAAGTTGGCCTCCTGGGCCTTTCCTGGTAGTGGTAACTGTGGTCAGGCACAGTTTCCACCAATTCCAGGGGAGGGAGGGAAGAAGGGAAACCAGAAGGAAGAAGGGCTGGGTGAGGAGAAAATCTGCCTTTGAGCAAGGACCAAACAAAGCAGAAATTCCTCCTCGGACAAATGCCAGGAAGCCTTTTTACTGGATTTTAAAAGTTGTTGCTCCTCAGGTACTGGCTCTCAACCTCATGGCCTTGCATATTTGTAGTTTCACTGGTGGAAACCACCTCCTTGGGTTACCCCAGACAGAAATGTACTATATCATGCCTCCAGTTCTAGGGCCTCCCTGGTGCTCTCTCCTTGCTTCTATTGCTCCATTTTTGAATTTGGGAACTATCACCATTCATGCTATAGAAATGTGTGTGTGTGAGAGGATTCACCAGAGACAGAGTGGGGAATAGAACGGGCAGACTGACTGAAAACACTGCTGAGGGGAGCAGCAGACGAGACAGGAGAGGTCTGCTGTGCCATATGTGTGTTAGCTCCCTGGCTGGGGATCGAACTCAGGCCTTCGTGGTGATAGTGTTTGAGAAAGATATATATGACTGATGTCAAGTAAGATTTGCTTTTATGCCACCTGGGATCAGTTGGTGTCTCCCTGGACCTCAGGGTTGAGAAGGCTTCTGAGACAGAACCCCAATGTGCACAGGTAGGGTGAATATTGTTGTCCACTGTGTAGAAGTGTCCGTGAATGTCAGAACCTTAAAGGACTAAAAGGGGGACGATAAGGATGTCCAAGAGTGTCCTTAAGGAACTCTGTCACTCTCTCTGATTTATGTGCATAACCCTGGGGTTGAAACATAATTCTCAAGGCTCCTGCAGCCCTGATGTGCCAGGATTCTTCAGGACTCAAATTCAAGGAGGATCATGGTGGATCATGGAGGATCATGGTCAGGGGGGGTGTCCTGACTAGCGTCGGGGAGGGTCTGATTAGAGCTCTGTTGCCTTAGGTTTAAACCTTGGTACTGTTGGTGACAAGACCCTGCACTCAGTGACCACCCCAGGTTCGTAGGGTTACTCTCTCAACGAAGAGCCTGTTTTATGTGTTATTGTGAGGTTTAGATGAGGAAATATGATATTTTCATTAGGAGGCTAGGCCGTTTACTACCACAGAATCTCAAATTATTGTCCTAGAATCTGGAGGACATTTATTTTACAATTGAGAGCAGGGGATATTCCTGTAGATCACTTCGCAGGTGCTCTCCCTGGAAACAGGAGACATCTTTAGAGTTCAGAAAGGACAGTGTTTTTGCCTTTAGTCACCTTGGTTGTTGGTGTTAATTAGGACAATCTAGATGCTCAAAGATCAAAATCAAGGTAGTTCCTTTCTCTGTTAGCTGCTTACCTTGTAGTTGAACAAGTGCTGTTGGTTTAGCACACATTTGTGGATCCTTCTCCATCAGAAACTGTCCCAAGTGCATAAAGGAATGGAACAAAACCCCTGCTCTCAAGGAAATATGGGTCTGATGGAGGAGGCAGATAGATTGAGTGTATTCCTCACCCCTGCAGGACTGGAATGTAACCTTGAAAATGTTGTGATCTTGGTTCTGAAGGATGTTGTGGGCATCTGTAACTGGGACTGATTGCCCTGGGGGGCTTAGGGAAACTTTGGTTTGAACCTGGGAGGATTTTTAACCTCTTTCACCAAGGCTTTTGAGGTAACTTCTAAGAATACATGCCATAAAAAGGATCAATATAAATACATTAAAATCAGAAAAAGAGAAAACGTAACAAAAAGTCAAGGCTAGGGAAGAGTTAAAATGTGTTATGATTGTGGAGCCTCTGCACAAAGTTGTTACATCTGTCCCTTTGCAAAACCCCAAAGTGAAGCACATTCTTTTATATGATATGCATTGTCAGAGAGCTGAAATACACTGGAGTTCCAGGTGGAAGTTGTTTTTCTTGGCACCTTACTGTTAAAGAGCTTCATGGAGTAAAAGGAAAGGGATGGTTAATGAGTGAACCTATAAATCAGCATGTCTCAAAATAAAGTCCAGGGGCCGACATTAAAGTTGTACCAGAAGCTCTGGTGAGTAGGACTCAGAAATTGCAGTTTTACATGCTTTCCCAGATGATCTTCCTTGCGTTCCACAGTTTGAGAAAGTCTGCAATAGATCGAAATCTCACCAGTATTTAGAAAGTAGATGTAGTTGCTCTAGTTTTTGTGTAAAGGTTGGATGGATTTGATGGGGGTGAGAGTAGAACACAAGAAAGGACATTTCCAGGGAGGTCCTGGTTTCCTTGCTGACCGGCTTACTTTCAGGCCATGTTTTGGAGGCCCTGCAAAGTGTGCCACTTTACACACATGGAAGAGCAATTGGTCCCCCTGTGCCTGATGCACCCTGCTCCCTCGTGGCCATCTGGCTCTGCTCTGCAGGCCTTCTTTGGCACACTTGTATTTTTTGAGCTTTGTCTTTCTTGATACCCCCAGACACAGTGTGCTGGGGCTGCAAATGTGTTCTGCTTCCTGCTGAAAAAGCATTTCTGCCCCTGGGGTCTAACAGTGGGGATGGGATGGTGAGTTGGCAAAGAGAACAGTGGCTGTTTGGCCTCCCTGGTGGCACAAGGGGTTAAGATACAATGAAACTATCCTCAGCTACTGCAGCATGGGTTCGATCCCTGGCCAGGGAGCTGACCCACATGGTGCAGCAGACCTCTCCTGACTCGCCTGCTGCTCCCCTCAGCAGTGCATTTCAGTCAGTCTGCCTGTTCTGCTCCCACTCTGTCTCGGTGAATCCTGTCACCTCTCACACCTCTGGCCTGTACCCCAGCTCTTGTATGCATAAATAAATAAATCTTAATAAAAAAACAAAACAGTGGCTCTTAAAAATGTGTTCCATGTGCCCGAGGCATATGAAATCAGCATTGGGAATAGCAGATACTTCCCGTTTTCCAGTACCGAGTTGCATGTTTTGAAATTTTGTGTGTGTGTGTGTGTATATGTTTGAAATCTTTATTTTGGAAAAGGGATGGGGAGTCACATTTATTGTCCTTGGGTTATATATTTTAAAGTTGAATGTTCTATTTAAAAATATATCCAAAGGTATAAAGGAAAGTACAATTAAAATTTGGTATAAGAAATGATTTCTGGCACTTTTAGAATTCAAGAGAAATGGCTATCATAGGGTGACTCTGCCTCGTCGTCTTCGTGAATTTGTCTCATGACTCATTGAAATCCTTTGTTGCTTTCAGAGCGACAGAGAAGTGGGAAGGAAGGCCATGTACCCTGCACTCAGCTAAGATTTGCTGGTGTTCTCTGTGGCCATGGCAGCCAGGTGGACACTCATTGCTCTGTGTGCTGTGTTCCTAGAGGGGAGGAGCTGAGGAGCCCAGTTCAGGCAGCTGTTTCCCTGCAAAGCTTTCCTTGACTCTGGCCCCAGAAATAACTCCCTTTCTTTGTGCCGTATCAGCTGTTCTCAGCATTGTCACTTTCACCTCCGTTGTTTGCTTTGCGGGTGCCCCTTCTGCCAAGGGCAGAGACCTACTCTTAACGCAGCCCCACTGTGGCATGCCTGGTGCCAATGGGTATGTGGTGTGTGCTAACCAGGCACATGTTTTAATGAAAGTGGTGCTCTGAGTACATAAGGGAAAAGGAGGAAGAAGAACCAACCTTGAGTGGGTCAAGAAGGTTTCCTGGGGGTGGAGGGATGATGTTTGAACCAGATAGGTGCTGTTGGGTTGGTGATTATGAAGTCCTTGGGGAACTCTGGAAAGCTTTTCTCTTCCCTGGTGTACTGGAGAGAAGGTTTGGGATGAGCTCTGTGTAGTGGATGATGCTTCTGATTTCTAGTCTAAGGGGCCTCTGGGGGTACTGTTTTTGGCACCACTGCAAACAGCTCTCATTCCCCAGCCTGGGGGATGGGTAGTACCTGGCTCAGTTTCTGGGGCATAGCTGGCCTTTGGAAGATTGGTACAGAGGGAAAGAGCCCTCCTAAGTGAGGCTGAAACAATTCCGTGGTGGCAGGGGGCTGGTTTGTAAGGGGGCTATGCTGGGTGCTAGCCAGACTGAGACCTGGCTAAGAGAAATATTCAAGCGCCCCAACTTTTAGAACCATAAAGCTCTGGGCACTGCCTAGCCCCATAGTTCTCAAATGTTTGAATTTCACTGGCTGGGAAAATTTCAAAAGAAACTTAGGGGCCTGACCAACAACTGCCAAATGTTTTTTTTCATAAAATTAAAAGTATAAAAATCAATCCAGCATCAAAATCCACCATGATCATTTCATTTTGAAAGGGACATTTTAACATTTAAAGAGTAAGAAGCACTTAATCTTGGAGGAAGATACATCGATGACATTTAGCTTTAATGAAGAAGAACCGTTGTCTACTGTCTTGTCCCAGGCTGGTGAAACATTGTTCCAGGCAGCATCAGGGCAGGAATTGTACCCTGAAACACTGGCTGGTCTGTTGGGAAGCGGTAACTAGATGTTCCTGCCTACTTAACTGAGGCTCAAGGACTGAACGGGGGGTTCAGCCAGCGTGAACGTGAGGCATGGAGTCTGTGCTGGGTTGACTCTAGATTAGCAGGGCTTGATGGAAGGGCATGTGTGTGCTTGGGCTTGCCGGGCCGGGCAAGGGAAGCAGTGGAATCTGTCTGAGTTGAGCTCACACATTGAAGTTATTGAGCGACTTACACGCAAGGCCATGACCTGGACTCCCAGCCGAGAGGCCCACGTGGCGGGGCTTTAGCCGGGGGAGCCGAGGACAGGCTCACATCTGCTCATCTGCTTACGTAACCCTGCTTCCCAGCTTCCAGAGCCAAGAAAACACACAAGCCAGCCCAGCAGGGCCGAGGGCCTGTGGTAGCACACGCCGTGCGCCGCACAGCAAGGGAGCCTTGGCTTGGCCTGAGGACTGTCATAGAGCCCTCAGCCCTCCGCTTGCTCCCTTCACCTCCCCCTGAGACTCTGGGCAGTGGCTCTGAGATCTGGTAGCAGGGCTGCGTGGTTCTGAGTAGAGCTGCTCACTGCTCTGGAGTCTGTGCTCTCCGGATTTTTTCCCTGGGACAGAACCAGGCACGCAGTGGAGGATGGCCCCCGAAGCATGGCAGGAGGTGTTGCAGGGTACTCAGGGAGGCCTCCTGGTTGGCACTGAACCCAAGAAGGTAATTTGGCTCCAGGCCTGGAGCTGCCACTGACAGCCCACACTGTTCAATCACTGTTCACTTGTATAAGCTGCACAATTCTCAGAGCTGTGCAGGCTGTAAAGAGAGAAGGTAAGGAAAGAATTGCCAGATTGGGCGAGAAGGGTTGGAGACATGATGTGAGAGGGGCAGAGGAGCAGGGGAGGGAGAAGAGGCAGTGTGGGGATAAAGCTCTGCTGCTGGCCAGCCGTGAGCCAGTGTGGTTCTCACTAGGTTCTGCCACACACTTATCAGGGAGCTCCTTGAAGTCCAGAACTATCTTGTCCATCCTATCCCCTCCTCTCAATACCGCATATTCGGACTTGGCACACAACTTGGCACCACATTAGGTATCCAGAGAATATTGATTAAAACAAATTAGAAGTGGCCTTGACACTTCTGCAGGAAAGTCTTTATAAACAGGTGCTTTAGAAAAGACTCTGGTTGGCACCTGAGTAGGCTCCCATGGGTTGTCACATGCTGGTGTCACCTCCTGTGTGTGGCTGAGTGTGCTGGGGATAAGGGGAGAGGTAGGGGAAGATGAACCACTCAGTTCTTCTCATAGGCTGGACAGTGGTGTCAGTCACGGGTGGGATCCCAGAGAAGCAGGTTTGGTCATAGGCGGTAAGGGCAGGGTGAGGGTGTTTCAATAGCATTCACTGGAGGCAGGTTGAGTTCCAATTCCTGAGTTTCCAGATGGGAAACCAGCATGCCGAGAGAGGGTGGTATTTGCCCAAAGATCATTCAGCAAGCCACTGATGGAGCTGAGCCAGGCTCAGGCATCCTTTCCTATAGAGGAAACTACCTCCGGACCACCTTTCTGGAGCTCCAGAAGGGGTGAAGCTAAGTTGCTTTCCAGCCTGAAGGTGTCTACTCTGGGGCGGCTAGATAGGCCCAGTGTGAATTCGTGCCTTCTGGTTGGTTAGAGAAGGTGTGAGTTAGTAAGGTGACAATCCAGATGTCTTTTGGGTTCCTGAAAATGCAGTTATGTTTAGCAACATCTTCAGATGGTCCTGGGTAGTTGCAGATGTTGTGGGGCCCTCTGAAGTTAAAAGAGCCTAATGACGGAGCTTTCATGTTTTTCACAAGTGCTGTGCAGCAAGGCCTCCCAAAAGCCTATCCTCAGGGTTGGGGAGTCCAGCCTCGTGGGGCTCCTGGGGAAGGGCTACCTCCATAAAAGCCCTGAGGCTTGTGAAGGGCGGGGGTTGGTCCTGTTCCCAGCTGTCCATGAAGAATCTCCTGGCTCCTTGTTAATTACCTAGGTCCTTTCCAAGATCAGTCAAGTCAGACTCTCTAGGGGAGGGGCCTGAGAGTCCATATTTTTACAGAGTACCTCAGGAGATTCTGATGATAGGTTTGGAAAAAACTGGTCCAAGGTGACCTCTTAGTGGTGGGGCAGAGTGACTGCTTAGCTGAAGGTACCTTAGGATATTGGAGCTAGGTCAGCAGGCCCTTCTGTAGTGACTGAGCTGTGAGGCCTTGGTCCTTCCCTAGAGGCCAGGGAGGGACCAGGGCTTTTGGAGCCCTGAGAGTCTCCTGTCCCAGGTGGTCTGCTGCTGTCTGAGTTCTGTGGCAATGTAGAGAGGAGAAGGATGAAGCCCACTGGAGGTTTGATTTTGAGATTGTAGCCTATCAATGCAACAGGTTACCAGTAAGAGGAAAAAGGGCATTTCTGGCAAAGTGTTGTCCTAGGCATGGTTAATAGGGATGGGGGGGGGGTGCATCAAGGGGCGTATAGGTAGAGTTGAGAGTGAAGGGCCTTGTTGCCAAGCTAAGAGGCTTGGCCTGACCTTTGTCCAAAACAACACAGCTTGAGAGCCATCAGAGGTTTTTAGTGGGAAAGTGATGTGATCAGAGCTGTATCGCAGGAGAAAATAAATGCAAAAGAGTGGGTCCCATGATGATGGGGCTGGAGGGAGGGAGGTTGTGAGGAGTACTGGGGAGGGGAGAGCAGGAGTCCTGGGGAGGGGAGAGCAGGAGGTGGCAAGTGCACACCTGGTGTGAAGCAGGAGGGGCAAGAGGAACTAGCTTCCTGTTCTCAGAATGTCTCATTTCAGGGGGGTGAGTGATTTCTGGGGACTAGGGGGTACTTGGTAAACAAGCAACAGAGGGCTTCGCACTGGGCCTTGGTGGTTCTCACAGGTGTGTTTTAGGTGAACTTGTTCTGAGTTTGTGGTTAGTGTTTCCCCTCTGTTCTGTAGGGGTCCTTCTTTTGTAGGTAGTTTTTTTGTAGACAGTTCACTTTGCAGTGAAGCTTCTTGCGCCAGAGTAGTGTGTAGTCCCCAAAGTATCCTAACTAATTAGCTCCGTGGCCACAAGAGTTTGGAAATGGTGGGTTAAATAAAGTGAAGCGTGGAGCTCTTGATTATACACCTTCCCAGAGTCTTTGGTATATATACCTCATGACATTCAAGAAGCAGGATTTAGAGTGCAGGGTTCCCACCCATATTTGACCTTCCATTGAGTATCGCCCTGGGATTTGTGTTTCCTGGAACCCACTTTGAGAAAGTCTGGCCTCCAGGGAGTACTGAGGACCTAGGCTGGAGTGTTGACCCTTTCCCCCATTCTTTGTGTGCCATGGGCCAGTCGTTTTGCTTCTGCCTCTCTGTGTGTGGCACGTGAGGCAGTTCCCAGCCTTCGAGAAGTGCAGCCCTCTCTTGGCACAACCTGTTTCTCCTCAGGAGATAAGGACTTCCACGTCTGCCTCTGCACCTTCACCTTCCCACTTTTTCTACTCCGAACCTACTGCTCACTCAGTATCAACCATCTTTATCTCATCAGCTTTCCTCTACACCAGGAGCTGTCTTACTTATTTCTATCACCATAGTCTGGCGCCATGTTCTTCCAAGCCAGAAATTTGGAGTTAATCCTTCGTCCCTTCTTCATCCCCTTTGCTATCTGCACACTCTGCTTGTATTAGGCATTCGTCTTTGGTGCTCTTTCCAGCTCTTTCTTCACTCTTTCCTCTCAGTCTCCTCTGGGGCCTCATGCTTTCCAGCCCCTCCCATCAGGTCCTTTCCTGGGACTTGAATATGGACTCTCAAGTCCCTCCCCTGGAGAGTCTGAGTTGACGTTCTTGGGAAGGACCTAGGTAATTAGCAAAGAGCCAAGAGATTCTTTTTTTTTTTTTTTTTTTTTTAGATTTATTTATTCATACATACAAGAACTGGGGTACAGGGCAGAGTTGTGGGTGGTGAGAGGATTCACCAGAGACAGAGCGGGGAACAGAACAGGCAGATCTACTGAAATACCCTGCTGAGGGGAGTAGCAGGTGAGTCAGGAGAGGTCTGCTGCACCATGTGGGTATCTCCCTGGCCGGGGATCAAAATTGTGTTGCAGTGGCTATGGCGAGCTTCATAGGTTGCGTCTTTATCCCTTGCGCCACCAGGGAGGCCCGAGCCAAGAGATTCTTAATGGACAGCTGGGAGCAGGACCTCATGCCACTCCCTACTACTTTCTTATTGAAGCCTGCTCCACTGACCTCCCCAACACACACACACACCCCTTTCCCCACTAGGCTAGGCTCAGAGAGAACCTGCACAAAGGCCACACAGCTGTGAGGATTTTTCTGGGGTGGTTGGTCACACTAATGCTGGACATGACACCTAGTGCTGGACGTGAGTGCCTTTTCCACGACCACTCTGCGTCTCAGGAAGAGATGTCTCCTGCAGCGGCAGCCTGGCCATCTGACAATGTGGAGCCACAAGTCCTGTGGCCTGCTAACTTCTCCTTCCCTCCACCTCTCTAGTCGGCCCCATGCCAATCGATTTTAATATAAAAGTGGACCTGACGCTTGTGGAGAAACAGAACCCGAAAGTGAAGGCGGGCGGCCGCTACAGCCCCAAGGACTGCATCTCTCCTCACAAGGTGGCCATCATTATTCCATTCCGCAACCGGCAGGAGCATCTCAAGTACTGGCTCTATTACTTGCACCCAATCCTGCAGCGGCAGCAGTTGGACTATGGCATCTACGTTATCAACCAGGTGAGGTTCTAGAAAAAAGGCGGGAGGGGCGGGGAGATTGTAAATATGGGTGAAGGAAAGGAAGTAATTGCCTAGTCAGTTGGTGGTTTCCATCCTGCTGACGCCACACTCGTATCTTAATAGTTCATAAATCTAAATGTTATACAGTCTGCTTGCTCGCAGCTATCAGCTCTTTTAGGTAGGGGAAATTGCTGGGTGGGGAGTTTGGTTTTCTTTTGGAAAAGCCTTCCAACGAAATTGAGAGAAAAATCACAATCTCAATTTTCCCCACATCCCCAGTAAAGCACTGGTTATTTCCTGTTTTGGAGTGACTGCATGTTTTGCCTTTTAAAAGTAAAAGCACTCATTTAAATGTCAGATTTTTCAGCAGCTGAAGTTTCCCAGTCTAACTGCATCTTCTGGGGCACCTGCAGGAGACAGTGCCCATGGCTTCGGCCTGAATGCCAGCCCCCAACAAATGTCTGGGGAAATCTGACCCCCCCCCCCCCCGGGCCTCTAAGTACCATGTGGGCTGGACCGGTCTGTGAAAAGAGAGCTTCTCACTGCATTATTAAAGCAACGGCAATGATCTGGGTGTGTGTCGGGTTTAACCCTGCTTAACGAACTGACATTGAAAACATAGCATCCTTCATCACCACAACCTGGAGAATCAGATTGATTTAGGAGGCAGTGTTTTGTTTTTGAAATAACTTATTTCAATGGATTATCTGAAATAGCTTATTTCTAGTCTATGTAAGAAGCATGATTGTTTTTCCAAGAGCATAACTTTGATATTTCAAATTTATCTTGAATGCTTAAATTCCTCTCTTTAGACTTTAATTTCCTGGTGCAATAATAACCCTAGCTTATCTGTAGACTAAATTTCATTGAAATACATCTGAGGAGACAGAGTTTACCCATTTCTAAAGGACCCAATGTCCATTGCATTACCAGATGAACTTGGATCTGCTTTAGGTAATGAGATTGTTGGTAGTTGACAGCTTCCATCCAAGTTACATGCCTTCCCCTGGACCAGAGGAAGACTAGAAAGAGCAGGCAGTTCTATGGACTGCTGTGGCATAGTACTGCACCAGTTGCTGCAAAGAGATTTTAAAAATTGTAAGATCCCAGTTCCGCCTGTCCTGAAGCTTCCATGCCCAGTCAGCCCCACATAGCATGTGAATGGAAGGTGGCTGCTAAAAGCTTTGGAAGCTCAGCAGAAGAGGCTTGGTAGAACCGGGTGATAAATCAGGTTCTAAAGACTAGAGGGAGACATGGGCCTTCTCAGCTGGAGCCAGTGAACTGGGACTTCAAGGCAGAAAGGAGCCTTGTCTGGTCCTAGAGATTGAGGTGACCACTGGGGTAGGAAGGCAGTAGAAGTTATGAGATGAGGGTGGGGGACTGAGTCTATTAGGCAGGAAAGAACAGAACAGACCTATTCTGGGGGAACCAAAGCTCAAGGTGGGAGAGCATGTTGCAGGCAAACCACTCAAGGCTCTTTGAGTCCTTTGACCAAGTAAGCACGGACCATGGCTTTAAGAAAATCTGCTAGCTAGACAGCTCAAGAGTTGTGGGTCATCTCAGAAAAATATTGGGAATATAAGAGAGAACAGGTAAATGTGCTGCAGAATCCAGGTCACTGCAATCCAACCGGTATTGTTTAAGCCCAGCCATCAGGAGTATTTGTGTGATGCCGGTGAACACACATTGATCACAGTAAGATTCAGGATCCTGTTAATAAAGCAATGCAGTGAGCACCTGGAAGAGGCAGCCACGGTCACCAGGAGCCAGCAGGGATTACTAAAAACATACCGTGCCAGCTGCATCTTCTTTCTCTTTTTGACTGTGCTTTATCAGTATTTGAGTGAGAGGCTACAGACACAGTGATGTCAGATCTCATTCATCAAGGCATCTAATGGCCTCCCACAAGTCTGCCCAAGCAGAAAACAGCTCTGGTCTGGGTGGCATATAAATTAGATTAAAATATATACTTGGGTAAGGAGGCTATAAGAGTTACTGATGATGCCAAGTTTTCTAAAGTCTAAACAAATAGCGGTGTGAAATCTAGCCACCATCTTAAAAATTCCTGTGACATAATTTATATAAACAACACCCCCTCCAGTTTCAAACAACAATTTCCAAATGTCCTATAGCGGTTTTATGCTCCTGCTACCCAGTCCAAGCTGGCAGAACAGCTAAGCAAGCCAACTTGTACCAGTGCCACCACTGTGCTGCCTGGCGCTGGACACTGCCTAGCTCAGGGCTTATCCCAAAGTGTGCTTTCCTTAGTGGCCAGATGCACTTTGGCATTTTGCTCACTTACTGGGGTGAGCTTTCATGGCTCCTACCCTTGTCCATATAAGCTATTAACCACCCCTTTTGGGTTTAGGTCCCTCTGATGACCATAACAACTAACATCTCACCATAAGTGGGGGTGGGATGGAGAAGTTTACCTGTTGAGACAGAGAAGAGCAAGCATTGTTGTTTGTCCTCAGGTCTCCATCCCTCCTTTTGCCTTAGCTCACCAGTGTTTGAGGATTCTATTAGGGTTCTGGGGCATCAGGGTGCTGATAAGAGGCACAGACGTTCTACCTGCGACCCGACACTGGGACCTTGGTGCTGAGTTGCTACCGCGATGTCATCGGAGATGGGGGGTGCATGCTGCACTTCCTCATGCTTTTTTAAAAAAAATTATTTATACAAGAACTGGGGTACAGGTCAGAGGTACGGGAGGGTGAGAGAATTCACCAGAGACAGAATGGGGAGCAGAAAAGGCAGACACACCAAAGACACTCTTCAGGGGAGCAGCGGGCGAGACAGGAGAGGTCTGCTCGCCATGTGGGTTGCTCCCTGGCCAGCGGGGAATCAAACCTGCACTGCAGAGGCTGTGGACAGCTTCACAGCGTGGCGCTCAATCCACTGCACCGCCAGGGAGGCCCCACTTCCTCATGCTTTAATCAGGAAAAGGAATCTAAAACCGCCCAAGGTGACAGGAGGGCAGGTTGCCACCTGGCAGCACCAGCCCTAAATAAAAATGCAAGATGTTTGTGGGTTAACGATCATAAAAGTTACCAAAGGGGTGAGGAATGCAGGCCCGGCGGGCTAGGTGGGTTTGTATTTGCTATGGCAATGCTTTGGTGCCCATTTCCAGCACCCAGGACTGGAATCTCCAATTCTGTTTGTATACCCTCTGGCACCTCTGCACTCAGTCAGCTGCCTGTGCTCTTTCTAGTTGTGACTGAAACCTTTAGTATGTCCGCACTGCCCATGGGCAAGGCCAGGGTCTAAACGGTCTGAAGTTGGAATTCTAGGCCCTCCAAGGTTCAGCCCTGACCTACCTCCAGGCTCCTCCTCAGGTCTCTCTCATGCCCTTTATGCACAGCCACACTCCAGCTTCACCCAGACACACGCTGTGCTTTCCTTCCAGTGCCTTTGCTCAGGCCACCCTGGTGCCACGTTTTCCTTTCTTTCCTCCCCTTCTTGCTCTCTGGCCACCATTGAAGGCCTCTCAACTTTATTAGCTCTGTGAATCCCTGGAGTGGGGCTGACTTCTCCCTCCCTGTTGCCCCCAATTCATTTAGCACTTTCTGGGTGAACTTCTCTATCTCCCTGGCCACAGGGCTCTGTGCAGGGTCAGTGCTACTGGGGTGTCTGCCTCTGTGCCATTTTACTTATACCACTTCCCTCTTGGAAATGAAGCCTCCTTTTTTTATCAGGCCAGGTCATGACCCTTATGAACCTGCACGCCCCCTCCCCCAGGAGCAGCTCCCCAAAGCATCCTGCTCCTTGCTGTCCAGAGCAAGCTGCCTGGGACATGGCCCAAAGGGTGGCCTCCCTGTTTTTGATAGCCATAATAAAACTTCTTTATGGTCCTTAGGGCTGAACATCTTTCATAATACCACTTTGAATTTTGACCCTCAGTGAGACAAATGAGTATTGTCATTGTTCCTGCTGAGGGAAGACTCGTGACGGTAAGTAGCTGCTCAGGTTCCATGATGGTTGGTGGTGGAGCTGGGATTTGACAGAAGTCACCTGAGTTTTAAGGAACACCTCACCTTGCTGTGTTTGTTCCCCTGAACCCTCCACGTCCCTCAGTGGGAAGCAGCGCACAGCCACTTGGTAAGGCTGTAAGTCCAGGGGGTTGGGGGGAATTTGTAGCTTTGGAGGAATAACCTCTGAGTATATGGGTTGTGCCAACAGGTAGACCCAGGCCTGAAAGGTTAGGGAAGGGAGCACAGAGAGGAGACCCAGCTCCTGCTTAAGGAGTCTTTGGCTTTAGAATTTTCTCCCTTTTGACACATGTGCCCTGGTGAGGTGGTTGCGAGCTGCTTGCCTGAGACCAAGTGTGGCAGATGTGGACACAGGGCTTTGTAGCTCCTAGGACAGAAAGTATCTGTTACCACATCTCAGCAACCTCTCTCTCATTGGGTCAAGCAGCTTTTCCTAAATGAGACCCCGAAGAACTGGGGTGAAGCAGAGTCCACGCCATTATAGGAGACAGCCACCTGGGCTTGTGACCCCCCCACTGCTTTGGTTTATTTTTCTCTTGATCTCCTCATCTTTGCTGCCCTTCCCATCCTGGCCCTCCATTTCCTTGAGCTGTCAGCAGCCAGATTGACGTGTGAGGGGTGGGGCTGGGGAAGGGGTTGAGTCCTGTCCCTTTCCTCTGGGCACTCAGCCTTTGGCGCGTGGGGCCTAGGAGCCTGCCTGTCCTCCTGCTGTTTGTGTATGACCCTGGGGATCCGTCGCCGCCTCCACTCACTGTGTTTCTGGCCCGTGTCTCTGTTCCCCCGGGGGATGCGTGGAAGCACTTCCAGGTACTCACAGGGCTCGCGAATCACTTCCCTGAATGTCGTTCCGCGAAATACTGTTTTTCTCGGCTCACCCTTGATGTCGTGATGGGGAATGACAGTTTATTTGGAATTTGCCTTTGCCCTGGAACAAGTCGTCAGAATGGGCCCCTTTTTCCTTTGCAGCCCTGACACTTGGCTCTCCTCCTCACCTCTCTTCTTTGCCTCCATCCTCCGCTCTTTTCTTTTTCTTTTTTTTCCCTTCTCGTGGGGGCCCTCTGCCTTTACTTGTTAATTCTGTTTGTAGCAAAGCAAGCTGAAGGAAGAGCTCCTCTCTGTGATCTGCTTCTTACTCTCCACCTACCTCCTCTTCTGTACCCTCCACCTCCTAGAGAGAAAGAGAGAGAGAGAGAGAGAGAGAGAGAGAGTGGAGTGCCGACCTAACTACTGCTGTGACTGCCGCCGCTGCTGCCACCACCGCTGCCGCCCTGGTAATGTCCACACGCCCCCAAATCAAACCCAGAACCCAGGCCCTGCCGATCAGGGCAAAGCTGTAGAAATGATCCTGTGAGAATGCCATCCCCAGGGGTCTCCAGACCAGGCCATGGCCCCTGTGGGCTTGCTCAGAAATGCCAAGGTCACTGAAAGCCAGCCCACTGTGCCGAGGTCAAAGAAATTTTGGCTTCTTAAAATTACGCCGGCTGAGCTCACACTGTTTGTATGTACACTTGTGTATCCTGCTTTTTTCTTCAATTCTGTGTCATCTGCATCTTCCCATGTTATTTCATAGTCTTTGTAATCACCACTTTCCATGCCTTCCTAGTAGTTGAGCACGTCATTCAGCCATAATTAACTTAGCCATTCCTCTACTTGAAGGCATTTAGATAATTTCCATTTTCTCACCTAGAGTAAATAATACTGTAATGAACAGCTTTGCGTCTAGAGCTTATTCTGGGTTTGCTTCTTCCACATTTAGTTATCATTTCCCCCTGCCAGGTTTTCAGGTACTGAGATCATGGGTTTCAGAGACAGTTTAAATATTTTTATGATTCTTACTATAAATGGTCAAATTGCTTTCTGAAGGGAAGCCTTTATTTCCTAAAGTGCTTTTCCATAGAAAGTCAAGTCTTAGTGTCTCAGGCCCAGGGAGAGAGGCCTGCTTGCTGCGGAGATGGAGTCATAAAGCTCTTCTCTGTGCTCCCCTCACCCAGAATCCCTGCTGGGCTGTTCTGTAGCTCATTTCTCTCTGAAGGCAACTTGTTGCTCCTGACATGAGTCCTAGTCCAGCAAGGGCCAAAGATAATGCTCACTCTTGTGAGCAATGACTTTGGCAGATGGAACCTTCCCCGTAGCCCCCTGACCCTGAAAGGCATGTTTCCTTCACTCACTGGGTGAAAACCTTAAGTCAGAGCCAAGTTTTGTTTAGGGCCTTGTCCAAGCTCAGGGTTACCATATTATTATGGTTAAAAACCCAGAGGCCGAACTGCTGTGAAATCATAAGTGAGTAGATATTAGCCTCTTTGCAAACTCAGCATTTGTATCATCCCAGGCCTTCTCAGCAGTTCTCTGGGAATCACCTCCCAGCCAGCCTGTCTACCAGGTCCTGACGGTCAGTCCTGCCAGAAGACTGCTCAGCCAGGTCTTTCTCGGCTTTCCTACTACCCACTCAGACAAGGCCTTTCTTCTTGGTGGCTCAGGGGTAACAGAAAACCATGTACCAGCAGATACCGCCACTGACTGCAGCCCCCTGCCTCTGGGTCTCTGGAGTTGAGAGCCTGGGGGTATCTGTGGGTGTGGGAGAGTGCTTTGTGATGGGCCAGGGCATGTGTACAGCAGCAACACTGTCTCTCCCATCACATAGAGACTGCTTCTCTGAGAGTCTGGGCTTCCAGTTGATATTTCCAGTGTCCTAGCGGCTGTGTCTTTTGGTGGAGGAAGGGCCAGATACGGTCAGTCCCCAAGCCATAATGGTCTGGGCACATGTCTGCAGGTGAGCATGCATGGGCCTGCCATCCAGGGAAGGCAGGGTAGTTAGACAGACCTTCTAGAGATTATTGGATCTTGGGCAAGCCAACAGTGGCTTTTTGTAGTTGTTCATCAGTCCCATAAATGAGGGGAAAGCCACTCTTGGCTTAAGCAGTCAAGATTTGCCTGGGGATTGGACCAGACTCTGGCACCTGCTCTGAAAGCCTCACGAAGGCTACTTGCAAGTGCAGTGCTCATGCCCAGGGAGCAAGTGAGGCATAAAACAGGGAAGTGGAGTCCTTGCCTTTGCCCTTGGGGAAGGCATTCTTTGCTTGTCCACTATTACTGCCTAGTCTCTCTCCCAGGAATCATGCAGCTGCTGCTGTTGAACCCGTCTCCCTGACTTTGGTTGGGGAGTGGCGCATACCCAACCTTGACATGCAATGCATAATCCTGTTTAAAACCTTCAAGTTTTGGCCTCCCCGGTGGAGCAGCGCTTGAGCACTGGGTTGCGAAGCTGCCCGCAGCCTCTGCAGCGCCGGCTCGATCCCCGGCTGCTCCCCTGCCACTGGAGGAGGGTCCCACATGGCACGCAGACCTCTCCTGCCGCCCGCTGCTCCCCTCAGCAGTGTACTTCGGTCCTTCTGCCTGCTCTGCTCCCCGCTCTGGCTCTGGTGAATTCTCTCACCCTCCTACACTTCTGACTGTACCCAGTGCTTGTATAATAAATAAATAAAATAAATCTTTAAAAAAAAAATAAATAAAACCTTCAAGTTTTATCTTCAAAGATAAAGCCCAAATATTTTAGCAGAGTACCCAGCCTCCCTCCCCCCACTGTGATTTGGTCTAACTCCTCCTCCATGTTTTATTCTGGCTTCCGCATTCTATATTTCTTATGGTTCCTTGAATGTTCTCTTTTCCTCACAGCCTTTATAAATGCTGCTGTCTCTCCTAGGAATATTCTTCTCATGCCTCCCCGCTAAACTTACCTAACTTCTTAGATGCCTTCTCTGAACCCCTAGGACTAGTTCATTGTCTTCACCTCCACTTCTCCATATATTCTTGGTTCTGTAGCTGCCCTTCCTTCCCTTTCCTGGTAACTGCTCACCCTGAAGCACCCATTGTCACATTATAATTGCCTGTTTAACTCTGAACTCGAAAGCAGGGCCTGTCTTTTCCTTCTCTGTAGCCTTACCGTCAAGCATATAGTACACGCTGCATGAATGAATGTATGAGGAAGGGTAGAACAGATCCTCTGGCCTTTTCCTCTCTCTGGGACTGGCTCGTTGTTCTATTTTTTCAGTAACCACGATAGTGAGACATAATCACATAGCATAGAGTTCACCTATTAAAAGTATATTATTCAGTGACTTTTAGTATACTCAAGAGTTATATATCTTAGCACCACAAAATCAACTTTAGAACCTTTTTATTATGCCAAAAAGAAGCCCCACATCTCTATCCCCTCAGCCCTCGGCAACTGCCAATCTTTTTGTCTCTGAGGAGATATCTATGCTGGACATTTCACCTAAATGGAATCATACAATAGATGACCCTGTGTTACTGAGTTCTCTCACTTAATGTAATGCTTGCAAGGTGCATCCATGTTGTTGCATGTATCTTTTTATTGCTGAATAAGATTTCATTGATAGTTACGACACATTTTATTTATCCATTTACTGGTAAATGGACAATTAGGTTCTTTCTGCTTTTTAGCGATTATGAAAAACATTGTCATGCATAGATAATATAAAAGCTTTTGTGTAGACATATGTTTTCATTTCTCTTCGGTATATACCTAGGAGTAGAATTGCTGGGTCATATGGCAATACTTTGTTTATCCTATTTTCCAAGATAACTGCACCATTTTACATTCTGAACAGAAATGTCAAAGAATTCCATTTTCAGTGGACAATACTATTAGCTGTCTCCTCACTTTAGCGTAATTGTGAGCTGTAGAAAAAGATTTTAACAGCCCTGGAGAGCCATCTGATACTTAAAACATTCCTCCCTGCTACTCAAATTTACCAGAAGGACACTGGGTTTCCTGCATAAAGTGTATGATGGTCACGTCTTCCTTTTCTCTCCTCTGAGGAGCTTGACCATCATGCCTGTGCCACCTACCTCAAATCTCCTCACTCTGCCCCAGGCTGACATGCCTGACTGATCTAGCGCAGGCTCCTCTTCTCTCTGGACTGGTCATTGTTGGCTCTGCTTGACTGACCTGCCTATCGTCAGAATTATATGCCCAGTCAGAAAAAGCTTTTCTGTTACCTTTGGCCAACAGGACAGCTGCCCTGGCCAGCTGTGGATTGTCATATAGTTTTTGTCCTTTTTTTGTTCCAGTCCTTTCCTCAGGCAAGAGGAACCAGTTGCTTTAGAAGGAAAGGATAAATATAACTTGGACTATCTGTGAAGCCTGCACTTAAAAAGCTTTCAGTGGGACGCCTGTTCCCAGTGTGTAGCTTCCCTTTCCGAGTGTGACTTCCTGGCCACTTCACATGTCTCTAAAGGGCTATCTGGTTTTCTCCTGCTGCTACAGAGACTTTAATGCTGTGTGCTACAGGCAAGCTCACTTGAGTCTTAATCCTTTTTAGAAATACCTCCTCCATCAGAGAAGCAGAAATTGGGAGGAATGTGTCTCCAGGTTGGATCTCTGGGAGATATTTCAAAAGGTCTGTCTGCTGCAAGATGGATGGAAAGACCAATCCTATAATAGTGGCCAGTATTTGCGCTGGGTAGTGTGCTGAGGCCTTTTCATGCGTTGTCTGACGTAATGCAACCTACTGTTGTCATCCCCATGACCAAATGAGGAAACTAAGGCCTAGAGGTATGACTTGCCCAAAGTCACATAGCTAATAAATGAAGAAGTTATCATTTCCGGGGTAAAAGGCCACTGCTTGTGTCTGTCACAGCTGTATTTGTCTGGGCCAGACAGTAAGTGCTCAGTGAATGAAGCAGAAGATGCACTGGATGAAGGTGCCCAGTGAACAGGACCAGGAATGTGGCCTGGTGTCTTCCCCCTCCCTTCAAGGAATGAGCACCTCTTGTTAACAGTGGGGGATGGGGGACTAGCAAGGACCTATCTGTCTATCAAAGGAAGTCATCCAAGGTGTTAGAGCATTTTACCCAGAGAAACCTAGAATTGACTTTTCTATAATCCCAGGGGAGGAAGAGGAAGACATTCACTTTTCTTATCTACCATTTTCCTGACCCCGAGTTCCTAGTAGGCTATAGTAGGTAGTAACACCTGCAAAAATGTACCCTGCCTGTCATATCCCCCAGGGACACACGTGTGGCCAGGCTAGGAGGAAAGATGGAGTGAGAGGTAGTTCAGGTTATTTTGGGAAACTGCCTAACTAGTTCCAAGTGTGAGCCACCCAAGAGAGAGCCTTATTTTGTTGTTACTGAGGAGCTGTTGCATCACACATGGCAAGGAGGTTGAATCAGGTTTCTCTTCCATGGTTCTTGGAGTTTGTCTCTGGAGGTGCCCATTCATGGTTCCAAATTTCCATTTCCTGGGAGAAGAAAATTGCTGAGTGTAGCCTTAGTCTGCTAAGGTCAAACAGTTGTGGCCTGGAGGCCAGGTCCTCTGGTTCAGGCATAGCCACCAAGAACCCTGTCCCTGTTACTGAGGAACAGCACTGGGTAAGCACCCATCTTTTCACACAAGCTTGAAAGGCTTTGATGAGACACTACCCTTCACTTGTTAGAAAAGTTATCAGTGGGGCTGAATTGTGTTTGAAATACTCAGACAGGGCCTCCCTGGTGGCGCAGTGGTTGAGCGCTGGGTTGCGAAGCTGCCTGCGGCCTCTGCGACGCCGGTTCAATCCCCGGCTGCTCCCCGGCCACCGGAGGAGGATCCCGCATGGTGCACAGACCTCTCCTGCCGCCCGCTGCTCCCCTCAGCAGTGTACTTCGGTCCTTCTGCCTGCTCTGCTCCCCGCTCTGGCTCTGGTGAATTCTCTCACCCTCCCGCGCTTCTGACTGTACCCAGTGCTTGTATAAACAAAACAAACAAACAAATAAATAAATAAATAAATAACATGCCTCTATATAAAAAAAAAAAAAAAAATTGAAATACTCAGACAAAAGTAATGCTTTTGGGATCTTCCTGGGGCTGACGGAGCAAAATGGAAAGCACCAGGCGTGAGTCTGTCTCCCCATCACTGAAAGGTAGAGGCTGTGAAACAGATCTGGGTTGGGGCGAAGGTCATTACAAGATTGTTGAGGTGTTTGAATGACCTGCCGTGCATGTAAAGCACTTAATCCTGCGCCCGGCATGTCACGTCCACCCAGTGAATGTTGGTAATGTACTGTTACGCTTACAATGCCAGCAGCTTCATAGTTCTCATATGCCTCATGACTTAACGCAGAAGTAGCATGAAGGCAGCATTTGAAGTGACTCTTGACTGGTAGAACAGCCACCATGCATGGATAGAAAGCTTTGTTATGGGCTCAAGAAAGGAGCTTTTGTGTAAATGTTTCCTAAAGTGATTGAGTGTTCTCTGGCTGCTCTGTCTGACTTTCTGGCACTCATCTTCCTTTCCTGCTTTGTTTTCCTGAGTCACTCACCTGAGGCTGGGCGGCTGTGAGTCTCTTGTGCTTGTTCTCTCTACTCACACAGGTAGCCTCCTGAAGTGTGTTTCTAAGCCCACTGTTGGGGGTATGGAGCGAGGATGCTGGGCATCCCACTTTTGAGATTGGGTAGGAATTGCTGGTGCTTTTCAGGTACATTTCACCCCAAAGTTAAAGGGCCCTCATGCTGGGCATTAACTGACATCTCCAGAGTGCTAGGCTGCCGCCCCAAGCCTGTCCCTCCCCTGACTTAGTTTCTTCATTGGTGAGGATTTCGGCTGGCTTGAGAGCTTGTGTATGTAAGGGCCTGTGAACTGCTACGTCCTTACTAACTTGGGGCCATGGTTGGTAAGAGCAGAGATGCATGACCTTGAGGTTGGGGGATGGGGAATTGGTTAGAACATCCAAGAAAAGGTGTCCCTCTACCATTGTATGTTGAAATTCATTCATTAGTCTGTCCATCCATCCATCTATCCACCCATCTGTCCATCCATCCAACAGTCCATTATTTATTGAGCTCTTACTCTATGCCAGGCAGTGTTAAGGCACTGGGTGAATAAAGAGTAAAAATTCTGGCCTTCATTGAGCTTACAGTTTATTGGAGGAGACTGGAAACAAGTAAGATAAATAAATAAAATGTGAAGTACCTTTGCACCAACAGGCCTGGGGGTTCGGGACCCACTGGTGGACAGCATGAAGCGGTATGGTCCTCCCTGTCATCACTGTGTATCTATCATGGCATGTATCATGCAGCTTTCCCCTCTGCAGTGGGCAGCATGAGGGGACAGCCCCCATTGAGTTGGGTTCTCCATATTTCTCTGGTGCCTCATTTGGTGAGAGACATCTGGTAGGCACACAGTATGTGATAATCAGCCATAGACAGCCCTATAAAGAGGGGAGAATTGTAAAGTCCCATTGGCACTAGTTTCCTGAATCTCTTTCCTGAAATCAGTCTACATGTAGTATATAAAAAATAACATGTTTTTTTAAATGTCCTTTCACCTAACAATGCTATCTTGACAATCATTTCCTTTTAGAGCTTCCTTATTTTTAAAAACAACTCTCTTCTACTATATGCATGTACCATGATTTATTTAACCAGTTCCCTAGTGATCCTTATGTCATTGTTTGCTTTGAGGAACACCCCACGGTGAACAACACTGTTCGTATGTTATTAACACATTTGTAAGTCCTGCAGGAAAATTCCTAGAAGTGGGATTGCTGACTCGGGGCCAACCACTTGGTATTCACTTGCAAAGTGAGGGCAGCAAAATGAGGCCCAAGCGCGCACTAATGACCACATGTGGTGGACATGTCTCCAGTCCCTTCCTTCAGCTCTGAGGTTCTTATGGCACCTGATACCACTTCTTTTGTTTCTGCGCCAGGCAGGAGACGTCATGTTCAATCGTGCTAAGCTCCTCAACGTTGGCTTTCAGGAGTCTTTGAAGGACTATGACTACAACTGCTTCGTGTTTAGTGACGTGGACCTCATTCCCATGGATGACCACAACACCTATAGGTGTTTTCCACAGCCGCGGCACATTTCTGTTGCAATGGATAAGTTTGGATTTAGGTAAGGGATGTTCGCCAGAGTCTGCAGAAAACGTTTCTCACTGGCCTGACAACTAGGAGACGCAGCTCCTCTGGGTCAGCATGCCTCTTTGGGCTTTGGAGGAGAATTCCTCCCCTGACAAGTGGCTGCTTTTTAAACCCAAAGGCAATTACTGTTTGTGGAGGGAAGTGTCTGCCCACCCAGACAGGAGAGTCTTTAATGCCTGGGTGGTTCTTGAGGACTCCTTTCCTCTCAGTGTTCTGGGGCTTGGGTACTTCAGCAGGTGTCCCCTGGCATTTTAAGAAGGAACTTGGTTCTATTTCCCAGCAGCGCACCAGCATCTGCTTTAACAGTAGCCCAAACGGTTCCACCAAAATGCTCCCTGGTGAGAAGGCAGCTGCTGCTGGTTCCCAGGGACAGCGATGCAATCCAAAATATATTGTCGTTGATGGAAAATTGCCTTGTAGTGCATTATTTTACATTAAAGAATAAATTTGCATTTTATTTCATAATTTACCCATGTTTCTATTAACAAAAAATTGTTCTAAGTTGTTCTAAATCAGTTGAATAACCTGACCTTTCTCTCCCTGCTCTAAGTCAACCCAGAGCTCTAGGAAGCTGTGCTGTGCCTGCTCTGGGCACTGGGCACCCCTGTCATAGGCTGACTATACAGTGAGGCAGCTGCCCTGTGCCAACCAGCAGCCCTTTGGCATAGATACAACTACCTTTTTTCAGCTTCATTTTATTCTCATAATCCATTCTATCTTCCCTGCTCAGGGGTCTGGGGGTTGTGAGATGATTACAGAATTGCTATGAATTCCTTCCCGTAGATAAATGTATTCAGGCCGTAAACTTGCTATCTTAAAGGGTGAAAAACATAATTCTAACCATCACTCTTTGCCCTCCTGTCTTTCCTGCCTCCCCCTTCTGTGTATCATCTTCTCTGAGATACACAGACTTATTCCCTGACCCCTCTTAATTCCTCCCTGGAAGCATGGTGGTGATCACCTAATTCTTTACCGCAGTACCACATCTGTGTTTTCCCCTAACCAGTCAGGCTTGGGGGCAGTGTTGGGGCAGGGGCGGGGGAGGGGTTGAGGCAGGTATTACCAAACAAAGCAGCAGAGACAACAAAACCAAGTCTCATCAATTTAGCATGTACTTCCCATTGAAGTGGCTAAGTGTAAAAACACTGATTATCAAAAAACCTTTTTGACCTGGCCACTACTGGTTCAAAGCCTCCCATTACAAGTGTAGACTGTAGTGTGAGGTAAACCAAAAAGTGGTTGACTTGGCATCTGAGCAATGTCACTTAATTACGAACAGACTACCTTAGCTTCATTAAAGCAGGCCCCCAGGGATTTTTGCTTGTGGGTTCTTGCAAGTCAGAATTCCTAAATAAATTTGAAAATAATAATTGTACCTTTTGTCCCCCTTATGTTCTATCTGGTTTGGCTGACTTCCCCCTCAAAATCTGAGTTAGAGGTTTCATTAAGTTGTGTGATAGGTTTTGGTCTCTTTGGCTTCCAGTAAGAGCCTGATTGTGGTTTGGAGCTGTCCACAGGGTCGTCACAAACCACATTCCTTAAAAGACCCACAGGCAGGCCTTTCTTCGCCTGACCTCTGGGCATGTCCTGATTCTTAACATTTCTCATCAGTGCTTACTCTGCATCCCTCTGGAGTCCACGATTCATAACTGGTGCACTATTGAAATATGAAGAGGTTTGGAAGGATGACAGCCCAGAAGCCTACTGCTTGAAAATGTGTCAAAATAAATTCAAGATAGAGCGTAAATTTTGTTAAGTCAGGATATGGTGGGAATTTCCAGGAAATGTTTATTTTAGCATTTTTTCAGAAATGTAATCTGACTGTTGGGGTCAGTGTTCAAACCAGTACTTTTGGGACAGTGAAAGCTAGAGTGGCAGATGGGATAGGGAGCAGGGGGACATGACAGGGAGACCCTAAAACAGTCTAAGTCCAGGACCTCCTGTATAAGGACTGTCTATGCAGGAGTGAGACACAGGAAGCAGGCTCCTGAGGTGTGCAAGAGAACTGTGCTTGTGACTTGTCATGGACTGATTTTCTAGATAACCACAAGAGCAACACAGTATTCTGCCTTTTGCGATCAGTGTGTGTTCTTGAATATAATCTGAGTCTAAAAGAAAACAAAACAAACTTAAAGAAGATCCTCAAAAATTAATAAAATTCCAATTCCTTGGAATGCCAATTAATTAAATTCCAATTAATTCCAACTAATTCCCAATTTAAGCGTCCCAGAGAATAAAAATTACTTTTAGAAGAGCTTGTTTTGAGAAAGTATTATTTTGAGAAAATTAGAGCTTACTAACCACTGACCCCCACGTGTGTGTGTTTTTTTCCCCAGCCTACCTTACGTTCAGTATTTTGGAGGTGTCTCTGCTCTAAGCAAACAGCAGTTTCTCACCATCAATGGATTTCCTAATAATTACTGGGGCTGGGGAGGTGAAGACGATGACATTTTTAACAGGTAATGGTCACAATTTGATCTCATTCTTCTCCCTGTCTTCCTTCACATCTGGTTTTTCAATAAATGTTTGGTTATTCTGCCAGACTGACCCTGGGGTGGGGGTGGGGGGTACAGTCTCCACTCCAAATTCTTGGGTGTGTCCTGCTATAGATGCTAAAGATGTCTTCAGAAAAGTTGGGCCTTATGATTTTTTGCTTTAGCCTTGAAAAATGTAAAGTGAGACCCAAGTGAAGGGTGAGTGTACTTGACGCGTAGCCCACCCCCTTTATCGTGAAGTAACCATCACTCCATGACCTACTCACCCATCCACACCCTGGGGCTCCCTGGAAGCCAGTAAACCTTTGTAGGTTTACATAGCTGTCTTTGCAGGTGGTCAAAAGCCATCTGTCAGTGGCATTTGCATCCACACTTGGCCTAGTTCCCCCTGGTAATGGAGGCTTCAATCCTGCCAGCTGCAGAGAAGAAGCAACTTCTCCTTCTGGGAGCCTGTCTGAACTTGTCTGTGGGTTTGACATCAGAATACACGCTGTTGCCTTCCTGAATGGGAATACATGAATTTGATCAATTAATAGGAGATGTCTGTCAGAGTAGCACCCAGGTCATTCAAGGTTAACTTTGTATGAGAACCTGACATACACTCAAGTCTTTAATAAAGGCCTTGAAGAAAACTTCAAGTTTAGAATATGAAGACTGGTTATCAAGCATGCACTTATTGAGTGTCTGTTACATGCAGAGAGAGCACTGTGCCCGGTAGGCCCAATGAGGACACCAAAGACCTGGATACCACGCCCAGACAAAAATAAGCTTGCCTTGGGGCCTCCCTGGTGGCACAGGGGAATAAGTCTTGGCACTGTGAAGCTATCTGCAGCCACAGCAGCACGAGTTTGATCCCCGGCCAGGGAGCTACCCACATGGCGCAGCAGACCTCTCCTGTCTCATCTGCTGCTCCCCTCTGCAGTGTATTTCAGTCAGTCTGCCTGTTCTGCTCCCCACTTTGTCTCTGGTGAATCCTCTCAAACCCCCTCCATACTTCTGTCCTACACACAGTTCTTGTATGCATAAATAAATAAAATAAATCTTTAAATAAACTTGCCTACACAGCACCACACCTGGGCAAACCCTGAGTGCATAGGATGGTGTTCAGGACTGATGTGACACCATAGGCCTAAATGGTCAGAAAGGCTGGAAACAGGGAGCACTGAGGATGGATGCCTCCATCTTTGGAAGGATTAGTGGTTTTCTAGAAAGATAAATATTATGTAAGAGCTAGGTCCTTTATCACCTACTAATGTGCCAAGCACTAGATTAGCATGGGAGCTGCATGAGCAGAGCACTACACGAGGCCAGGACCAGCCAGTCCTGCCTCTTAACTCACTTGAATTTTCCTATTCTCATGCTTTGCCCCCAGTCCTACTCAGAACCGTCTACCCTCTCCTGGTTGCCTCTAGTCTTATTCCCTGACCTCCATTTTTAGACTGCTTATCTGAAAGACTTCTCCTTGATCAAAAGCCTTTGGGAAATACCACGTGTTGTAGTCCTTTCAGACACTGGCTCTGTTCTTTGGGATGCTAAGAGCTCTGAGAAGCCTTCCACATCTTAGCCTTTGCACTTCTTTCCAGCCTCATCTCTGACCACTTCCTATCGTAAACCCTTTCTACCACTCTCCTGAAGCTCGTGTTGCCCCCTGAGGCCACTGTGCTTGCTCTCACCTCCCTGCCTTTTCCTGTACTGTCCTGGCCACTCAAAATGCTCTGGCAGGAACCTGTACAGCTTCATGACGTGGCTCTGACTGCTCTTCCTCAGGCAGTTAGTCGCTTCTCTCTGCTACAGTCCCTCTTCCCCGCCTGGCACTGTTCTAATATCTGCACTGTGAGTTCTGTGAGGGCAGGCACCCCAGAGGCTGGCATATAACAGTCACCAGACAAAAGGACTTAGGGAAGCGGTGCCATGCTGGCTTGGGGTGGGGTCCCTGTGAGCACAGTGAGCACGGTGGCATTTGGGGCTGTGGTCTTGCAGCTTGGGCTATCAGACCCAAGACTTACGGCAGCACTGCGATGATCACGTGCCCCTTTATTCCTTGCAGATTAGTTTTTAAGGGCATGTCTATATCTCGCCCAAATGCTATTGTTGGCAAGTGTCGGATGATCCGTCATTCAAGAGACAAGAAAAATGAACCCAATCCTCAAAGGTGCGTTTTGTGTTCCTTTATATTCCTTCTTCCCTCTATGGTGTGGGATAGGCTGCAGGAATGAGGCTCTGGAAATGGTTCTGTGCCTCCAGGGAAAGGGAGGGTTCAGCTATTGGGGTGAGGGTGGAGTAGGAGGGGGAGGAGCAGTGAAGTACAAAGGTTCAGTGTTTTTTTCCTAAGATCTTTGTCTTGACACCAACCCCTTGCCCTGTTTCCGTGTAGGTTTGACCGAATTGCACACACGAAGGAGACAATGTTCTCTGATGGTTTGAACTCACTCACCTATAAAGTGTTGGACAAAGAGAGACACCCCTTATATACCAAGATCACAGTGGACATTGGGTCACCGAGCTAGCATTTTGGAAGAACAATAAGAAACCTGAAAGTGAGCAGGACCTCTGCTGTGTTTTGCCAATCTGCTGGGCTGGTCCCTCTCATCCTTACCAGTCTGAGTGATAGGCCCCTTCACTCACCATTCAGATGCTTTTCCAGATGACCAGAGCGGGAGATTCTGCCCCCAACTTGGCTGAGCATGTGACTTCTTAGCTCTACAAGGTGTTTGTAAGTGAAGAAACTGTCAGCCTTTGGGGCATCCCTGGCATATTCACAGGGTCACTCCAAAGAGTCAGATCTGGGCACAGCCCAAAATTTGGTGGCTGTGGGACTCATTCCCCATGATCAACTGCTAATTTGTCGTGAAATAAGAATTTTGCTTTAAATTGTGGTATTATTACCTATGAAAAATTGGAAAGTGCTGCTGAAGTTGAACTGATAAGATTTTTTCTTTTTGGTTATCACATTTTAACAGGAAAACGCAGAAATCAACCATTCTCATTTGATCCCCTTCCCTCCTCCTTTCAGTTCTATGCCACTGTTACAATCACTCGTGTGTGTGTGTTTGTGTATTTTTTTTAACAAATGAATTTTAAACTTGAGCCTTGGATCTTTTTGCCCTGCTCAAAAGTGTGAATTCCAAGGCAACTTTAGCTATCAAAGCAAAAGCCGCGAGTGTTCTCACATTCAGTGGCCTTTCTCCAGATTGTCTGATTTCTGAATGTAAAGACTTTTTTAGAATAGCAGTTTGTAGTCTTTTAAAGAAAGAACAAATCAGGTTCTAATTCTGAGCTAGCTTGATTGTGTGTCAATCCAGATTTGCGTAGCTGTTTAGTGTTGTCATGGCAGTTTCTTTTCTGAGCGTGCTATGTAAACTTGAATTTACTATGTATTTTTATTGTGGTGTTTTAAATATTGGGGAGGGGATTGAACATTTTTTAGGGGAACAATAATGTATGCTGTAGTGGCCCCAAACGGGCCTCTGATAAAGCTGACAGACCAGGTTTTGTGAAGAGCAAATCAGCACCTTCATCCCCTCGATGAGGGCAAAGCCTGGTCAGCCCTATCCTGCCGGACCTCTGGGTGGGGGCAAAAGCCTGCTGGGCAGAGCTCCCCACCTTCCCCCACCCACCCAACCCTGGTGGGCAGGGCAGAACCTCCACCTCTGCCCACCTGGACGTGGAGTTGTGACAGCAGTCAAGTTGTTTACCAGCCCCTTACCCTGGGGACCATCTCTCTGGGAGGCTCTGCTGGCCACACTGCCTGGCCCACCTTGCATGACCAATTCTTCCTTCCTCTTCCTCCTCCTCCTTATTGTTCTTTTGCTTCTAGCAAGTTCCTTAAAACTTGCCTGTGACACTCAGGGTTAGACTATTCATTCTCCAGCATGAATGTGCCTTTTAATTAAGAGACATAGAAAGAAATTCATCAGGACCCACCCCTGCTCCCCCACGACCACTCTGGTGCCTGAAGCCTCCCATTCCCTCTCAGGTTTTTAGCAGGTTCCCCATTCCAGGGAGGCTGACCCAAGGGAGTGTCTTCCCCAAACCCATCTTTGCTGTGGTGAGATGCCCAAGGCAACTCCTACCACTGAGCACCCTTGCGGGTCCAGCCTGGGGTAAAGGCATAAGACTCAGCTGTGGCAACCGGGACCCCCACTACTGACCTTGGTGTGGAGGCTGAGCTGGCGCCTGGCCCTGTCTTACCTGTGCCTTTATCGCTTTGAGCATCTCAGATGCTAACTTGATTCTTTTTCCAGACGCCTTTGTATTAGTTAAAAATTATTTTTCCACTGCAGAAGCAGCTGGGCTATGCGAAGAGTATTCCTACCGTTAGTTTTCCCCTTCTTAAAAAACGATGTTAGCAAAGTTCAGAGTGGCTGCATGGGGAGGAAGTTTTGGGAAATGTAAAGAATAAAAGGGCCCTCTTCACCCCCCCCACCCCCCCCCCCCCACCCGCCCCACCATCCTGACTTCTCCAAAGTGCCTTATGAGAAAGGAGAAAAATAACCTGGTGGTAACTTAACTTCTTTGTTACTTTATTGTTAAAACAAAACTTTTTTTCTTTTTGTTTTCCTATTACATTTTCCTCCATGTTCACTTGGAGTAGTCGAATATGTGGCTCATTCTCAGAGCCCAGGGGAATCCGTCTCACCTTTTCCCCATTTGCTGACCTTCCATTGCCCTTGAGGGGGCCCCCGGGCTGGGCCTGGACACTTGCCTAGTTCATGAGATGCTGTCGGTTCTGTAGTTTCCTCCCTGGGGAGTTCAGGGCCTGGAGTTCAGGAAGCATTTCCTTCACCTGGAAGTCATCACCATGAAGTTGTCACGCGCTGTGCCTTTCTCTGTGTCTGTCTATCCTGTTGCTAGTGACCCTGTGAAGTGGCCTTTGGGAAAGATCAGAGGGCTGAGGTGGTACCTCGGAGGTAATGCTGGTGCTGGCTCTCAGCGTGGATAGGATCCTCCCTGTTGACCTCAGGGCTGGACGTGGGGTGCCCCACACAGCCAGGTCTTCAGCTTTCCTGTCCTATACATCTGTCTTGCTGTATATTTTCATTTCCTGTGTATGCAGATATGTGTATTTACCATTGTTCTGGGGAGGGGGGATAGTGGTGTTCGAAACAGAACTGTATTTTTGCCTTTAAAATCCAAATATAACATGAATAAATGCGCCCTATCTTTGTAACTGCAGGTCATTTCTTTTCTGATTTAAGGGGCAGGTGGGCACCAATGGAAGATGAGTAGATATTGGTGCTGGTGACAGATGGAAGCTTTGGGAGGTGGGGTGGGGAGATGTTGAGGAAATGAGAAGCTGACTGAATTCTAGGGGTTACTAAATCTCTGCTACACTCCCAGGCTTCCCTCCTCTTGTTTCTAGAAGTTGGAAGTATGGACACTCTTAGGGCCTGGTTTCTTCTTAGGACTTGGAACTTACTCTGTTAAAAGGAAATGAGGTTTGTCTGGCAGAGCTGATCATGCTAGACATGCCTCATTTCCTTCGCTGGCGAAGTTCCCAGGCAGAGAACGTGGCTGCTGCCTTGTCTGGACTCTGGGACCTGGGCCTTGGCTGTGAGGTATGATTTTCATGGGAAGTTACAAGGTCGATATAATACAGGGTAGCAAGGGGCACAAAACTGGCCAAGGACAGTGCCTAAATAGTTTACCGGTCACACACAATTGCAAGACCTCTTAGGTTCAGAGAACAATAATGGGATTTATTTAACAAACAAGGAAAAAAAGAGTCACTGAGGCCACAAATGGCCGCTTACCTCATCTAAAGTAGTGTCCAGTATTTTAAAGTCCTGAACACAAACGCTCCCAAGATGGCATCTTCCCGCCACTGCAGACACAGAGCACATGGCAGCCAGACAATAGGCTGGGATCCAACTCATGAAGACAGCAGAAGACGCAACAGGAGATACTCCCCAGAGCTGCCAAGATGCCCCAGCACAGCACCAGACAATTGACACTCAAAGCAGTAGCTGCAGCAGCCAACTGACCAGACAAACGGCCACACTCACGCAGTTCAGCGAGGTTCCTGCCTCTGGGTCTTTGCCTTCCCTTCCAGGCTGTAACAGCAGCAAAGCTGGGAGCAGTTTCAGTTGCTTGGCTACTTGCAAAGCCTGCGAACTTTTCTTCTCTGAGGTTGGCTGCTGGAAGCCTCTCCATGTCCTTCAGAGGCCCTCAGCAGCCTTCCGGAAGATTGGCATGGTGGGGGCAGAAATGGCTGCTCCCGGAATCCCCGAATATCCGAAAACACTGAACTCCCGAAAGCAGAATCCCGGGGGCTGCTTCACTTATATTTCTTATCAGTCTCCACTTCCATGGATATGTTGTTTGTGTTTCGCCTGTGGCATTCATCCTCACCAGCACCCCTGTCCGGGGGGCACCATCTGTAACAGTCTTTGGCCCCTCATTATAAATAGACCAGAAACCTGAGGAACATGGCTCTCTAAGGACCTCTTCACTTGAACAAGATGTGTGCCAGGTCAGCAGGTGGGGGCAGGGCCTGAGAAAACTGCCAAGAGGAAGCCATATCAACAATGATAGTTACTTTTGGATCTCCCTGCCTTCCCACTTGCTGTATGACTCTGGGAAAATCGATGCCGCTCTCTGGGCCTTGGTTTGCTCTTCTGCTTTATGACTTGCTCTCAGAATCTACCCTTTCCTCCCTTCCCCCGTGGGGAAGTGCTTTGGTCTTGGATTTTCTCTTGTCCCAGAAGCTAACCCTTTGTGTCATCTTGAAGGAACAGCAGGATTCCCCCTGCCTGCCGCCCCCTCCCAGTGCTGCCTTGATCATGGAGATTAATAAAGCTCTCTGCCTGGTGGGGATGGGCTGGAATGTCTTGCTGCTGCTTCTCCTGCCTGAGAAGCCCTCCAGGATCAGCAGATTCCTCTCACCTCCTCTTCCCCTTCAAAACTTGGGCTTCCTGTCATCCCATAGGATCTGAGGGAGAAGTATAGGAGTGGGGACAGGAGAGCTGAGCCTCTGTTTCTGGGGAAAGGAGGCAGGATTAAAGGTGGTGTAGGAGGGGCCTCCCTGCTGGTGCAAGGGGTTAAAATGCAGCACTGTGAAGCTCCCTGCAGCCACTGCAGCAGGAGTTCCATCCCAGGCCAGGGAGGTGACCCACATGGCGCAGCAGACCTCTACTGCCTTGCCTACTGCTCCCCTCAGCAGGGTATTTCAGTCAGTCTGCCTGTTCTGCTCCCCACTCTGTCTCTTGTGAATCCTCTCACCCCCCCCCACCTCTGGCCTGTACCCCAGTTCTTGTATGCATAAAATAAATCTTTTTAAAAAAGGTGGTGTAGGAGCCAATTCTGTACCCACACTCCTTCCTACCCTGGGATTTCCTTACCTGAAGAAGGCTCTCTGTGGAAATGCAAATCGAAATCACTATGAGATACCACTTCACACCTATTAGGGTGGCGATTATAAAAAAAAAAAAATTAACAAGTGTTGCTAAGGATTGGAAAAACTGGAATCCCTGTGCATCGCCAGTGGGAATGTAAAATGGTACATCTCTTATGAAAAATGAATGATAGGATGATTCCTCAAAAAATCAAACATAGAATTACCATATGATCCAGCAATTCCACTTTGGGGTGGGATTTCAAGGAATTGAAAGCAAGTACTAGAATATTTGTACACTCATGTTCATAGTTGTTCACAAAAACCAAAAAGTGGAAATGATCCAAGTGTCTACTGATAGGTAAACAAACTGTGATGTATACATACAATGGCATATTAATCACTTAAAAAGGAAGGAAATTCTGACACATGCTTCAACATGGGTGAACCTTGAAGACATGCCATCAGGTGAAATAAGCCAGTCACAAAAGGACACAAGGGGGGAGGCACTCCCTGATGCCCAGGGGTTAAAGTCTCAGCGTTATCAAGCTATCGCCAGCCACTGCAGCATGAGTTCGATTCCCGGCCAGGGAGCTGACCCATATGGAGCAGCAGACCTCTCCTGTCTCACCCGCTGCTCCCCTCAGCAGTGTATTTCAGTAGATCTGCCTGTTCAGTTCCCCACTCTCTGGTGAATCCTCTCACCCTCCGCACCTCTGGCCTACACCCCAGTTCTTGTATGAATAAATAAATAAAAATAAATCTTTAAAAAAAATAGGACACATGATTCCACTCACATGAGGTACCTAAAGTGGTCAAATTTATAGAAACGGGAAGGAAGGTGATGGTTGACAGGGGCAGTGGGGAGAGAGGAATGAGGGAGGATGAAGAGCAGTGTTTAATGAGTGTAGAATTTTAGTTGGAGCTGGGTGGGTGTGATGTGTGCTCAACAACATGAATGTACTTAATGTCACAGATCTGTACACTTAAAAATTGAATTAAGTGTGTGGAGAAGAAGCCTGGACTCAGGTAGGATCTTAGGACAGGGGGGCAAGAAGGCCTATTCCCACAGTGCCCACTTGGTTCTCATTGACTGTTGGTAGAAAGAAGGGGTTAAGCCTGAGGCTTCTTAAAAGAAGAAATGACAAGTAGGAGCCAGATTACATCTGGGGATGAAAACAGTCAACTACACATGTTCTGTCTCCATGGGAGGAAGGCCGTGGGGTGTCACGAGAGCTAGGCAGAGTCCTATGTTAAATCCTGGTATTTAGGGGCCTCCCTGGTGGTGCAAGGGGTTGAGACGCAAACTATGAAGCTATCTGCAGCCACTGCAACAGGAGTTCGATCCCCAGCCAGGGAGGTGACCCACATGGCACAGCAGACCTCTCCTGACTCGCCCGCTGCTCCCCTCAGCAGTGTATTTCAGTGGATTCACCTGTTCTGCTCCCCATTCTGTCTCTGGTGAATCCTCTCACCCCCCACACCTCTGGCCTATACCCCAGTTCTTGTATGCATAAATAAATTTATTTTTTTTTAAATGAATCCTGGCATTTAAGGGGTGGAAGGGACACTGGCTTTACAACTTGGTGTTAGCAAGGATGGGAGGACCTTCACCCCCATGTTGCTACATTAGTGCGACCTTTCTGGGAGTGAACTGTAGAGAATTAGATCTTTAAAATAGACTATAATTTGACCTCACAATTTAGCTTCTTGGAATTTATCAAAATAAAACAAGCAAGTTCATGTGCCACAGTGTTTATTGACCTTGTGTTGCTTATAACACTGAAGACTTAGAAGTCACCATCAACAGGGGACTATGCGAAGTGAAAATGAGGTACATCAAAACAATTAAGTATTATGAGACCATAGAAAATGCTGAAGAAGATCTATATTTATTGATTGAAAAGAGATCTAAGGGAGAAAGCAAACTACAGAATGGAATTTCCATACAAGGTAGGGGAATGTATGAATAATTTAGTACAGAAGTTACTCTAACTGTGAAAGCAGATGCATGAACAATAAAACTAAGAAATGATCTTCCCTTCTCTGCACAGACAGTGCAACCAAGCTTCCGTTCTGGGGTAATACCTTTAGTGTTTCAGAGATTGCCTGAGGGCCTTTTACTTTGTTGGCCCCATCGAGAGAACAGCTTTGTGGCACCTTAGGGAGAAGACTTTTCCTGAAAATCCCCCAGACTTGGAAGGGGAGGTAGGGGCTTCATCCCACAGATGGAGGCCTGTGCCCTGTTCACATGAGGTGGGAGATGGGACATGGCATGTTGTGGGGATGTCTGTACAGGCTGGTCGACTTAGGCTGAGGAACTCCTAATAATTCTCTCACAATTAGAAAAATAAAGTTAGGACATTTCTTGCCACTCTTGAGAGCAATGGAACTGTCATGCCTGATAAACTTGTGTAATAAAAATGTTAAAGAATAGAAAGAATGGAGCCTCCCTGGTGGCACAAGGGGTTAAGCACCGCTCTATGAAGCAATCCGCAGCCTCTGCAGCACAAGTTCGATCCCCGGCCGGCCAGGGAGAAACCCACATGGTGCAGCAGACCTCTCCTGTTGTGCCCGCTGCTCCCCTCAGCAATGTATTTCGTCAGCCTGCCTGTTCTGTTCCCCGCTCTGTCTTTGGTGGATCCTCTCACCGACCCCTCCTGACATCTCTAGCCTGTCCCCAGCTCTGGTATGCATAAATAAATATATCTTTTAAAAAAATTAGAGAGCCTCCCCGGTGGTGCAGCAGTTGAGCTCTGGGTTGCGAAGCTGCCCGCAGCCTCTGCAGCGCCGGTTTGATTCCTGGCTGCTCCCGGCCACCGGAGGAGGGTCCCACATGGCACGCAGACCTCTCCTGCCACCCACTGCTCCCCTCAGCAGTGTACTTGGGTCCTTCTGCCTGCTCTGCTCCCCGCTCAGGCTCTGGTGAATTTTCTCACCCTCCCGCGCTTCTGACTGTACCCAGTGCTTGTATAAATAAATCTTTAAAAAAAAAAATTAGAATGCCTTGTCTCTGGAGAGGCAAGATTGGTCTGAGGCATCTTATCAGGAACCTATGAGGAGCGTGAGCCCAAGAGAAAGTGAGGCGGACCCTTCTGCCCATGGATTTTTGGTTCCAGAATCTAGGAGCCCTGTTGTGGAAGGAGACCCTGACATCTGGATTTTGGCACAGACACAAGCCTGGAGCTATCATAGACTTGTTTCCGGGTCTGATGTGAGTGCCAGTCAGGCTATTTTCTTGAACTTGTTTCCTGCTTGGGAGGCATGTGCAGGAAGGGTGAAAACCAGACCATGACCAACAAGAGTGCACACTTCTACCTTTGACTCCTCCTCACACTTCTACCTTGGACTCCTAACCTGCTGTATACCCAGCCCTGCGGCACCCTAGTCAGCTCCACGGCCTGGACAGCCGGATCTTCCTGTACTAGAGCCTTGCACAGGGTGGGCCACTGGAGGCAACCCAGCCAGGGACTTGGGCCATTGGCAGGGCCTTCCTAATGCTCCTTTTCTGTGAAAGTGTTCTGTTGCTATGACTGCAGTGACTTTGGTCTCCCATGATGACAGCAGCACAGGAGACAGGCCAGTTCCAAGGCTCAACCTCTGCGGTTCCAAGTTCCCCAAAGGCAGGTCTATAGTGAAGGAGGGAGACAGGGAAGGAGCAGGCCAAGCCGTGAACTGCTGCAGAGTTGTAATTCCGAACATGGGTTCTCTCCCAATGGGCATGCCTGGCACTCCCCCGCCTGCTCTGTCTTGTTCATTATAATACGAAAAACTTAGGCTCAGGGAGGTCGGGTGATGTGTACCAGCTCACACAAAGTTAGCGTCTGACCCAGGCCTCTGGAATCCCAAGTCCAGGGCTCTGGCGCTGGATCACAATCCAACCAGTCACCCAGCTCTCTACAAACCGTGGGAGAAGGGCTGGAGGCTGAGCTGTGCCCTGCCCCGCTCCAGAAGATAAGCCCTCACTGAGTCTGGCCTCTGCAGCCAAGAAGCACAGGCTAGACTCCAGGCTTTACCCAAGAGCTTGGTTTTCATTTTGTTCTCCTTTTACAGTTTTTGGTTACTTGGCAGCTCCTTATGGGAGATTTGAGGGAGAGGTTAGTGCTGAAATCATCCATGAGGATGTAGGAGGCCTGGGTGGGTCTGAGTGCTGGGAAGTGAGGCTCCTTCCGGCTTCTGGAAACAACAATCAGTTCCTGGTTCACAGACAGCACAGCTCCTTTATACCACTGCTCAGTTCTGTCCTGCCCTAGACCAACCCCTGGTGTCTAGGATGCTCTGTACAGGGCTGTGGGGACCCACGGGAGAAGGAGGATCAGGCAGCTCTGCTGAGGCTAGACTTCTGCCCAGCTTTCTGTTTTCCTTCTTTGAGCCTCTTCTCCCTCCCACCATACACTCCAGAAAGGGCAGCTGCCACATCATTCTCAATGTTCCCAAATGTTGTTAGCCAAGGAGGGTGGTGACTGGAGTTTGGCCCAATGATTCATATTTTTTATACAGAGTGAACCAAGAGCTATAAAAAGCAGGTCATAGGATTTAACTTGATCAGACACTAGCTTGTAATGATTTATGTTTCACAGAGTTCGCTCAGGTTCACTTGGCGACTGATTTGGTCTGGCCAGTAAGCTTGGCCCTGCTGACTCCCCTGCGCCTATGGACAAGCTCCCTCTTAACCTGCCCTATCTTGCAGGCTCACTGCCCACAACCTCCAGCAGACTGTTTCAGAGCTTTTCTTTGTGGAAAAGCCTGCCCAGGCCTTTCCCTGGCCCCTCAATAACCCTGAAGTGAGGAAACATATAATACACGTAGTAGAGGGAGCAAAGGAAGCCCTGAACTAGCAGACCAGAGTTGACTTCCTGGGTGACCAAGGCCAGATTATCTCTGGTCCCCATCTGGAAATTGGTTTATCCTTCAGAGTTAACCAGCATGTGATTCTAGGAAAAGTCTTCAGGGTGTTTTTGAGTTGTGCTCTTCCAATCCCCAATGCGTGCTTGATGTTGCTGCTGGGACGCCTAAGACAGGACTCGAGGCCAAAAACAAAGGTCCTCTTTGTCAATCCAGGAAACCAGGTAGGGGGAAGAAGGAAAGGAGAGGCCCCTCAGGGGCATGGCCTGGAGGTGAAAGGGGACTAGGTCTTTGCTGCTAGTCTCCCTGGAAGGCCCTGTTGCTTTTCCCCCTTCACAGCCTCACTGAAATACACTGCTGAGGGGAGCTGTGGGCGAGGCAGGAGAGGTCTGCTGAGCCATGTGGGTATCTCCCTGGCCGGCCATGCTCGAACCCGCACTGCAGAGGCTGTGGACAACTTCACAGCGCTGCGCTCAACCACCTGCGCTACCAGGGAGGCCCTCAAAGTTTATTTTTCTGGCATATGGAAGCACTGGATTTTTGTACTGATTGTACTCAATAACCTTGCTAATTTCTAACAATTCTTCTACATTCTTTTGGACTTTCTATGTATACTATCCTATCACCTACAAATGATGTTTCTTCCTCCCCAATCCTTATACTTTTTTATTTCTTGACTTACTATGCTATTTAAGATCTCTACTATAATGTTAAATAGAAGTAGTAGAGGGAGGCATTCTTGTTTATTCTAAATCTTGATCTGTAAAGGAAAACCCCTACTATGTCACCATTAAGAGTGATATGTGGGGCCTCCCCGGTGGCGCAGCGGTTGAGGTGGCGCAGCGGTTGAGCGCTGGGTTGAGTGCTGGGTTGCTAAGCTGCCTGCAGCCTCTGCAGGGCCAGTTCGATCCCCAGCTGCCAGTTTGATCCCCAGCCGCCCGTTCAATCCCCGGCCACCGGGCGAGGGTCCCACATGGCACACAGAACTCTCCTGCTGCCCGGGCTGCTCCCCTCAGCAGTTTACTTCGTCATTCTGCCTGTTCTGCTCCCGCTCTGGCTCTGGTGAATTCTCTCACTCTCCCGCGCTTCTGACTGTACCCAGTGCTTGTATAAATAAATAAAAAATAAATAAATCTTAAAAACAAAAAACATGGAGCTTTAAAAAAAAAAAAAAATTCAGGGCCTCCCTGGTGGTGCAAGGGGTTTAGCACTGCACTATGAAGCAATCCAAAGCCTCTGCAGCATGAGTTCAATCCCCAGCCAGCTAGGGAGCAACCCACATGGCGCAGCAGACCTCTCCTGTCTTGCCAGCTGCTCCCCTCAGTAATATATTTCAGTACATCTCCCTGTTCTGCTCCCCACTCTGTCTTTGGTGAATCCTCTCACCCCCCATACCTCTGGCCTGTACCCCAGCTCTTGTATGCATAAGTAAATCTTTAAAAAAAAAAATTTACTCCTTCTTGACTTCTGTCATTGTTATCATGCATTTTAATTCCACATATATTTAAAATCCCACAAGACATTATTTTTATTATAGTTTTATATAGCTAGTATCAACTTGAATTTATCCATATATTTACCACTTTCATTGCTCTTCATTCTTTTCTGCTTCTCCAAGCTTCTATCTGGAATTATTTTCCTTATTCTTACACAATATTTTCAGTTTGACACAACTGTAACAGATTTTCTCGTATTTTGTTTGTTTGTGAGAAATGGCCATTTTGGGGTTTCCCTGGTGGCGCAAGGGGTTGAGACGCAACCTATGAAGCTACTTGCAGCCACTGCAAGCACAAGTTCGATCCCTGGCCATAGAGCAATCCACCTGGTGTAGAAGACCTCTCCTGACTCACCTTCTGCTCCCCTCAGCAGTGTGTTTCGGTCAGTCTGCCTGTTCTGTTCCCCGCTCTGTCTCTGGTGAATCCACTCATCCTCCCCCACCCACCCCTCACCTCCGGCCTATACCCCAGCTCTTGTGTGCATAAAAATAAAACAAATCTTTTTTTTAAAAAAAAGAAAAATGGCCATTTTTCACTTTTGTCTTTGATAAAATTTTTAGAATGGAAAATTTCAAACAAGCTCAAAAGTAGCAAGACTAATATAATGAATATCTGTATGTACCATTTCACTTCAACAATAACTACCACGTATTCAAGTTGTATCACTATACCTGCTCCCACCCAATCTCGGATTCTTTTGAAGCTAATACTTGATGTAATATTTCATCTGTAAATGCTTATGTGTCTATACTAAAAATTGTATACTCTTTATTTTTAAAGATTTATTTTATTTTTATGCATACAAGAGCTGGGGTACAGGCCAGAGGTGCGAGAGGAGGGGTGGTGGTGGGAGGATTTCACCAGAGACAGAGCGGGGAGCAGAGCAGGCAGATATATTGACATACCCTGCTGAGGGAGCAGCGGGCGAGTCAGGAGAGAGAGGTCAAACTTGTGCTGCAGAGGGTGTGGATAGCTTCATAGGTTGTGTCTTAAACCCTTGTGCCACCAGGGAGGCCCAAATTGTATGCTCTTTTTTAAAGACACAAATATAATAATTAGGTATGCAATTCCTTAATATCAAACATTCACTCTTCAAATTCCTCAAATTATTTCATATATTTTTATTTATATATATTTTTTTTAAAAGCTACTAGTTTTATTTTATTTATTTATTTATTTTTTAATAGAGGCATGTTTTTATTTATTTATTTGTTTGTTTGTTTGCTTGTTTGTTTATACATGCACTGGGTACAGTCAGAAGCGCGGGAGGGTGAGAGAATTCACCAGAGCCAGAGCAGGGAGCAGAGCAGGCAGAAGGACCGAAGCACACTGCTGAGGGGAGCAGCGGGCGGCAGGAGAGGTCTGCGCGCCATGTGGGACCCTCCTCAGGTGGCCGGGGAGCAGCCGGGGATCGAACCGGTGCTGCAGAGGCCGCGGGCAGCCTCGCAACCCAGCGCTCAACCGCTGCGCCACCTGGGAGGCCCTATTTATATATTTTTTGAATCAGAATCATACCTTCCTTCTTGAAGAATGTTTTCACTGGCGGTAGAAATTGAGTTTGGCAGTTATTTTCCCTCAATTACATTGTCTACTGGTTTCCATTATTTGTGGTGGATTTCTTCTTATTAGCTGCTTGGATTTCTAGGACTTCTTGAATTCCTGGATGTTGTTTTTTCATTTTGGAAGGTTTTAAGTCATTAGCCCTTTAAGTTTTGGTATTATTCCATCCTCTGACTCTTCTGAAATTTGATTTTTTCATGTGTAGCTCTTTTCAACATACCTTTCATGAATTGTCCCTCTGTCCTATATCTTTCACATTTATCTCGCTCCACATTTATTTCTGACTATTTTTTCCTGATTAACTTTCCAGTTCATGAAATTAGTAAGCCTATTTATGATTTATGATGTTGATTATTGTATTTTTAGTTCTTGAATTTCCATTTTTTTTATTGTCCCCAATCCTCTGCTGAAATTCTCAATTTTGCCTTTGAACATGTAAACATAATTATTTTAAAGTAAATAACTTTAATTGTAATCCCAAAATTTGGAGCCCCAAGCATGCTACTGGAGTGTTTCTGTTGTCTGTTATTTGGGGTGGTTTTCATTTATGTCCTATTGTTTATTCGTGGGTCATTGTATTTGCAAAACAGAAAGCAAAAATTATTTATAGCAATAATTTGAGGCTGAAGATATCTTTCTTCAGAAAGGATGTAAGTTTGCTTCTGCCAAGTTTTTGGAAGTCACTGGCCTGTCTGTTTCTGATTCACTCTTATTTATTTTAACCCAACGGCTCTTCATGTTGGCCATCCCTAAAATCCAATACCTGTCCTGTAAAAGAAAAACAGCCATCTGCCTCTTGGTCATACAGTCTAGCATTGACAAATACCTCCTAATCCTAGGTAAAAAGTGGTTCCAAACACCAATTTATTAACTCTTTTATGCCTCCTAGCAGATTTGTTTTACATTTTCCAGTTGTCCTCAGTAGGAAGACTGCGCCAAATTGTAAGAGGTGAAATTTTACTCCTGAGGCTCAGTTTCCTCAAGATAAAGACCTTGATATGCCTGCTGTATTTGGCAATATGGAAGTCACCAGTGACCTTGACATGAGCAGACTTTTTGGAATGGCAGAGATGAATGTCAGGTTGGAATGGTTTAGGAGTGAATGTGATGAGTAGAAATAGCATTTCAGGGGGAGGGTTACTCTTTTTAGACATTTGGTTATGAAGGAAAGCAGAGAAATGAAGTGGAAGGTGAAAAGGGATCATGTAGGTCAAAAAAAAAATTTAGAGTGAGAAATCCTGGCCTTGCTTGTATTCTGATGGGAATGCTTATGTTGATGTACATATTTGCCATCCTCACTGAAAGGTCTAATTCATACCGAAAAGACAGATAACAAGTTGGCTTTCTATGTCTGCCTCCTAGTAGTATTTTAATTAGTGTGAAGCAGAGATCCAGCTCCTGAAGTCCAGCTCTAGCCAGCCTTCATCACATCCATAGCCACTTCTATTTCTTCCTCAACTCACATCCATATCATCCTTGGCCCTAGACCAAAACCCTAAACACTTTTACCTGCTCCGATGCTCCTGACCTGGATTCCTGCCATTAAGATCACCAGTTTCCAGACCTTCCTATGTGGAGTTACCAGAGTCATTCTTAATATTCACATTATTATTGCCAGGCACCATTCTAGATGTTGAGAGCTCTACAGAGCAAAATTAAATATGCTGCTTTCCCACTTAGTAACACTTCTTGGCTCCCCATTTTTCTCCGGCTATAACTTTAATTTCTACTTGTCTCTGCAGCCTCCCCCTCCCCGGCACTCTATTCCCTTTCCAAAACAGGCTGCTATGGGAAGTAAGGCTGGCCTGTCTGGGAAAGAGATGTTTGGGTTGGGGAAGGCGGGGGTTTTGGGTGTCAGAGTGTGTCTGTCCAGCCTGGGACAGTGGTCCCAAGGGTACTCCGTGCCTGGACAGGCCCTGTTTACCTTGGCTGGGAGTCTCTGGGGCAGCATTTAAGCCAGAACTCCAGTTCCAGGGAGACAAAGGTAAGAGCAGACATCCTGGACTGGTGAGCCAGGGCTAAGCTGTGCCAAGGCCTTTGTTTCTGACTTGGAAGAGGCTTCGGATTTCTGTCTTTTTTTCTAAGAACTTGGATGTACCATGTGGGCACTGCAGTGGCCAGAATCAACAAGAAAAACAATACCCTGGAGAGAAACCTACTCCCTTAAGTTATAGGATTATGGTGCGTGCCTGTCAAAGTTTCCGTGTCTGTCACATGATTATACGTCTCTTTGTATTTCTTATCTGGGTATGCCTGTGTTCCATTGTCCCCATCTGTATACCTGTTTGTGTTGTATGCTGGGAGAGAAAATGGGGGCACATATATTGTGTCCTGATTCGTGAATTAGTGCCTGCCTGCCTGCTTATGCTGTGTGCCTGTATATTAGCATGCATGTCTGCATCCTGAGTCTAAGTGATATTTGTTTTCATGTGTTTTGAAGCCTGTTTATCTGTGTTTAGCCCCAAATTTCATGACTTCTTCCACCCCAACACTTCTCCTTCACTCCACTTTAGTCACTCCCTCTTGTGCTCATGGCCTGAATCTCAGCATCAGTGAGAAGGGCTCCACCTCAGAAATCTCAAAAGCCAGTGTTTCATGTTCTGACCTGCCCTCTGCTCTGCTCTCTCCAGTTCTCTTACACTCTTACTCTCACCACACTTGTCTTCTACCTCACTGGTGCCTCAAGCTTGCACAGCTCCACATCCCCTGCAGCATTGACCTTCAGGTGTTATCATTTCAACAGTTCTCTCCTCACCACCATCAGTGTCCTAACCTTCTCCTAGGTTTACCCCAGCCAGCTATTCCACAATGATGTATTTGAGCTTTGCTTAAGAAAAACTGTAAACAACGGGGTGGATAGGTCTACCTAAAATTCATCACCTGGAACCATAGCTGGGAATTCCTCTACTTGATATAAACTGCCTCCCCTGGGCCTCCCTGGTGGCGGCAGGGGTTAAAGCACAGCACCGTGAAGCTATCTGCAGCCTCTGCAGCACGAGTTTGATCCCCAGCCAGCCAGGAGGTTACCCACTTGGTGCAGCAGGCCTCTCCTGCCTTGCCTGCTGCTCCCCTCAGCAGTGTATTTCAGTCAATCTGTTATAGGACAGGGGGAGGGGCAGCCCAAACCCCGCAAACCTGCCTATTCTACATGGGTTCTGCCATCCGCCGCATCAACACAAAACATATAAGACTTTAATGGGAAGGAACTTTAATAAAACTAGGAAACAATACAGGTAATGCAGAGTCTAGTTTCTAAATGAAGCACCCAAAGTTACCTGTCCCCTCGTGGGTAAAAGTCCATCCAAAAGGGATTGGCCCAGAGCAAGGCCCCAAAGCCTGCCACAAGTCTAAAGCATCTTCCAGTGGGGACCCACAGCAAAGGGTCAGAAATAACCAGACAAGCCCGGAAGGAAAAGAGCAAAATCAACATCAAGATAAAAGCTGCCATTGTCACCTCCCCACGGGTCTCACCCACATCTGTGTCACCCAGTCCACGACCAAAAGACAAGCGCAGTTTCTTCACGTGTCTCTAGGCTCCATGCGCCTCCTCCAGGTCTCCTGGCTCCATTCTGCTTCCTTCCTCAGTCTCTTCTGCAGCTTCTCTTCTTCCTGCTCAGCTCCACCCTCCCTTGGGTGGGGCAGGGAACCTCCCCCTTTCCTGGGGACCACCCTGTTACAAATCTGCCTGTTCTGTTCCCCACTCTGTCTCTGGTGAATCCTCTCACCTCCCCTACCACCTCTGGCCTGTACCCCAGTTCTTGTATGCATAAATAAATCTTAAAAAAACAACAACAAATAACTGCCTCCCCTCTCCTATTCATAGCTATCTCCCCCACCCCCAACTTTATCCTTTGCCTCCACCCGAAGTACTGTGGTTGATCTCAACACAAAGACATTGCCTCACAAGAAAACACTTTAAGGTCGATGGGTGTGAGCATCTTCTATTTCCTGTCCCCACCCCCCTCCAAACTTGTTTGTATATAGCTCATCAACTTTTCCTGTACCTCACAAGATATTCTTCCTCACATCCAAAGCTAGATCCCTCCAGGAAAAATCCATCTCAGCTCCGTTTTGGCAGTACTTCTGTACTCATTTAAAGGAAAGTGACAGAATCCTAATCCTCGCCAGTTTGAGGAGACAAAAAGGGAACCTTTACCAGCTCACACAACCAGGATTCCCAAAGTTGTATTTTGGGGAATACAATCTTTGGTATTGTATTCTTGTATTCTCTGGCAGTTAGATCCAGGAGATCATGCGATGTCTCCTGGATAATGACACAATTTTTGTGCTTCAGTTTCCTCATCTGTAAAATGGGATATTAACAGCCCCTACCAGGAGGAAAAGCCATCAGAAACCCAGATAGCATTCTTGGTGGCTCTCATCTCTTTTTTATATAAATGACTAATTTCATTGTTTCCTCTGCAACCTGATATTCTTTGTTCCTGAGTCACAAAGAGAAAGTTGCCACCTATAATGCCTCAGCATATGAGTTAGAACTGGAATATTTTTATCTTAATTCTTAAAACTTGAAGGAAAGAATCCATTTGTGTAGCTGGGGTCAGTAATCCATCGCTGTGCCATTCAAGTACAGTGGGAAGAGAAATATCTGATTAAATGTGGCTCTAGCAGGACTACCCCTGAGGACAGCTCGAGCACTACAAGAAGAAAGGGGAATTGGGAGTCAGCCAAACACCCTAAAAAGCTGTCCACTGCTACTGGAGAATGGGTGACCCTGGTCTTCTCTATGTGTAGGAATAACATGGGGAATGAGACTGGAGCCTTCCCCTCAATGTGGATAAAGAACAGTCAAACCTTCCAGGTACATAAGTTTATTCTTTCTTCTATGCCTTAGAGTCCCTGGAGGGTGGAGGAAAGTAGCATGGGGAAGGAGATCAGAGATGCTATTTAAGAAAAAGGACAACAGTGGGAAATCCCTGTGGAGGAAGTACAGAAAGCTGCTGGGGCTCGTTGAGGCCTGTCTTGCAGATTCCATTTGCACAGATCCCAGATCAAAGGGGTGCTGAGCAAAGCCTCTGGAAACCACAAGTGGAAACAAGCCATGGTGTGCGGAATGGGACTTTACAACCCTGGTTTCCCATCTGAGCCCCAGACTTGTGGGAAGACCCCTTTCTGTGTAAATAAGGGAGGTGCTGGCCATACACACCATGCGGCTTTGGGTCACAGAGGCTGAACTGGTCAGCAGGATACACACAGGAATTTCAGGAATCAAGACCAAGTGCAGGATTACAGAGGGACCAGACATCTACCATGTGGTGGCACAAGAGCAGATTCCAAGCCCATCTGTTCTCACCGAAGCAGGAGTCGTCTCTCGCTCCCCAAATGACTAGTTTTAGATTTTATTTTCACTTTCTGTATTGATTTTCTGATTGTATTAAGAAACATAAATAAGAACACAGCTTTCACTTTTTAACATAATAGTGATAATAGTAACAATAGCAAACTCTTAGTGCTTATTATGTGCCAGGCACTGTTCTACGTATTTTATATGTATTAACTTATTTAATCCCCATAACTTTGGAGGTAGGTACTAAGATTACCCTTATTTTACAGATGAGGAGACCAAGGCACACAACTGGTAGTGACACAAGGGATTCTGACCCTGGCAATCTGCTCTTAACCACTCTTAGCACCACTGCTCTCACGCTAACAGTGTGTATTGCTTAGACACTTTTGGAAGCAAGAAATAGCCTTCCACAAAGTTATTTCAAAGAAAGAAGGTGTTATTAAAAGATAAAAGTGGAGCTAAATGAAAGAGATGGAAGCTCAGAAATCTAAAAACAGGCACCATGGTGCAGTCAGGACTTTAGGATTCTGGGAGTGAGGCAATCTAGGGCCCCAAGGTCACTTCTATAGCCTCAGCAGCAAGGTGGAGTACATTCAAGGCTCCCCATTCAAGTCCCTTCATTACTTAGCATTTTTCAGGTTTCTGCTCCATGTCTGCCTTAAACACCGACTTTTTTTTCCCTCAGTTCAATGTCTTTTTTCTCTTTCATCTAAAGCTGCATCAGAATTCTGTCTCACTCATCTCATGGCCTCTGGCTCCTTTCATCTGAAACTTTCAGTTGTTCCAACTCCTAAGTGCCAGATTTCTCCACATTTTCAACGTCATAATTCTGACAGAAAGGAGGCCATCTTTTTGAGACAGTTCAGGCTGTAGGAGGCTGGTCAGACTATAATTTGTCTGTTCTTGAGTATAATATCTTCTACGTCTTATTCAGTCAGCTCAGACCAGGAATGCAATTAGTATAAAACACAGTTACCTCCAGTCACCCTTTTAGGCAGTGAGGCTATGTCCTCAGAAGGGGTCCTCCGTGACGGGCATGTGGAGCTTGGGTCCTGTCCCAGTATCACATTCTCAGGCTTGAACTATTCTCTGCCTCATGGCAGCCCCTACCCTTACCCTCCTAAGGAGAGGGCACTTTCCCCTCTCTTTCTCTAAGTTCTAGAAGTCTGGACTTGTCCATTCCAGTGAGGACAGCAGGTGTAGTCACTGATTCAGACATTGAATCAGTGGAAGGGAAGGGCCAGGAGTCAGCAGAACTGAGTTCTTATAAGCTTGGGACTCATGATGAGACCTCATGGGGCACTTCCTCTCCACTCTCTTGTCTCTGTGATGGGACTTTTCAGTATTTCCTACCAGCCTACAGTAGGACCACGCAGACAGAGTTGACTGCTGCTCACCCAACAGTTATCCACTGTGTTTATTCCATCTCTTCTTCATTGCTTGATGATCTGCAATTGGGTTTGGATGCTTAGGAAAGTAATCCCTTCAAAGTCCCAGGAGGGTTACTTCTAAATGTTCAGGTCAATCATGGTAATTCTATCCTTTGTGCCACTGGTGACTTTGACAACAGACCCATGACACTGCCTTGGCCAGTGTATTAGTGAAAGGGGAAGGGATTCTGAAAAATGACTCTGATAAAAATTAATCTTTGGGGACAAACTCACCTTTTGATTCCATGGCCAGGGCCAGCCACAGCAGTCTCTGAAGAAAACAGGTTATTCTTGGGAAGTTACAGGAAAGCATATTTTGTTCATGGTCAGAACAGGTGGCTTTCATTCAAGTTGGGTATGCAGAAAAGAGAAGATCCTTCATCAGGAATGACATGGGATTCCTGCCCTGGAGTAGAAGGTGGGGATTAAAAAGGAGATTGAGTTAAAAATCTCTAAGTCATGATCAGCCATGGGCAAATAGAATTGTGTGATAATTCTCCTGATTTTCCTTTACTATCATGTTACTTTCACCCCATTTTGCTACTTAAATATTGACCCAGCCAGCTACATCTTTTGCTCATAGGACAGAACATCTGTCTCCCCCTACACCTCTCCTCTTTGCTAACTAGTTAGTACCAGAAGCCAGTTTTAAAATGGCAGTTTTTCTATGGACATCCTGCCCTCTAGTGGATTATGGAGATGGATGATAGCAAAGTGAAAGTCTGGGAATGACTGCTTTCTGGAAGGGGACGTAATCAGGAAACCGGATTTCCTTTGGGGTCTTTCTAGGCTGTTTGTTCAGCAGAAATCAAGTTTAGGGGGCAATGACCCAGCTTGTGAGCGTGGGACTGGTGGGAAGCTGCCTGAAGAATACAACTGCCTAATTTAGGGGTTAGACGTTGCCTGCCTGTTTGAGTTTATTTATCCACATATAGAGAGAACTCATGTTGAGAGTTAAAAAACAAAATTTCCCTGACATATTCATCTTTAACAATTGCCAAAGTGTATCAACTTGTTAATAAGGAATTAGTAAGATGACAAAAGGTTATGGAAATTGACAGATTATATATAATTAGGACACAGAAGATTTACATAAGAAGCTAGTTTAGGGGAACAAAACCTCCCTACCTATGTGGAGATTGCATTTCATTGCATATGTTAACAAAAGGTCATTTCAGTTCAGTTTCCATTACAACAGAAGAAACAGATGAAAAGGGTTTTTGATACCGGGGTTTGATCTCAATCAGAGATTAAAAATACATTACATCTAAGAAGCAAATCATCTGTGACTGCTCTATCTGTAATGCTGGTTTCATTTCTCAAGAAAAGCATCTGATGATCTGATGGTCATGATGCATAAACCAAAGACATAGCAGCAAAGAACAAGTTTTGACTTAAAATAGGCCACCTGGTATCAGGGATTTTCTCAAGCAGTAGTCAATGCAAATATACTACAGTTTACACTCCTCACCCCAACCCCTGACACCTTTTATCCTTTAGTTTAGAGGTTTGTTTGTTCTTTTATATTTAAAGAACAAGTTTATTAGGGAAAGGGACAAAAGAGTAAAAGACTTGCATAGACACAAGCAGGCAGGAAGAGCTGTCCCAGGAGGGACAGGTTTGCGGAGAGAGGCCCGCATGGTTGCAGGCAGGTGGCCTTGAAAAGGGCTGCCTCCACTGAGGGAGGTATTTTTCCTCTGAAATTAGAATGTGCAAAGATTAAATTTTTTCACATAAGTTAAATTTTCAGATAACTGACCTTTGCATCTTTAGCTATGCGACTTTTCTCCTTGAAATTAAAAATACAGGGCCTCCCTGGTGGCGCAGGCAACCGGTTGAGCGCAGCGCTGTGAAACTGTTCGCAGCCTGTGCAGTGCCGGTTTGATACCTGCCTGCCTGCGAGAATCCCACATGGTGCAGCAGACCTCTCCTGTCTCTCGCGATGGTCCTCTCTGCCTGTTCTGTTCCCTGCTCTGTCTCTGGTGAATCCTCTTAAACACCCCCCCCCCGCATCTCTGACCTGTACCCCAGTTCTTGTATGCATAAATAAATAAATCTTTAAAAAAAAACACAAAGGTTAAAAATATAGAGTTAAAAAAATATAATAAGAGCTTGGAGTCACTAGGTTGGAATCACTTCTGATGGAAATCACCACAAAGCGTTTATAGTACTATTAGGCTCAAGGCCCAGATATTTTGTAACACTTTCTCTGGTATCCTAAAATTCATATACAATGTAATAATTGCATAATTAAAATTCATGTAATGCTTGCTATATAGGCATAATAAAAATAAATTCATTTGTTACAAAATATAGTAATATATACTTAAATATTCAAATCCTTGGGCATTAGTAACAAAGGCAATAAAGCAATGAGATGCTTGCATCTATGTATAATGAACAAGTTTAGATTTAATAGGAGTCATAACAATTGATGCCATGAAATAGGAACAAAGATGTATGTGACACCAAACTAAAACCTAGTTTTAAGTAACTATGGCAAAGACATCTTTGTATAAGCAAAACAGGAAAGTAATCTTTTTTTAAATATTTATTTATTTATTTAATATTTTATTTTATATAACTCTTACATCATTTTTCATCTTTGTACAATGTATGCATTTTCATTTTGGTTATATTCCCCATACAATTGCACCCCCCCCTTATTTTGACTCTAGTTCTTCCTCTCCCACCCCTTCCTAATCCCCCCTCCCCAACCAGTGTGTCTCTGGTTTATAGTTGCTTGTTGATTTTGATTATTACTTTGCATTGATTAGTCTTTTTCCTGGTCTCTTATTTAGGTTTTCTAAATTCCTGCTATGAGTGAGACCATCGGTATTTTTCTTTTGCTCAGGAAAGTAATCTTAATTGGAAGCAGAAAAACAAGTAGTAGATAGAGAAAATGAAGGTATATGCTATTGTTGAAAATGAGCTGGGCCTCCTTTTCCAGGAAGGTGTTGGGATTTTCTATGTTGTGTCACGGCATGGTAAAGTGAAAGAATTTCTCAGAAATCATACACCGACTTAGCTATCTCACCACATACTGGAGCAAACATTTAGATTCTAAGGTTTTCTATTTTTTTATTTTTGCATAGAAAATTGGGGTGTAGGCCAGAAGTGTGGGGGCGGGGGGAAGGGGGACTGCTGGGGGATGCTGAGTAGATTCACCAGAAACAGAGAGGGGAGAACAGGCGGATCCACCTGAACACAAGCTGAGAGGAGCAGTGAGCAGGACAGTAGAGAACTGCTGCGCCATGTGGGTTAGCTCCCCGGCCCAGGGGATCAAACCCAAGGTGTGGTGGCTGTGGTCCGACTGTGCCGCCTTTAGCCCCTGCGCCATCAGAGAGGCCCGCTACAAATATTTTTTAAGTTTATATGGGATGGAAAAAAAAAATTCAAACTAGTCTATATTGATGAAATTCATTCACATCTTAACACTTTGGATCTATTAATTAAAAAAAATATGGTTAAAAGTCTATTAATAGGAGTCTCAAATATACACATTTATATTTGGTTTCATTGCTTTTCCAGTAACTGCACAATTGCCCGAAACAGTATGAAACTACCCAGTGGGAAAATTTATAAATAATGTAGCTCTTTCCAAGAAGTGGGTATGCAAATTCTAAAGGGGCCCCAAGCTTTTCATATTTAGATCCACTAAACTGTGTTTTGGCTTCAAAGCATTTTTTGCTTATTTATGAACTTAGCTCTTCCTGCAGATGTTGCCTAGTGTTTTCTGGTCTCATGTATTAATCTCCCCATCAAGTACTACAAATTCAATCCTACCTTTAAATCTAAGCAGTTAACTGCACAGAATGAGAGCAAAATGTCCAAAGGAGCGCTTCTCTGCAGAAATCTTCCTTTAGGAAGAAAAGACTACAGAATTCGTAGAAACAGCCGCAAAACTTCCGATTATTGACAACCCCTCAAGGCTCCGCCCCTCACGTATTTACGTCCCTCTTCCGCCTCCAGACCGGGAGTCGGCGTCGAGCGGAAGTGACGCAACGCGGCCGCCGGAAGTGTCGTTTGTGTCGCGCGCTTGGGCCTAAGGTTGGAGTGGGGCCTGCGCCCGGAAAGATACCGCTATGTCGATCGAAATCGAGTCCTCGGAGTGAGTCCTGCGGTGGCGGATATTCGCCAAATTGCGGTGGGCGGGCGTTGAAGGGTGTGGGGTGGAAGGTGCTCAGGGAGGGAGCCCGAGAGATGCGGAGTGGAGGGGCATTTCCTGGTCCACAAGGAAGCTTCGTGGACCTGGCTACCTCGGAGGCGGGTCCTTGAGAAAGTCGCAGCTCTGGGACCAGGAGCCCAAAGACCCGGGGGAGGCGCTGGGGAAGAAAAGACCTTGAGGATCTAAATACGTCGGGCCGTCACCGACCCCGGGTGCCCACCCACTCTGATTTCAGTGTGTTGTGCAAAGGGGGTTGGACGCTAAGTCCTCCTTCTCGCCTTGCCTCCCTTAGGCAGCGTGCTTCAGTTCCTCCTCTGCTTACAGGGTCCCGTTACTTTCTGCCCAGCACGTGTCTATTTAAATAAATTGTTTAACCGCCCTTCCAGCCTGAGTTTGCACTTAGGCATACTTTTCCATATAGTCCTGGTGCGTGCCTTCGGAATGAATTAAGGATTAGTTATTTGATCAGACTATCTGGTGCTGAATTTTGGTTAGTCTTTGAGCTCTGTGTAGCTTCAAAGGTGAGATGGAATCTGAAGATTGGGCTAGAAAAGGGGTAGGGTTTGGTTTTTTTTTCCCCCCCGTGGGGAGGGAGACTAATGAGTGACTAAAGGTCTTTAGAACTTCTTCAGGACTCTACACCCCACCCTCCACCTTGTCCTTGCCATCACTTACTAAATCATAAGACATAACATCTGTGCCCTGAATATAAATGAGAGGAACTCTCCTGTGGATTTGCCATAGGAAGAAGGGAGGTTTACTCTTTTCAACAAGTATTGAAGAGTAGTGTCTGCTATTCTAGACCGTGGAAATACAGTAGTGAACAAAACAAGACAAAAATCCCTGTTCTTATAGAATGTGCTTTGTGATTGGTAAAATATAACAAGCAATAAGTAAAATATGCGACTTAACAGATGGTAAGTATGGTGGAGAAAAATAAAAAGTGTGATAGAGTGTGCTGGCAATTAGGACAACTAATCTAGGAGGTGTGCTGAATAATAGCTGACACCAACTATTCTTCCAGCCTTGTGGTGCTGCCTGATTTTATCATCAATAGTAGATTTTGTTTTTTAAGCGCCCCCCCCCCCAGGCACACTATAAGTATTATAGTCAACCCTATAGGTATTACAAGCTAGGTATTTTTCTTAATAGATGAGGGAATAGGTTACAGATATATTAACCGACTTGCCCATAGTCAGAGTAACAGAACTCTTAAGTCAAATTCCAGCCCATCCCAAAAACTTTCAGCACTTTTTGTATTACATTGTGTTTGATGGAAATAAATGTGATTTTGGCTATGTCAAATATGAGATGTCTGCAGGGAGATTTAAGGAAGTGCAAATGGAAGTAGTATGTTATTAGAATAGCAGGGATCTAAGCCTGGTTATCTCCTAAGGAGGGCTATGAGAGAAAAGACGCTGTGAGGAGCAGTAATCACTTCTGCAGGAGTTTTAGAAGAGGGTCTTTGCTTTCCTGTTAGGAGTATGTGCTCACATACTCCTGTTAGTATGTGCTACCAGCTGAATCTTCATTTTTCCACTGTTAACTTGGCCAAGTCCTTGTTTGTAAAATGAAAATGAAATAATACTTCTTAGTTTATTTTGAAGAATAAATTAATCAGTACATCTGAAATGCTCAGAATAATACCTGGTATATAATAAACAGTCAATACTGGTTATTGTTTTATGATTATTATTTCTCCTCTGGGAAAGGGAATTGGGTCAGTTCCAATCTATAATCCCTTCGGACTAAGACAATCTGATCCACTACACAAATACTGTCCAATTGGAAGTCAGTGTGAGCCACATATGTAATTTTAAATGAAGAGAAGGAAAACTAGTGCATCATGGCACCCTACAGTGAACTGTTAAAATCTATATGAACATATTCCTCAGACTCATGATTGTGCCCACAATCAAGAAGTATTAACTGAATATAAACAACTCATAGTTTTATGTCGCATGTTGAATATTATTGCTTTTTTTCACATTTGGAAATTGTGTCCTCTTTCTTGAAAACTGAAACAACAGTGTTTTAATTTCACTTGTTTTGAAATTTTGGTAACAGTGGATAGGTGATATTTTTGCCAGTGAGGACACAGCTTTGTTTTGCTTTTCCATGGAGTATATTCAACAAATCCCCACTAAAAATCTCAAGTTTTTGATTATCATTTAAAAAATGAACCAAATCATCCTACAGTAATTTATATGTTTTGTTGGTGACTATGCTAGATTTAAAATCTTTCATCAAAGTGAAACTATAATATATAAATTAATAAGATCTTAATGATAAGATCTCTGGCATTAGAAGTAAAAGAATCATTTTGGTACTGTAGTTGACTGTGAGGTACTGGACAATTATTTCTCTTCTTTCTCTTTTTTTTTTAAATATTTATTTATGCATACAAGAACTAGGGCACAGACCAAAGGTACAGGGTATGAGAGGACCCACCAGAGACAGAATGAGGAACAGAACAGGTGGATTGACTAAAGTATGCTGCTGAGGGGAGCAGCGGGCAAGGCAGGAGCTGCACCATGTGGGTTGCTCCCTGGCCAACCGGGGATTGAACTCGTGCTGCAGTGGCTGCGGTTAGCTTCATAGGTTGCATCTCAACCCCTTGCGCCACCAGGGAAGCCCCTATTTCTCTTTTCTGAACCCCAAATCGCTTATTTCTGAGATGAAGGTAGGGCTGAATTATCCCTGAGTCCTTTATAATTTAGATTTTTTTTTTTTTTTTTAAAGAAAGTTTCACTTAAAGAGTAAAGAAACGGAAAGTAGGTAGTGAGAGGAGGATTGTTGAGTTGGGGAAATAAATGGGGATGGGCTTTACTTTGTGGTTTCTTCAGTGAGGGAGAATCCCTGAGCTGGATTACTTTTCTTTCTTTCTTTTTTTTTTCAGTGTGATCCGTCTTATCATGCAGTATCTGAAGGAAAACAGTTTACATCGGGCATTAGCCACTTTGCAGGAAGAGACGACTGTGTCTCTGAATACCGTGGACAGCATTGAGAGTTTTGTGGCTGACATTAATAGTGGCCATTGGGATACAGTTTTACAGGCTATACAGTCTCTGAAATTGCCAGACAAAACCCTTATTGACCTCTATGAACAGGTAAGAGAAGGTGATGCTGATCCCGTGGGTGGTTTATTGCGGGGTCCACTCAGTAATAGCCCTTAAAACCTATGACTGTGGAGTCATGGGTGCTACTTTGTATTCTCCTTGGTAAAGCCAAGATTTTCCAATATTTTTTAAAGTGTTTTTATTTTTATTTTTTTAAGATTTATTTATACGAGAACTGGGGTACAGGCCAGAGGCACGGGAGGGTGACAGAACTCACCAGAGACAGAGCGGGGAACAGAACAGGTAGACGACTGAAAGACACTGCTGAGGGAAGCAGCGGGTGAGACAGGAGAGGTCTGCCACGTCATGTGGGTATCTCCCTGGCCGGCCGAGCATCGAACCCACGCTGCAGAGGCTGTAGACAGCTTCACAGCGCTGAGCTCAAACTGCTGTGCCACTGGGGAGGCCCTGAAATAATTTCTAAAGTGATCATTAAATCAACTATATCTGACACTACCTCATGTACTGCAGTTAAGTTCTGGTACTAAACTACTCAGAGTAACATGTATCTTACAAGTTAAGGGCTTGTTCTTTCACAGACTACTCTTACTTCAGAAACAACTGCACTTTGGGGTCTCAGTCCAACTGCATTTCTGATCAACTGGTTATAACTGGCAATCAACTTGACTGCCTCAGAATTGGTTATTCACTAGAATGACTCACAGAACTCAGGCAAGCACTATAGTATGATTACCATTTTATTATAAAGGATATAGGTCAAGACTAGCCATGTGATGAGATCCAGGGTGAGATCCAGGTAAATGCAGGGTACCCAATACCTTCTTCCCATGGAATCAGGCTACCTCTCCCTAGAACATTGATGTGTTCACCAACAAGGAAGCTCCACTGAGGTTTTTATTGGCGTTCCATTCAATTTCTAACTTCCCAAATACTCCCTGGAGGTTGACTGTCTCAAAAATCTCAACCCTCTAATCATGTGGTAACCCTCTGCTTTCCTCACTTTGCTCCTTAGACAAACTAAGGTGATGCAAAGGGTTCATGAATAACAGATACTCCTTAACTGGGAAAATTCCAAGATTTTTAGAAACTCCATGCAGGAAACCAGGACAAAGACAATGGAAATTTAATATACAACAGAATAGAGGGGACTTTCTGGAAATAATGTAGTGTTATTTGAAGTACAAATAAGTGAAATTGGTTTGTTTCTTTACAATATATTTTAGTTCAGTAATTCCCCCCCCCAAATTTTTTGGTAATTTAAGAAAGGTTTCTCTGGAGCCCATGGAGAGATTCCCATCTTTAGTTTTCTTCAACATCCATATTCTGAACAAGAGGCTTGAGAGGAAAGGATATCAACAGATAAAAATGCAGGATGAAAGTGGAGGTATTGAAGTTATTGCTTATAATACTTCACTAGTCTGCCTGAAATTGTTTGTAAAAAGGAGGGGCATTTCCTGAGATTGGAAATCACTTTGGTCATTTCTACAACAGAAATTGTACTAGAAAAGAAAAAAATCAGTACAGATTTTTTTTTATGTAATCACTGGTTTATTTAATGACCTGCATTTTGCATTTTACTCCATTTATTGTCACCTGCAGCAACCATGGTGGAGATTCTTTTTTTGTTTGTTTTGTTTTGTTTTACATCATTGTTCAATTTTAAACAATATTTGCTTCCCCTGCCCCAGGTGTCATCCCCATAGAATTTCCTTCACCAATACACCTGTGCACATCACCTCAGTCCCCTGTGTTCCTCCTTCCCTCCCTCTGATCCCTCTCCCTCCTCTTCCCCTGCAGGATGTCTGGTTTATAATTGTCTGTTTTTGTTTTATTGTGTTTTGATTATTTTTTTTACACTGAAAAGTCAGTACAATTTTCAATGTGTAAATTATTAATAGGAAAATGCATAGAAAACAGCCCTTTTCTTTCATTTATGCAGGTGGTTCTGGAATTGATAGAGCTTCGTGAATTGGGCGCTGCTCGGTCACTTCTGAGACAGACTGACCCCATGATCATGTTAAAACAAACACAGCCGGAGCGATATATCCATCTGGAGAACCTCTTGGCCAGGTCTTACTTTGATCCTCGTGAGGTATGACTGTGGTAACTTTGAAATTATGATATAATATGATTTTTTTTCAGTTTTATTGGCTACTTCTATGATTCTGATTTAGTTTTTCAGAATGATTCTTTTCTGTTTATGTTGACTGGAATTTATATATGTTAAAGACATATGTTGTCAGTGTTCTGTATTTGAGGGTCATCAGTCCCCCGAACACATTTTAGAGATGTGTCTTGATTAGTAAAGAAGCAAAATTTTATCTTGAGATTATTTCCACATTAACCCTGTACTTATCTGGCCCTGAAGTGCTGCCTGGTTGGTATGTTCGCTGTGTATACCTTTGCCCCTAACAATTACAGTGTCTGCCCAGCTCTTTTAGTTCTTAGAAGTTCATGCTTTTGCTTTGCAGCCAATTTTGCTTACTGGTAGAGCATGGTGATTGATGCTCTTAGTTCTTCCAAAACCTTATTATATGTAGTGTTTCATTCTTTCTCACCCTGCCTTTTACTAGAGGCTTGTCTAATAGGAGGAAGAAGAATTTGATAGGCATTGAATGGTGCAAAGTAAAATCACAGAAAGTATGAGGCCAAGGGGAAGGAGATTGGAATATCAGGACAGACTTTAAGTTAGAGATGGTGAAGAACTTCTGACCTGGGAGTCTAGAGAGAGAAAGAAATTACCAAAGAATATAAAAATCCTTAGCTCTGCAGATTTTTGAAAAACTAGAAAGACAACTATTGTTAACATGGGTTACTGGAACTCTTTTTAGAAATAACAGTGTGGATTGGCTTACCTCAGTTCTTTCCCAGCTTATACTTTAAAAATGCAAAAGTTTAGAATTGGGAAGTTGTTTTAAGAACTAATTGATTAAACTGATCCTGTTTTTTTTTTTTTTTTAAGATTTATTTATTTATGCATACAAGAGCAGGGGTACAGGCCAGAGGTGTGGGGGAGGCCATGAGAGGATTCACCAGAGACAGAGTGGGGAACAGAACAGGCAGACTGAGTGAAATACAGTGCTGAGGAGAGCAGTGGGCGAGTCAGGAGAGGTCTGCTGCACCTTGTGGATTGCTCCCTGCCTGGCCGGGAATCGAATGTGTGCTGCAGTGGCTGCGGATAGCTTCATAGGTTGCATCTTAACCCTTGCACCACCAGGGAGGCCCTAAACTGATCCTGTTTAACTGGTTAGTTTCTTACATGTTTTCCTTGTCGACTATTTCTTCTTGATGTTGTTTTTAAGTAAACATACTTATATGTCCTAGCTGCTTTTTGGAAATGATGCTAGTAGCCCCTCTCCTTTTTTAGGCATACCCTGACGGAAGCAGCAAAGAGAAGAGAAGAGCAGCAATTGCTCAGGCCTTGGCTGGGGAAGTCAGTGTGGTGCCTCCATCTCGTCTCATGGCATTGCTGGGACAGGTAATAAAATGCCTGAGGAACTGAAATTACCCTGGATTTCTGTTTCTTATATATAAACTGTATATATGAACTAAAGAAATCAGACATCTAAGGGTTGGATACTCTCTGTGGAGCTGCTTGTACCGACAGCTGTGCCAGGCACCCTTCCTCTTCCTTAGGAGATGTGGTAGAAATTAGTATTTAGAGCACAGGCTGTACTGTCACTTAGCAGTAGGATGACTATAGAGTGTATCCTCCTGTTTGAGATACTCTGAGGGCACTGATGATCATCTGCCAGGATACTGTCCCGGGCAAATTGGAACAGAGGCTCACCCTCGTTAGAATCTCAGCTCTACCCAGCTGTGTGGTCTGGGCTATGTTACCTAACTTTTCTAATCTCATTTTCTCATCAAGGTTTTATAGTAAGGATTAAGTGAAATGACACATATAAAACATTTCTTAATTTGCCTAGCACCTTGGTGAACACTCAGTAAATGGTAGCTACTGGTGGTGATTCTTTTACTAGCATTGTCATTATTATTCATAAAGCTACTTAGAGTAATAGATATTTTTATAAATAGCACAGGGCACAAATGGCTAATTGAGATGTAGACAGCCTCTTTGCACTAAATTTGTATTTGGAAAAAGGCCAAAAGTTATTTGTTACAGGTTGGCAACGATTCTGAGATTTAAGATTAAGCTAATTTTTAAAATTTTTTTTTAAATTTCTTTTTTTTTTTATTTATGCATTCAAGAACTGGGGTGTAGGCCAGAGGTGAGGTGGGGGTGGGAGGAGGATTCACCAAAGACAGAGTAGAGAGCAGAACAGGCAGATCTACTGAAACACACTGCTGAGGGAAGCAGCAGGTGAGAAAGGGGAGGTCTGCTGCACCATGGGTGTTAGCTCCCTGGCCAGGGCTCGAACTCATGCTGCAGTGGCTGGTGATATCTTGATCTTGCTAAGACTTTAACCCCTATGCCATTAGGGAGACCCTCTGAATATAATTTTTAATCAAAGTAATAACTGCATAGCTTTAGTAGTACTTTGAGCCTTATAATGAAAAGGAGCCACATCTGCCCTTGCCCTCTTGTGATTTTTACTTTCCACAGTTATATCTACCTCTCAGTGATTTGTTCTCAGTAGCTAAATAACATGCATGTACTATTGCAGCTTGATTTTTTTTTTAAAGACATTAACTATTAGCTTCCTTTTGTGGAGGAGTATCTCATACCCACTTCCCATAGCATTTACACATTGTTCTTCCTCTAGATTTTTTTTTTTTTTATTAAAGATTTATTTATTTATTTATTTATACAAGCACTGGGTACAGTCAGAAGCGCGGGAGGGTGAGAGAATTCACCAGAGCCAGAGCGGAGAGCAGAACAGGCAGAGTGACGAAATACACTGCTGAGGGGAGCAGCGGGCGGCAGGAGAGGTCTGCGCGCCATGTGGGACCCTTGCCTGTGGCCAGGGATTGAATTGGCGCTGCAGAGGCTGCGGGCAGCTTTGCAACCCAGTGCTCAACCGCTGCGGCACCGGGGAGGCCCTCTTCCTCTAGATTTTAATTACAGTACAACTTTTGGTTAAATCAGTTTAATGTTTACATTATTATCTTTACAAAAGTATTCCTCATAGTCCCACAATATTTGCATTTAGTTTCTTACATAATTTTATGGTTCCTTTTGATTGATTTTTTATTATTATTATTATTATTTTGCCGAGCTTTCTGTGTACCTTTTGCTAATTCAGTCTGAGTCTTTCAATAAATCTCAACTGTAAAGTTCCTTTTCACGACCCTCTCTGGGGCCCTTCTCTCCTTTGTTCCCATCAGAATTTTTAGGTTGTTTCTCAGTTATTGTACTGGGTCATATTTTTTAAATCATATCTATAAGATAGATTCTTGTTATTAAAAAAAAGATTTTTTTTAAAGATTTATTTATGCATACAGGAACTGGGGTACAGGCTAGAGGTGTGTGTGTCGGGGGAGTGGTGGTGGTGGTGAGAGGATTCACTGGAGACAGAGTGGGAAACAGAATAGGCAGACTGACTGAAATACACTGCTGAGTGGAGCAGCGGGTGAGACAGGAGAGGTCTGCTGCGTCATGTGAGTCACTCCCTGGCAGGTGATCGAACTCATGCTGCAGTGGCTGCAGATAGCTTCATAGTGCTGTGCTTAACCTGTTGCGCCACCAGGGAGGCACTGTAAGATAGATTCTTTTGGACTAATAAGCCTCTCCAGATTAGTTTCCTAGTTTCCTGCCTGGAGAGGTTTAAACTATGTCCTGAAATTAGAGGACATAGTTTAAACTGCTGGAAGTGGAGATTAGAGAACTCTTTAGCGTATCAGTTTGTTCTGGCTCCGTGTTTCACTGTGACATTTCACTAAAGACCTCCCCCTCAGTTGTACCTTGGTTCCCAGAGTCCAGAATCATTCCCTTTCTATAACAGAAAAAAAACCACCTGATATCTCTTGAGGATAGGTTGAGAGAAGTGGTGGGAACTAACTACTCTTCATTCACATTTTATCATTGCCTTTTGCCATGCCTCATCCTTGAGGGGTGTATGGTACCTCCAGTTTCTAAGCCTTTTTGGAATTTGTGAGATAATTCGGCTCACTTCTTGTGGCTTCCTCATAGGTTTCATTTTTTTCTCTGTTCTTGCTTGCCACTGGTCCATTCGCTTTTTTTCCCCCAAAGATTGATTTATTTTTATACAAGAGCTGGGGTACAGGCCAGAGGCTTGGGAGGGTGAAAGGATTCACCAGAGTCAGAGCGGGGAGCAGAACAGGCAGACGACGGAAATACACTGCTGAGGGGAGCAGCGGGTGTGACAGGAGAGGTCTGCCACGCCATGGGGGAATCTCCCTGCCTGGCTGGGAATTGAACCCGTGCTGCAAAGGCTGCAGACAGTTTCACAGCACTGCGCTCAAACCCTGCATCACCGGGGAGGCCCTGGTCCATATGCTTTTCCGCTTGTAAAATTAACATTTTCTTTTCAGCAATTATATCTTTCATTCTCTTTGTCTTTTGGGATATATACCTTTTTTATTCCTTTGTTGTCACTATAGTGGAGTATCTAGAGAGAGTAGAAATGAACTCAATGTTCTCCATGTTTAAATGGTGAGACGCTATAGGCAACACTTAAAGTGAATAGGGTGGACAGAGAAAGGATAAAGGATTGGTCAGAGAAACAAAAAGGGAAGCCAAGAGAACTGGGTTAGAAAAGCCAGGAGAGGAGTTTTAAGAAGATGAGTGTTCACCAACTTCAGAGCAAGTGAGAATATGAAGATTAGAGTCAGAACGCAATCTGGTTTTGGCTGTTGGAATATCTAAGATGCATTTGCAGTGGAAAGGGTTTTTTTTGTTTTTGTTTTTGTTTTTTTTGTTTTTTTAAATGGGAGTGACTTGAAACTACAGGTAGACAGCCAAGTTTATGCTGATTGGAGAGAGGGGCTCTGAGCAGATGAATGTTCTCTGGTTATTGCTAAAATTTGAAAAATAAGTAACATGAATTTTGGAGGCAAATAAAAGAAATAATTAGAAATATTCAGTATTTTAATTATGATAACTAAACACATGTAAGGTAAATATTCTAGAAGATAATATATAAGATGTTAGAGTGACTGCTTGGATATCAGAACTATGGGAGATTTGTTCTCTAAATTTTATTCATAATAAAAGAGTCACGCTTTTTTTTTTTTTTTTTTAAGATTTATTTATACGAGAACCAGGGTATATGCCAGATGTGTGGGAGGGTGAGAGGATTCACCAGAGACAGAGTGGGGAACAGAACAGGCAGACTGATGAAATACACTGCTGAGTGGAGCAGCAGGCAAAACAGGAGAGGTCTGTTCGCCTTGTGGGTTGCTCTGAGGCCGGCAGGGATTGAACCAGCACTGCAGAGGCTGTGGACAGCTCCCCAGCGCTGTGCTTAACCGCCTGTGCCACCAGGAAGGCCCCACACTTTTTTAAAGCCCCACTTTTTTTTAAGAGTATAGTATGGGGGGCCTCCCCGGTGGCGCAGCGATTGAGTGCTGGGTTGTGAAGCTGCCCGCGGCCTCTGCGGCGCCGGTTTGATCCCCGGCTGCTCCCCGGCCACCGGAGGAGGGTCCCACATGGCGCGCAGACCTCTCCTGCCGCCCGCTGCTCCCCTCAGCAGTGTACTTCGGTCCTTCTGCCTGCTCTGCTCCCCGCTCTGGCTCTGGTGAATTCTCTCACCCTCCCGCGCTTCTGACTGTACCCAGTGCATGTATAAACAAAAACAAAACAAACAAACAAACAAATAAATAATACATGCCTCTTTAAAAAAAAAAAAAGTATAGTATGGGAAAGATGGACCTGGTCTCAGGCTGTGTTCCTAGAACCCACAGAGAAGCACAGATTCTGTAGTGTTTAGATGGTCAGAAATGGTGGCGTCTGCATGGCTTTAAGTTTCCTGTGAACCTCATTCTTTTGAACTTTGAGCAATCAAGACCAGATCTTAAAAACACCGAGTGGATCGCTATACATTTCTTTTTTCATAGGCACTGAAATGGCAGCAGCACCAGGGGTTGCTTCCTCCCGGCATGACCATAGATTTGTTCCGAGGTAAAGCAGCTGTCAAAGATGTGGAAGAAGAAAAGTTTCCTACACAGTTGAGCAGGCATATTAAGGTAGGATCCTTACCTGGTCAGTAATGTGCTTGTTCAGTGCCTGCTGTGCCAGGAGTGTGGGTTGGGAGCAGAACTCATTCTCCAGTTCTGACAGCATTTGGGGTTGCTGCTAATAACCACTGGGTTTGGATTCCTGTGGCCTGGCAGTGGCACACCTCTACTGTATACCCAGGTGGACAGATATTCAGCATTGAGCCCATTATCCACCCCAGTACTTCCTCCCAGGAAGCCTGCATTTGGAAGAATGCTCAACAGTGGTTGAGCCTGGGACTGTGAGTGTCTCTGTGTTTGTCCTGCTTGACACTTACTTGGTTCTTTGTTTGCTGCATGTCAGGTTTCGTACCAAGCATGGATTTTAAAATGTGCTTATGTGGGATTTGAGGAAAATAATTTTATCAATTGATGATCGGTTCTTGCTTTTTGATTTTTAAACCTTAAACTTTTCTAAGGAAATATCACAAGCAAGTAATTGCAGCAGTTGTCAGAATTACAAGTATTTGCTATTTCAGCATTTCCTTTATTACACGTAGCTTGTGGGTTTATGCTTTAATCGAATTCATGGATTTCAAAATATTTCATGTTCTTCAACTCTTTGATTTAGTGTTTTGAATTAGTCTGTTTGGATTTTATGTTCTGACTTACATGTGAAGATATTTTTGAACAGTCCCTTTATTTACCTTAGTTGAAGCATTGAGACAAATGGAAGTCCATTATAATTTTTCTGTGTTCTCATCTATGTGATGTTCTGTAGTTTTCATCTGTTACTGGGAGCTTCACTGTTGGCAAATGCTCAGGATATATTTACTAATCAAACAGTGTATCAGCTTTAATTAGTCCTACAGTAAGTGAGTCATTGATTAAATGAAAGTCCTGGGGTAAAAAACAGATGAAAAAAAATAGTGTAGGAAAGGCAGGTATTTTATTGTGAGAAAAGGAAAGTTTTTTGCCCAGATGCACAGCAGGAATGTATAATTCTCTATTGAGTGTGGAAGTCATGTTAACAGTGACTGGTTCTAGTAAAAACTTAACTTGATTTAATTTAAGGGTTATTCTAAGTCCCACATTAAAAATTTTTTGCTTCTCTTTGGAAATGTCACTTTCATTTTAAAAATAAAAACTAGTTTCAACTGAAAGCTTAGGAATAAGACTCATGAGAGAATATAATGGTGCCCCTCTCTGTATTGGTATAGAAATGCTCCCCCAATACTCATAATATAGGCTAACTATGGCTTTATTCTAAGGCAGACCTCCTCTAAAGATTAAAATGAGATTTTTTTTAAAGTACAATAGATAAAAATAATATCTGTTTCATTGTTTCATTTGAAACAGTTTGGTCAGAAATCACATGTGGAGTGTGCTCGATTTTCTCCAGATGGTCAGTATCTAGTCACTGGATCTGTTGATGGATTCATTGAAGTATGGAACTTTACGACTGGAAAAATTAGGAAGGTAAAGTATTTAAAGTACAATCATTTTTGTAGTGGGAGAATTATCTTTTATTGTTTTTTAATGGTTACTTCTGCATTTAAATTTATTTTTAAATGGAAATATGTTCATCTGATAGAATATTTTATAAAACTTTCTGGCTCCCACCTTTGTCCCTTAGTTGGTCAGTTCCCTTCCTTAGTTCAGTCAGAGTTACCAGTTTTTTATGTAATCTTCCTGGAATTTTCTATGTGTAGGTGATTCATTATTAATTATTTTCAATCTAACTTTATTGTAATTGTGTTTCTATTGTGAATGAAGTTGAATATATTTTTTTAAACATTTATTTATTTATGCATACAAGAGCTGGGGAACAGGCCAGAGGTGTGGGGGGTGAGAAGATTCACCAGAGACAGAGTGGGGAGCAGAACAGGCAGACTGACTGAAATACACTGCTGAGGGGAGCAGCAGGCGAGACAAGAGAGGTCTGCTGCACCATGTGGGTTGCTCCCTGGCTGGCCGGGGATCGAGCGCGTGCTGCAGAGGCTGCGGACAGCTTCATAGGTTGTGTCTTGAATCTCTTGTGTCACCAGGGAGGCCCATCTTTTTAATAATGAAAAACCACCAGATTTTCCTATTCTGAGAAGTCTGTTAATCTCTTTTGCCCATTTTTATTTTGAATTGTTTCTTACTGATTTGTAGCTCTTGATTTGAAGAAATCAGCTTTCATAAAATATGTATTGCAAATGTTTTTCAATTTTGTCTTTTGACTTTTCTTTATAGACAAACATACTTTGTTCATTTTTGCCCATAATATCTTCTAGTACATTTGTTTTTTATTGTGTTTATTTTTTTAATTAAATATATTTATTTAAATATATATTTTACATCATTGCTTATCTTTGTGTAATATTTGATTTTTTCCTCTCAGGTGTAAGCCCCATAAAATTTCCACAGCCAAGTTACCTGTGAACCGTCACCATAGTCTCTTGTGCTTTCCCCTCCCCTGTTTTGATCCCTTTTCCTCTCCTTCCCCTGCTGTATGTCTCTGATTTATAGTTTGCCTGCTAGTTTTGTCTCTTTATGTTTAATTTTTAATACATCTGAAATTTCTTTAGGGGCATAGTGTTGATATAGAGCCAGCTTAAACCCTCTCACCACAACATAGCTATTTTATTGTTTACCTATTGATTTAAAATGTAATTTTACCCTAGAAGTACTAAATCCCACTCCATGGGTGAGTGGATGTATGGGTTATTTTCACATTCTGTTTTATATGTTTCTTTATAGTTTGCTTTAAAAAAACAAAAACCCATGAAGCAATCTTACTTTATAAGTAGAAAAAGTAAAGATAGATCACAAATAGATTAGTCAATATATGGTTTTAGGAAAAGTAGCTGACAGTTTGGGAAAACATTAGTTTCTCATGTCCTACCCCTAAAATAAACGAATTCAGATTAATTTTAAGATATACAGTATGGAACTGGGGAAATCTTTGCCCAGAAATGATCAATAAGTGAAAGATACAGGATATTATGCTGACATTTTTACAGTATTAATTTGAATTGTGTAAAATTCTCTATTCCCAGCATTATCAGTTGTTCATTAAGAATGTGTGTATGGCACCGCTATTTGCTTTGAGATTTAGAGTAGGTATAAGTATTGTACTGCTTTTAGTGAGTTTGTAGAGATCTGGTGTAACTGGCTTTGGCCTTTGTGTTATTTTGCTAACTGTTACTGTTCATCACTGTTTGCTTTAGGATCTTAAGTACCAGGCGCAGGATAACTTCATGATGATGGATGATGCCGTTCTTTGCATGTGTTTCAGCAGAGACACAGAGATGTTAGCAACTGGGGCCCAAGATGGAAAAATCAAGGTGTGGCTTAGTGGCTTGTATTAGATATTTTGAGAGTTCTGTAATGAGGCAGTGTCCTCCCAAACTGGTCAGCTTAATAATAGCTGTTTATTAAACATCAACTTTATGCCGATCACTTTACCTTTTCTTGTTTAGTCCTAACTGAGAATTTCCAATAATTTGCTTAAGGTCACACAGTTCAAAAGTGATAGATCAGGAAGTTGAGTTCAGATCTACTCATGCCCTTTCTACAGTGCTCAACTGCGTGATGTGTTGTACTTTTGTTTTTTGTAGAGGATGTGCTTCTGATTAGCTGTGGCTTGTATTTAATTGCTGGTAAATGCCCTGGGCTGGATAAATTACAGAAATGGCCTCTGCTAAGTGGACTAAGAGTCTAAATTTTTGCTTTAATAATTTACAAGGGAAGTTTTAAGTTTCAGAGGATTCAGTTCTCATCGTGCTATGTGAACTAGACATATCATATTCAGCTATTATCATACATTTTTAATGCTGTTTTAGTACATTAGTGAGCACTGCATCTTGCTTGGCTCTGCGGGTGGAGTGGGATACTCTCTTTACTAGTTTTTGCTATTTTTTTAATAAAGGTTTGGAAGATTCAGAGTGGACAGTGTTTGAGGAGATTTGAAAGAGCACACAGTAAAGGTGTCACCTGTCTAAGTTTTTCAAAGGATAGCAGTCAGATCCTTAGTGCCTCTTTTGACCAGACAATTAGGTAAGTAAGAACCCCCTAACTGCCCTTACTTGGGTTTGCTATGATGATCCAGAGGGAGGTACTGGGATTCCTTGTGCTTCACTGGAACATTGTTATATGGAAAGTGAGGGTAGGAGAGACCCCATTTTTCCAAATTACAATTGACTGTGCAGTTGTTGTCCATTTGAGTCTTTACTCAGAAGAGATTAGAAAGCAATTACAGCAGTGTTTCATGTTTCTCAAGATGGGGTCTAGGGACCCACCTGCATCAGAATCACCTTAGGAGGCATATTACAAACACAAGTTCCTAGGACACAGTTAAGACCTGAATAGAAGCTTATGTATTATTGGCATATTCTCTTCCTCTTTGTGTGCAGAGCTTTCCTTTGGTTTTGTTTGTTTGATACAATGAAAAGTATACTGCATACATAGTTTCATAGCCCTTTTTCTTTACCAGATATTGTAACATTAGCTTCTGCAATTCATCTAAAATATATTCATCATTTGGTCACAGTCATAACATATAGAATATTAATTGTTCTCATTTGCTTTTATTTGTGATAGAATTCATGGTTTAAAATCTGGGAAAACCTTGAAGGAATTTCGTGGCCATTCCTCTTTTGTTAATGAAGCAACATTTACACAAGATGGACATTATATTATTAGTGCCTCTTCTGATGGCACTGTGAAGGTTAAGTATTTCCTACTAGTTTTTTTTTTTTTTTTTAAGATTTATTTATTTTATGTATAGAAAAACTGGGGTGTAGGCCAGAAGTGGGGGAGGGTGAGATGATTCACCAGAGACACAGCACACGGATTTACTGACATACACTGCTAAGGGGAAATAGCAGATGAGACAGGAGAGGTCTGCTGCACCATGTGGGTTAGCTCCCTGGCTGGGAATTGAATTCAGGCCCTAGTAGTGATAGCGCTGAGACTTAACCCCTAGGCCACGATGGAGGCCCTCCTACTAGTTTATTTGGGGATGTCTTTTCCATTTTTGTCCTTTAAGAATTTTTTAGTGGTGATATGATGGTGAAGTAAATCTCTTCTATAGCTATTTCAGCTATAATAGAGATGAGTCTAGCATTCGTATGGGGAATTCCTATTGGTCTCGTGACCTGAAATCTTAAACATGTGAAATTAAACCAAGCTTTGTCATGTGTAGTAAAAGAAGAAGAATATGGAGCCCTGTATTACTTGGTTATCTCCATTTACAGTGGTTAACGTCTATCTTGTCACAAGTATGTCAAATTGCCGTTGCCAGAGCAACGGTCAAATTCACAAAGGGCTGATTTTAGAAATAGATCTCTTTTCTTGTTTTACAACCTTAGCCACCTGTGTATTGCCTTTGTAACAGCATTTAAAAAGGAGTAGGAGAGGTGCAGAGTATGAGCAGAGCCCTCTCTCGGATACTTACTGCGCTCAACTCTCAGCTTAACAGGATCCTAGTATCGTAAGAGATTTAGCTATTTCAAATGCGGGCTCCATTTCCTAGAAAAGAGGAGAAGAGGTAGAAATTTGCTACATATCTTTGAGACATGCCATTTATATTCTGGACCTGTTTTTAAATCGCTTTATGGTAGGAAACTTAAACATTTTAACACAAATACTTTAAAAGTCAGATCTTCTCTTAAGATTACTTATTCTGGCTTGGGACTAGAGTAAGGAACCTGAAGGTAAGCAGTGTGTACTCTACCTTAGAATGGATGGGTCAATGTTATTTTTTGTAATTTAATTTTTGAATTTTTAAATCCCAAGTCTTTAGACATTCTTATCTACCCCTCCCCCCCAATGTTTATGCCTTAAATTTTTGTGTCATAGATTTGGAATATGAAGACCACAGAATGTTCAAATACCTTTAAATCCCTGGGCAGCACTGCAGGGACAGACATCACTGTCAACAGTGTAATCCTGCTTCCTAAAAATCCAGAGCACTTCGTGGTGTGCAACAGATCAAACACAGTGGTCATCATGAACATGCAGGGGCAGGTGAGTGCTCAGAAAGTGCCTTTGTACCGGCACTGTAGGCTCTTCCCAAATCAGTTTGTCTTGGTTCTGGTCCTTCCAGTAATCAAATATGAGTTCATCACTTTGAAAATCATATGCACTATCTTTGTTTTTCAGATAGTCATTTAAACTACAATATGTATCTACAAGGCATCTCTTTAGCATGTCATCTCTTTTCCCAGGGTGTTTGTGATTATGCGTTTTTTTTTTTTTTTTGTATCCTGTGGATAAATGAGGCTCTGATCTGCCTTTAAGTCTCCTTCAGAACCTCATGGCAAATTTTAAGGTAACATACTGAGTGAGGGAGAAACAGTGTGGTGTGGAGTACCAAAATGGGACTTCTCCTAGCTACTACTTGGTCTGAAATAGGACTCCAATAGAAGGCACCAGTGTCTTCATGATGTACATTTGTAACCAGAACACATTCATGGTTCCCAAGGAACTTCAGTTTGTAGTACCATGAAGACTTCAAGATTCAGGTGTTGAGCTCTGGGAGTTGTATTGATCTGAAATGTTGCCTTGGGCATTTGGGGATTGCACTGAGCATGGAGAAGACCCAATGCAGGTGTCTGCAACTCTCGCTTCATGTATCTAGTCCTGTAACTGATAAATTAATTAGTCATTGAGAACCATGGCTGAAATGGCTAATTTGCAGTATGTCTAGTCAGCCACCTTGTAATAGCCATAGCTTCCTATTCATTAATTTTTTTGCTTATCTTTTCATACTTAAAACATTTTATAAAAATTTCTAATATATTACAAAAAGTTCTGTATATTTTTTCCCCAACATTCCCCAATGATAATGTCCTACATAAATATAGTAACAATGATTGCATTCAGGAAAGTGACATTTGTTCATATTGGTTTTTTTTTTTTTTTAATTTATTCATTTATTTTTAAAGATTTATTTATTTATACAAGCACTGGGTACAGTCAGAAGCGCGGGAGGGTGAGAGAATTCACCAGAGCCAGAGCGGGGAACAGAACAGGCAGACTGATGAAGTACACTGCTGAGGGGAGCAGTAGGCATGGCAGGAGAGGTCTGCCCACCATGTGGGACCCTCGCCCGCGGCTGGGGATCGAACCAGCGCTGCGGAGGCTGCGGGCAGCTTCGCAACCCAGCGCTCAACCCCTGCGCCACCGGGGAGGCCCTGTTCATATTGTTAACACAAATACAAACCTTATTTGGATTTTACCGGTTTTTATATGCATTTATTTTGAGGCAGAAAGTAAATAGTTTTGAAATTTCTTCACATCGATAGACTTAAGTAACTACTACCACAATCAAGATACAGAACTATTTCATCACCCTTCCCCCACCGCACCTCCCCCCACAAAAAAAACCTCCCTCATGCTATACATTTATAGTCAGGTCTTCATCCTCTACTCTAGTCCTTGGCAACCGCTGATCAGTTTTCTGTTACTATAATCTTTTCATTTTGAGAATGGCTTGTAAATGGAATCATACAGTATTTAGCCTTTTAACTTTTTCAAATTGATTTCTCTCAGCTTCTTTTATGATGATTTTAATGTCATATAAAATAGAGCAAGCAAAGTCTTGGGGACAGAGCCCCACTCTGCATGGAGAGAGCATCTTACCTCACTGAAGACTACAGCAGGATAGGTGACTTGGGACATGAATTCTAAACTTCTGTCTGTTACTGATTCTAGTTTATTCATTGACTGTTTCCCAGGCAAGAGGATTTAGCACATGATGAATGCACTTGGTCATCTGATTATACATGACTGTAAACCAGAGTGCATATTGATCTGAGAGGCCAGTTTAAATTGCTGCATTAGAACTGCTGCTGATCTATGTTTTGTTTTGGCTTTGGGCTGTGGTTTGATCTAGATTGTCAGAAGCTTCAGCTCTGGTAAAAGAGAAGGTGGTGACTTTGTTTGCTGTGCCCTCTCTCCCCGTGGTGAATGGATCTACTGTGTGGGGGAGGACTTTGTGCTCTACTGTTTCAGCACAGTCACCGGCAAACTGGAGAGAACTTTGACAGTGAGTATTAGACTTAATGCCATCTAAAGAAATTATATTAATGTTTGTGTCTTTCTGAACTTGAAGTAAACCTTTTCCAAACTTACTGCTATCAGTGTGAATTTGGTATAAAAAATGTAAAAATTTTATTCATAAATTCCATAATTGTACGTAATTATCTCCTCTGTCATGAAAAATCATTCTTCAGTGAGTCCTCAGCTTAGGACGGGGATACATTAAACAAGGAAGGCAGGCAGGAACAAGCCTTGCTGGCCAGTTAGATTAGCAGATCTTCCCCAGGGGATTAGAAAGTGATACAGATGGCTGGTTTCCCCCATGTTCTGGCAGAGGCATATTACTTATCCTTTGTTCTGTTGACTTGATTGTGTTGTTTTTAAGCAGCTCTATGTTGTAAGAGTCGGTACAAGAAGTAATAAATGCCAGCTGTTAACAACTTGTCCCCAAACCTGAGTGGCTTACCAGTGAAAATTTATTTCTTACTGATAGAAATTGTGTAGCACTCCTCTTGTCCATCAGCAGTGCCATTTGAGGTACATAGCTATCTCCAGGATCTCAGGAGGAGAAGGCAAGCTAGAGAGTTCTATTGGTGTTTCTAAGACCCACATCTTGGAAGGGCTTACATTACTTTGTTCCTAGTCCTTTTTTTGGTTAGAATTCAGTCACCTGCCCAAATACAGGGGTGGAAGAGAAAATGTAGTTTTCCGTAGTCCTGGAAGAGTAAATTATATGGTGAGCATATGAAAAAAATTATGTACATGTTGGAAAAGAATCTCTTTTGAATTATTCTTGGTTCAACTTTTGGTTACACTCGTGGAACCTCCAGTATAGATGTAAGACTTGAGCTAAATGGTGAGGTAGGGAATGTGTAACTGAAAAATGCAAGTTCACTGAGTTGAAGGAATCACTTGGGCTCAGCCATTCTCTTTGCCTAGAACTTATAAAATGATGGTGATGATTATTAGCATTCAGCTGTAGTGCAAAAATGATTTGGGACAGTATTCAAATGTTATAAGAAACTATAAAAAGTGTGAGCAGCAGTGTGATAGTCTCATTTGGGTTTTTGGTTGTGTGTTTGTCCAGCCCTCATTGGGGCTATCCAAAGAGCTTTAGTCTTTCGTCCTGCTTGGCTCTGGAAGCCTCTTGAGAATGACTTCTTGTAGATTCATGTACCTAAACCCTATGCTTACCTGTTCTAGGTTCATGAGAAAGATGTAATTGGAATTGCACATCACCCGCATCAGAACCTGATTGCTACCTACAGTGAAGATGGACTCCTCAAGCTCTGGAAACCCTAATTTGACTCTTTAATAGCTTGAGAGCACGTACGTAAATGAAGACAGTCTTGTATTGCTTTTTTTTTTAAGGCCAGCTTTTTAAAGCAGATTATCTGAATTAGGTACACGAATAATTTTGTGAGAATTCATGTGTAAGTAGCAGTTACCCTTTTTTAAAAACATTTTTTAAAAGGTATCCATTTGTTTGTTTCTAGTTGGGACAGTCACTTGGTGTTTTCAGTATTCTTTCTGGAGAGTGAAACTATTATTTCTAGAAGAAAAGCTGTACTTGGGTGATTATTTGAAATTCTGATTAAACTGTGTCTCCTGCAGTAATACTTGTAAATAAGGAGCTATTCCATATTCAGTAGCTGTTTTTTCATCTTAATGTTAATAAACTTTACACCTTTTTCTTGACTTTTTTTTTTTTGGTAAAAACTTTATGCATGCATGCATACAAAAACTGAGGTGTAGGCCAGAAGTGCAGGGGATGAGCGGATTCACCAGACGGAGGAGAGCAGCGGGCAAGACAGGTCTGCTGTGCCATGTGGGCTAGTTCCCTAGCTGGGGGTGGAACTCATGCTGCAGTGGCCGGCGATACCTTGATAATGCTGAGACTTCAACTCCTGTGCCACCAGGGAGGCCCGAAACTTTGATTTCAAATGTAACTAAGTGCTCACCTAGTTAACATTTTTTATTTAGAACCAAGTGAGGAGTGGGATATAACAGCATTTCTTGAATCTTAAGTACAACAGGAAGTCAATTCCTGGGGTGGAAGAACAGACGAAAAAGGTCAGATGTTGGTTTGGATCTCATTTCCTTCATTACTCTCACCCATTCATGCTTACCTGTGCCTTCTCGTTTTCTGGCTGACTCCAGAAAACTCTCTGTCTTCTACATAGAATTTATTGCCTGTAGGATCCATTCTGAGAATTCAGTTTTGGCATCTCCTTTACATGTGAAGGAGAGTTTGGTTTTGGAAATGTGCTAATGTTTCTGAAGAAAATCTAGAAAAGGACCTGAAATTTAGAACTTTTTTTTTTTTTCCTCTATATACATCATTACTAGTTAGCTGAAGAAAATGTATGCATTTTCATTTTGGTTATATTCCCCATACAATTGCACACCCCCCCCCCCCATTTTGACCCTAGTCCTTCCTCTCCCCACCCCCCCCACCGTGTGTCTCTGGTTTATAGTTGCTTGTTGATTTTGATTTTTACTTTGTATTAGTCTTTTTCCTGGTCCCTTATTTAGGTTTCCTAAATTCCTGCTATGAGTGAGACCATCCAGTATTTTTCTTTTTCTTTCTGACTTATTTCGCTGAGCATGATCCCTTCCTGCTCCATCCATGTTGCTACAAACTGCATGTGCTTATCTTTTTTGATTGCTGAGTAATATTCCATTGTGTATATGTACCACATAAGAAAAATTTTAAGCCAACAAAATTCTTGTAAATATTTTACACATGGGTGTCTCTTTCAGTGCAAAATATTTTGCACATGGGTGTCTCTTTCAGTAGGGAGCAAAGCTGTTGGGCACATTTGTCACCATAACCAAAGTCTAGCTCCTTGCCGCTAGGAAGCCAGTTCTCTAGACACAATAGTTGCTGGGAGGAAATCAGGTTTTTTAGAGTCAGCAAATTAAGGAGATGGAGGACTGTTGTTCCAAAGACCACCTCAAGTTTTTCAGGGTGACAAAGGTTTTTAAAGGGGCAGGAGCTCTGGGGTATGGCGGTTCAGCAGATTCTATTTGGGAATTACCTTGACTAAAGACCATCTGGGGGCCGCCCCGGTGGCGCAGCGGTTGAGCGCTGGGTTGCGAAGCTGCCCGCAGCCTCTGCAGCACCGGTTCAATCCCCGGCTGCTCCCCGGCCACCAGAGGAGGGTCCCACATGGCGCGCAGACCTCTCCTGCCGCCCGCTGCTCCCCTCAGCAGTGTACTTCGGTCCTTCTGCCTGCTCTGCTCCCCACTCTGGCTCTGGTGAATTCTCTCACCCTCCCGTGCTTCTGACTGTACCCAGTGCTTGTATAAATAAATAAATCTTAAAAAAATAAAAATAAAAAAAATAAAAAAAAAAGAAAAATTTCTTTAAAAAAAAAAAAAAGACCATCTGGTTGTCTTGCTGGCACCATCCTTTTGGTCTACAGGTCATAATTTGCAATTTTGGGTCCTGGTTATTGTTTTTATTAAGCAAATTAAATTTAGTGGTTTACTGCAGAATTCTTCGGAGTACAAAGGTGAAGCAGTCTTTGTTATGGTGACATGTTGATACATGCAGGTAATGTGTAAGGTACCATTTAAAGAACATGCGGGCCTCCCTGGTGGCACAAGGGGTTGAGACACAACCTGTGGGGCTGTGCGAGTTTGATCCCCAGCTAGGGAGCTACCCACATGGCGCAGCAGACCTTGCCTATCTTGCCCACTGCTCCCCTCAGCAGTGTATTTCAGTCAGTGTGTCTGTTCTGCTCCCCACTCTGGTGAATCCTCATCCCCCACACCTCTGGCCAGTTCTTGTATGCATAAATAAATTTTTATTTTTAAAAATTTATCAATCCTTTTTTTTGAAGATTTATTTAAAAGTTCCATCCAGAGATCTCCCTGGTGGCGCAGGCAGTTGAGCGCAGCACTGTGAGTCTATCCGCAGACTCTGCAGTGCCAGTTTGATCCCTGCTGGCCTCGGAGCAACCCACGTGGCGAGCAGACTTCTCCTGTCTCACCCGCTGCTCCTCTCAGCAGTGTATTTCGTCAGTCTGCCTATTCTGTTTCCCACTCTGTCTCTGGTGAATCCTCTCACCCTCCAGCGCATCTGGCCTGTACCCCGGTTCTTGTATAAATAAAAATAAATCTTTAAAAAAAAATTTCAATCCATGGCCAGCCGGGGATCGAACTAAAACTGCAGGATAGCTTCATAGGTTGTATCTTAACCCCTTATGCCACCAGGGAGGCCCTGCTTCTTCAAATTTTATTAGAATTCTACTTACCGAACTGGCCACAGGCAGTGAGAAAAGCACTGGCACGAATCTGAATGCCAGTTCTGGCTGTCATTTAACTTTGGCCAGAACAGTGGTTCTAAGTGTCACCTGGTATCTTGCTTGAAAGGCAAATTATTGGGTGCTTACTAGAGACCTACTTAACCCAGCTGTGGCAGCGGGGCTCAGCACTCTCGCTCAAATTTGACAGCCAGTTGTCTTGATTTCCTCACTAAAAAGCAAGTGTTTTAACTCTTCACAAGGCTGCAGAAAAAACCAGTGATATACACCAATGAGAATGGTACATACTAAAAAAACTAGCAACAACAAATGTTGGTAAGGATGTGGTGAGAAAGGAACTCTCCTACACTGCTAGTGGGAATGCAAACTGGTCCAACCACAATGGAAAACTGTGGTGGTTCTTCAGATTACTAAAAATGGAGCTACCATATGACCTGGCAATTCCATGCCTAGGGATTTACCCAAAGCATACAAAAACATTAATTCAAAAGGACACCAGCACCCCCATGTTTACTGCAGCACTTTTTAGAATAGATAAGACTTGGAAACATCCCAAATGCCCAAAAATAGATGACTGGATCAAGATGTGGTATATATACACAATGGAATACTATTCAGCAATCAATAAACTCATGCCATTCATAGCAACCTAGATGAAGCTAGAAGGGATCATGCTCAGTGAAATAAATCAGAAGGAAAAAGAAAAATATCAGATGGTTTCACTTATAGGAGGAATACAGGGGAACCAAATAAGGACTTGGGAAAAAATACAAAGCAAGACAAAAATAAACAGGCAACTATAAATCAGAGACTTTCTGTGGGGGGGCAGAGGGGGATGGAGGGAGAAGGATCAAAACGATGGCGGGAAGAGCACAAGGGACTATGTTGATGGTGCACGGGTGAATTGGTGGAAATACTGTGGGGACTATACCTGAGCAAAGAAAGCAAACATTGTACAAAAATGAACAATGATGTACAGTACAGTTTAAAAAAAAACAAAAACAAAAAGCCCAAAGTGATAAAGGTGCAACAAGACTCAAACCCTTGGAAAGGGCACCTTTGTATCTCCATAGCTTGCTAACATTTTTTGTTGATTGTACTACTAAACCCTATGCTTCTATTTTCCACATTACTCAAGTGAAGAAATTGCAATTAAGTATTAAGCTGTAAGGGTCTGTGGTCTCAGTGTCAAATGCAGTGTCCGTGCACACTGGGTGAAAAACAAGACCACCATTATTTGACCGTCCACAGCAATTTTAATAGTTGCATTACCGTCAGATAGTTGATATAGCCGTACCCCTATACTGGTGGCTTTCATCCTTGGTTGTACATAATCATCCTATGGAGGCTATAATCCAGCTCAAGTACACTCAAGTCCCCCAAGGGTGGGATTCAAATTTTCAGTCTGTTTCACAGCTTTCCAGTAATTCTAGTTGTAGCCAAGGGTGACAAGAAATACCATATGCAGGAAAGATGACACCAAATTCAGTTAGATCTGCCAGAGAGCACCTTCACGGGCCACTATCAGCCTGTTATTTTTAGTCTCTGAAAACATGAATAGGTGCAAGCATCACAGGTAGCAGTGGAGTTAGTGCTGGAGCTAGGAATTTCACTTGTGACCTTGGCTAGTATCTTTTTTCTGGTGGGTTGAATACAAAGACAAACTGGTCTATTTCTGCCTCTCCAGGTTGTAACTTTTTTAGTACTTCCACTTGACTCCTTCCTGTAGTAAAACGTGTAAAATATACTAAACCACTTTTACGTAATTCATTAATTATTGGCAGTCATCATTATTCTGCCCTTTTCAATCACCCCTCAGCAGAAACAAAGCACTAATTCTCCATCACTCTCCTCCTTGAGTTTGCCTAGATATTTCATGTTTGTCCCTTTGGGTCTGCCATATATACATGCCATTTTGTTGATCCATTTTTTGTATTTGTGGATTGTTTCCACTTTGACTATTGTGAATAATGCCGCAGTAAGAACTGGTACACAGGTATTTAAGAATTACTGGGTTAGATATGGTAATTCCATGTTTAGCTTTTTGGGGAGCTGCTGAACTTTTCCATAGCCACCTCCAGCTCCACCAGTTTAAATTCTCACCAGGATTATACAGGTTCCAATTCCACCACATTCTCACTTGTTTCCATTTTTGGATTATCCTACTAGGCTGTGGTTTTGATTTGGAAATATGGAAAGCCTCCTCATGTAAAGATTATTGTATTTTAATTTTTAAAATGTCCTTAAAATTTCAAATGTATTATATAACATGATCATTGCAAAATTTTTAAACTGCATATAAATCTAATGAAAACTAATTTTGCCATTTTATTTTGATTTGTTAATGTTTTCCTGAAAAACTGCTTCATAGCCAAACAAGAAGGTAGCTATCTAGCAGACAGACTGAAAAAGATGACCCAAGAATTGAAAGAGGTTACCAATGAGGAAAGTCACTATGACAACACACACTGAAGTTTTGGGCTTATTCTTTAGATCAAGTTTTAGTTTTTCAAAAACTGACATATCCTGTCAAGAAAAACATGAATAGGTGCAAGCATCACAGTTAACAGTGGAGTTAGTGCTGGAGCCAGGAACTGCACTTCCCACTTCCACAACTGGAATTTTTAAACTTCATTAGAATAAATCCAGCAACTCAGAAATGGATAAATGGGCATAAGGCTCATTCCAGTGTCTGTAAAGTTTTTTAAATCCCCATTTCTTGGTTCATAATTCATCCCTCTACTTTCACTGAATACCTTTGTTTCATATTAAATATTTATTTCCAGTTAAAACTTTTTTTCCATTTGGATATATCTCATGAACTAGTTGAAAGGCAATTTGCAGAACTTAGTAGAAAGTTAATATTTTCATCTGGGAGGGAAAAAAAAAAGCCTGTAGTGACACACACTGGAAATGCTTTGTAATCAGTATATTAAGGAGACACTCACACATTTCAAGAATTGCTTAAATTCTGATACCCAGATTTAAGCTTGCGAACATGACTTTTAAACATACAATTAAAGCTATTCATCATAATTTGCTATACTACCACCATTAAATTACAGTTACCTTGGAGCATAAATGATTTAAAGTAAGCCTGTAACTTATCTAATAAACACCTTTCTATCTCATACATGCAAATGACATCTTCGTGTAAAGGTCTTGTCGCTCTTAGCTTCTTAAGTTATCCTGTGCTCCAGAAGTCACTACTGAGGTTTATCATGGTCCAGAGAGAAGGGGGAACAAAAATGTAACAAGGACTCATTAAAAAAAAGATGGCACAGCAAAAGGGAATGCAATTCTACAAGTGCAAGCCCTCAAGCAGCAGCATATTATGATAAACCCCTTCTTTAGAAAGGTTATCTTTTCTATCACTGATACCACAGGCTAAATTATTTATCATGCCGTCAAATAACAGTTGAGGCAATAGAATAAATGTAGAGGCATCACAATGAATCCCACTTAATACAAGTAATTATACAGAAAAACACTGCCCTAACAAATTAAATTCTTTGACTGCCAGTTAAATACAGTTTTAACTTTCAGAGTTTAAACAAGTAAGGGTCATACACTGAAATTAATACACACACCTAGAACTTTTCAGTCTACACTATTTCATGTACATAGATAGCCAAAATCATTACAATGTATGGCCTAACAAATGCTAGGAGCAATTCTTTAAAAGTAGTTTTTACAGGTATTAAACTTTATCTTGCACACTGAAGTCATCATACATACAGGGCAAAGTTGGAGCTTTTATATTTGAGTTTATTCTTCATTTAACTTTAAAACACTACTATAGTTGAATATTAAAACAAAAACAATTGCCAAGTAGTGATCGTATTGATTACAGTCCTTCACTCATTCACTACTGCATTTAAACTGCCAGCAGTGAGTGTTATTCACTGGCCCCATTAAGAGGTCTGACACTGAACACCACCCCTAGGATGATGTTCATCGTCCTCATAAGCTTCTCCATTGTAATGGCGTCGCCTTTCCTGGTTTGGATCAAAATCCACTAGTTCTACCTGGTCCATTTCATCAGTCTCTTCTACTTCTTTCCTCTCAGGTAGGAGTTTTTCCAGCAAAGAGAGTTTATCAGGAGAGAGAAAGCCATTCTCAGGAAAGTTTACCTATAAAAAGAGATCTCCACTTTAACTTGATTTACTTCATTAGTTCTTCAGACAAATTTATTGCCAACCCATCCTCCTTCTTCAAACACACAAACTTTTTTTAAATCTTACAACCCCAGGTTAAAACACATCCTCTAGAAAGAATTCCACCTACTACTATGAACTAGAGTTGAAGGACAATCAGGCCTTTTATGAAAATAATGATCCTAGTGAAATTATACTATAGAGATCATTGTTCTATTCAGTAAGTACTTTATATAATAACTTTATATATATACTTATATAGAAATATATAAATATACTTTATGTATTTTAATCCTGTGATTTAAATAACACTCATTCAAAATGGTAATTCTTTACCCCAAGATGTTTTATTAAATGATGTCTGAGTGAAAAACAGTCACTTAATATTGAGAAATAGGTCAGATTATTTCTGAATCACCTTATTAAAAAACCAAGCAATATATTTTGCCTCCAAATCCCCATTACTTTAAGTGCTTCTGCTGAAATTTAAGATTCCACTTAAAGTCTTTCAGTAATACCCATTTGCAAACACTCCTCCCATACTAATCTTCAGGTAGCCAAAAAGGCAAACAAATTTGCTCCAGCTTGTTAAAGAATGCTCAACATGAGGAAAAGTATTTCAGTATATTTTTTCATGGACAAAGACTGAAAATGTTTCCTGCATTTGAAAAAGTTATTCTGTATCACATTCTAATAAGCTAATTATTCTCAAATATTCCTTGACTACTTTGTAACTTACCTTAAATTCAATGATTAGGCGACCCTTTTCGTATGGTCTACGATAAATTGGCATGCCTTCATTTAGCACACACTTGATATCTCCATGCTTGACAATCTGACCTAAAAACATTCAAGTCAAGTTCTTTAAATATAGTCACATTTTTACGAGGCAAGAAAATAAAGATCAGGAATATTCTAGCTCACTGATAGGGGTAAATTCATGAGAAGCAATCCTATTACCTTTCATTTATGGATTTCCTAGGGGCCTGCAAAGGGCAAACTGTAATTTCAGCTCAGTCTACAAGGATATGTAACTGAGCAAGAAAAATAAGTCATCTCACCGACTGTACAAGCAGTCAGCAATAAAAAAAGAACATCAAAATAGAGAGAGAAGCTCATCTAGTTACCATACCTGGATGAGAGGTGATTACTATGGTTCGATTGTCAAGAGTAGATATTGGCTTTTGGAAGCCACACAATGCTTCAACCAGTTGTATGTCCATACACATGAATAGATCTTCTCCTCGCCTGTAAATACAATACATACTTACATCTTTCAAACCACCCAAAAGAACCTCAGCAGGCAATTCTGTTTTCTTAACAGCAAAGGCCCCTTTCATAAAAATACCCTTCCCCACTATAAAATCAGAACTGAGAATGAGGAAATGAGGAAAAACTAGATATGAGGAAAGTGCCAGCTCCCATTTCCTGGGCAAGACTTCAAAATCTACATTCTACTCAACCTCTCCCACTTCTCATCCCTGAATTGTTTTCATTGCTTAATTTTATTTTTTAAATTTTTATTTATGCATTCAAGAACTCGGATATAAGCCAGAGATGCAGGGACTGAGAGGATTCACCATAGACAGAGTGGGCAGAATAGGCGGATCTACTGAAATACACTGCTGAGGGGAGCAGCGGGCGAGACAGGAGAGCTCTGCTGCACCATGTGGGTCAGCTCCCTGGCTGGGGACTGAACTCAGGCCGCAGTGGCTGGTGATAGCTTGATAGCATGAACACTTTAACCCTGTGCCACCAGGGCCTTCGCTGCTTAATTTAAAATCTAGTTTCTCGCATGGGGGAGAAGAAAAAAAAATGTATCACCAGTAAGGTTGAAAGAAAGCAAACATACACAGGGAGAGAAGATACTACAATGTAAGTCAAACAGATCTAGACCAGATCCTGATTATTTTAAGCTTTATAAGTATGGACAGGACCAATTTCAAGGAACAGCAAAAATTTATTCATGTACATGATCTAAGTAATATAGTGCCCAGCATATTTCCTATGGACAAGACCACACTCTCCTGCTTACTTTTCCAATGTATATTAACAAAAAAAAAAAAAAAAAAAAAAAAAAAAAAAAACAGAAAACCTTTACTCAGGCAGATTACTCTCCAGAGAAATTCTTAAGGATTCACAGCAAATGACAGCATCAAAATCTAGAGCTGGAGGGCCTCCCCTGTTGGTGCAGGCGGTTGAGTGCTGTGCTGTGAAGCTGTCCGCAGCCTCTGCAGCATCAGTTCAATCCTGGCCCGCCAGCGAGGGTCCCACATGGCGTGGCAGACCTCTCCTGTTTTGCCCGCTGCTCCCCTCAGCAGTGTATTTCATGAGTCTGCCTGTTCTGTTCCCTGTTCTGTTTCTGGTGAATCCTCTCACCCTCCTGCCATCTGGCCTGTACCTTGGTTCTTGTATAAAATAAATAAATCTTAAAAAAAAAAAAAAAAAAAATCTAGAGCTGAAGACCATTTCATTTCCCATTATTTTTTTGTATGCTTGTGAATGCTGTTTTAATGAATGCAAATTCAATTCCCTTTCAAGATTTAGTCCCCAAAGATTTAATGGAACCCAGTTCCCGTCCTATATTTTAAAATTAGTCATGGATTTATTTTTAACAAGTGTTCACTGTTAACTATCACATTCTCATACTGATTCATTATAAGTTCATCATACACACAGCAATGGATATGCTATATCAATAGACCTTAATTTATATACTATTTTAGTTCATAAAATGGTTCCAGGGCCTCCCTGCTGGGCTGGAAGTTCAGTCTCAGATTTATCACCAGGACAGCCTGGGTTCGATCCCCAGCCAGGGAACTGACCTACATGGCGCAGCAGACCTCTGACAGTGTACTTCTGTCAATCTGCCTGTTCTGCTCACCACTGTCTCAGGTGAATCCTCTCACTCCCAACCCCCAACCTCTGGCCTGTACCCCAGCTCTTGTATACATAAATTTTTTTTTTGAAAAAGCTGTATTAGAAAAAAAAAGTTTGAGTAAATAGTCAAACTCATACCTAGTAAAAACAGCATGGTCCTTCTGATCTAAAACAATGATAATGTCTCCTGGCTCCAGTCCTGGTTCTTGGTCTCCTTCACCATGGAATGTTATCTTTTGGCCATCTTTCATGCCTAAAAACAAATGGTTAATTTTATATTTTTAATAACCAAGTAAGGGCAAACTCTCCATCTATTAAACATGTTTGTGTGTACATTAAAGATATGTTCAAGTCTTTATGGATACAAGAAAAAAACAAAATCACAGAGCCAAACCAAGAATATCCATGTGACTAGATGAGTACAGATTTCTTACATAAGGGTATCACAGTGGAGAACACAAATTCTAGAGGGAAACAAGCTTCATGTCTCAGAGCTTGTATTTGCCACTGGCTGGATTACCCTGGGAAAGCAAGTTGCATAACCTTCTAAGCCTCAACTTTCCCACAGAGACCAACCCCATTAGGGCCGTTGTGAGGATTAAATAAATGTCTATTCTGTTACCAAACAGTGCCTCAAATGTTGAAATGATAAATTACTACTTCATTACTTACTTAGAATAACCTGTATCAAATTATTTCCACTAAGTCTAATAACAGAACAAATAAAAATTTTCTTCTTACTGTACTTTTAGTATTCATAAATAGAAAATCTATATATAACCTAAAATTTTTTTAAATCTTTTTGCTGAAAAATGCTTCAGTTTAGCCCTTTCTTTGTAAAAGCTTTACTTATTGCTGGACATGCCTTTAGCCCATGTGGCTAGAGTCAGAAGTACTTTCCAACAGAGCAAAATATTTTAGGGCCCAGATATACTTTACTGCAGTCTCCACCCGTCCCCCCGTCCCCGCCCCCCTCTGGCCCTGCATTCAACTTTACTTCAGCGAGGGCTTACACAACACCTCAGTCGAACATAACTCATGAGTTTGCAGATCACTGTGCTGTAGCACCACCACCTGATTATTTCTCTCAATGAGTGATTACTGAAGTAACCTAACAGTAAGACCTTTGTTTCTCACTATTATGGAATATATCCACTCTATAAATGCAGCTATCAGTACAACGAACATATATAGCCAATAATCTATACTCAGTAGTTGTAATGCTTTATGTACTTCAATTCATGCCCTTCCAAACATTCTGAAACAAATCCAGACATACCAATTAATCCATCAATATTTCAGTATGTTGCTTTAGAAAAAAAGGACTATTACACACTTGATAAACTAAACACACTCTATCTTACTTTTATGCATGAGGAAAAGTAACTGTTTACACTACTGAAACAATTACACTCAAGAGGTGTTCCACTATTGTGAAAAAGCAAGGGTACAAATGTCATAAATGACTTCACTTGCCAGTGATGCTCTCCCCAGTACATGCTGGGTAGTAGGAGAATACCCATCCTAGACTTGCCCATTGAGGGAGGGGAGGAGGGAAGAATGGAGGAAGGGCAGCACCCTAATCACACAGGTGAATACTGGTGCAAAATTTTGGTGTAAATGTGCATATTCATGAGATGCTAGTAATATTAATAGAATATTATTGATAAAATACTAGGTTTCATTTAAAAACAGCTGAATATGAAGATTACATAGTATTTCAACGTGGCTGAATTAGATTTAAATTTTCTCTGTACGTTTCTAAAATTTCTACAACCAACATGTATTTCTGTAATAGATTTTAAGATGTTTTCATAAATTGATACAATTCAGAAATTGGCAACATGAAAATTAAATCCTAATAGGAAAAGAGCTGCAGTTAGAATATGCAGTACAATAGGCAATAACCGACAGCACTATTCACAATCGAAGTTCCGACAAATCAGTTTGGAAAAATCTGATTACGAGACTCCCAGTTCATCACCTAAACTCCCTCTCCCATAAGTTAATTACAATGAAAAAAGGATATAAGCAACTGTTTAATAGTATAGAATTCAGATTGTAACACTATGACGGCAGTGCTGTATCAAGTGAAGAGATCCTTCATGTATCTCCTGCAAATGTGCTGAAAAAGTATTCAAGAAAAACTAGTATTTGCTATGTGGCTAAGCGCTATCTTTTGGCATAGGACCCATACATACAACTATGAAAGATAGGTTTTGACAATTATAAAATGCAGTATTAATAAACTTGTTGCAGCACTCAATAAAATTCAGGATAAGCGGCTCAGAACTTACCTTTATCGATGTGAACTTCTAGAATCTTCTTCTCTCGAACTATCTTCCTTCCATTGCAGCTTTTACATCTGTCTTTAGGACTGATCCGTTCCCCATGGCCCTGGCATTCCATGCACACAGACTGAATCTGCTGAACCATTCCAGGTCCAATCTGATGAATTCTTATTTGCATCCCAGTACCTCGGCAATTGGGACAGCACTCTACTGCTCCTTTCTTACCACCTCGGCCTAAACAGTTAAAATAAGGTATGACTTTATTTAGTATCAGACACAATAATGTTTTACTAAGACAATCCCCTGAACACTACATTTTATCTTTAAGAGTGGATGAAATGTAGTTCTAAGACTCTACCTGGTGTTTGAGTGAAAAAAACAAACAAACAAAAAACAACAAAACCCAGCTACAATCACCTTCAATTTTAACTGTGGTCTTCCCAAGGAGCCATTTCACAATTTTAAACATGTGCTCCCCAAAAACACAGTACTTAGAACTTGCTGATGACTGTGAAATGAGAACATTTTTGAAGATCTTCTTCAGAAGATAACATTATTTCCAACAATATGTTGTATTTATAAAGAAGCTTACAGGTTTATAGCCAGTAATTTGTCATTAAACAGTAGGGTATTCAAAGAGAAAACACTTTAACTCATATTAGATGAAACGACTGGATGACAGTTTTTAAGATTTAATGAAATGGGAGTGGCTTGTCTTGGAGTAACACAGAAAAAAAGGACACCAAATTAGACTGATCCCACAGGATGATCCCCCAATTTAAACTGTGCACATAAAACAGGGTATTTCAATTTTATTTTGTTGGGTGGTTTTTCTTGCATTCTCCAACATTTATGTAAATTACTTCTCATATTTTATATGTCCAGAAATTCTTCAAGTTCCATTGTGTTACTAAAGATGTTAAATCCATACCTTCACATTTGTCACAAATCACATTCTTTTGCAGAGCTAGCTTTCTTGTTGCACCATTATATAAGTCTTCTAAGGTTACTGAAAGTTGATGCACAACATTTTTACCTAGAACGAAACATTGCTCATTAAAAATCAAAAATGCTGCAACTTATTTGTGCTCAATGCACTATTAAAAACAGTCAAGTGGCCTCCCTGGTGGTGCAAGGGGTTAAGTCACAGCACTGTGAAGCTATCAACAGCCACTGCAGCACGAGTTTGATCCCTGGCCAGGGAAGTGACCCATATGGCATAGCAGACCTCTCCTGTCTGGCCCACTGTTCCCCCCCCCAGTAGTGTATTTCTGTCAATCCACCTGTTCTGTTCCCCACTCTGTCTCTGGTGAATCCTCTCACCCCCCTGCCCCGCACCTCTGGCCTGTACCTCAGTTCTTGCATGCACAGTAAATCTTAAAAAAAAAAACCAAAAACCAAAAAACAAAACAAAAAAAACCCAACAAAAACCAGTCAGGATGACAAATGAACTTCACAGGGTCTACCTATTCTTGAGCACCTATTATATAGGCAGAATACTGGCCATATTATCACACATGCACCTCAAACTGATATAATTTTAGATGAGGAAAATTGAGAGCTACTCAGCATCTTACCTATGTATACAGACTTTAAATTAGGCATATTTCACAATAAATTCAAACCTGCATTTCTGTCCCCATTACATTCTTTGAATCTTTCAAAACAGTATTGAGCAACATGCTAAATTACTTCATCCAAAAAATCTTCAGTACACTACATTCCAACTAGTCAAGAGTGGCCAGGGAAGCGCATATATTTATTCAGCTTTCATAAAAATATACCAAATTTCTTACTTTCTGAAGTAGGAACAGCACATTTACTGCTGGGCTGGCACATTTCTTATATTCTTTATCATAGAGCCGGTCCAATATTAACTTTCTGCAGCAATGGAAAAGGTTTTATATTATGCTATTCAATGCACGAGGCTATTGGGCATGTGAACATAACTACTGAGGAACTTATATTTGTTTTGACTTAATTTAAATCAATGTGGCCAGGGGCTTCAAAGGAGGGTTATAGCATTTATATGTGGAAAGTGGCAATCATCCAAGGATAATGAGGCTATAGAAAGTTGCCTGCCAATGGTTAATAAGTTTCTAGTTAGTGATCGCCAACAAGGACTTTATCCACTACAACACATTAATGCCTTATGACGGAGTAAAAAAAAGTTCTCAAACTCCTATCTGCTTAACAAACATTTTCATTTTCAAAGAAGGGTTTCGTACCATTAACTACATCCTTCTGCTCCTAGCTCCATCTTTATTCTTTCATCAAATACAATCCCATGTAAGTTGATTGGGCAATCTAAAAGCTGCCCTTCTTATGTTGGCTTTATAAAGTTAACAGCTTAAAAAAAGGAAAAAAAAAAAAAAAACCAAACATCTTAAGTTTGATTAAGCAAGTTACTTTCCTAGTATCAAACCACAAGAGACCTCTCGTCTATCTCAGTTGCACAGTTTCCTGGTGAATCCATATTTAAAATGAACCACTACTATTTTGTGGGACAAATCATTCTAAGAGGTTGATTTTGATTGCAAATTAAGGTGAATTCCTCAAAAAATAAAAAAATTCCCCCTTCAAGAAAAACTGATTCCGGGCCTCCCCAGTGGCACAGCAGGTTGAGCAAAGCATTGTGAAGCTGTCCGCAGCATCTGCAGCGCAGGTTCAATTCCCGGCCAGCCAGGGAGAATCCCACATGGCATGGCAGACCTCTCCTGTCTCGCCCAATGCTACCCTCAGCAGTGTATTTTGGTCGTCTGCCTGTTCTGCTCCCCGCTCTGTCTCTGGTGAATCCTCTCACCCTCCCACTCCTCTAGCCTATACCCCAGCTCTTGTGTAAAAAATAACTAAATCTTTAAAAAAGGAAAAAAAAAAAAAAAAACAAAAAAAAAAAAAAAAAAAAAAACCTGATTTCCAGTAGTCTCCTTTATTAATCTTAAAAAAGGTTCAAAAGAAACCCAATAGTTTGCACTCTCTAAAATGGGTTATATCCATTAGTCCATGTTTGCATGTGTAAGCTATACTGGGAACAAAGTAGGACTGTCTGTACTCACTGTTACTTCCACAGCCTGCAAAAACATTTCTGCTAAATGTTAAGGGCACATATTTTGATATGATAAAGCGGCATCAAGATCAAACAGATAGGTTACATCTGAAAGCAATGAACTTGTGTCCAAACCTGTCTCTATGACCTTGAAATTTTTAGGTTACTGAAGTTTCACTCACTTGATTGAAAAACATCACTGTTCCTCCCACTACAGTCCTAGGAGGATTAAATAAGCTCTGCGAAAAGGGCTTTGAAAATTATGTTCCTATACTCTGCTCCTTTAATTAATACTTGGTAACCTACAAAAGTTGTGTCTGTATACATATGTCTCCAGAGCTTTTGGTAGCACTAGATTGGATTGCCTATTTTTAGTTACAAATCTTATTTTAAAAATCTGTATTGTAAGCTGCCTTGGCAAAATGCAGCTCTCCTGCCTGTCTGTGCCTATACAGGCACCTCTTTTTTATTTCTCCTTTTCCTAAAAACTTGTAAAGTGCGTAAAAAACAAACAAAAAACCCCACAAAAGCCCAAAACCTATACTGTAAATCAGAGTGACAGTTCAGTCACTGCAATAGTATACCAACATCTAAACATTTAAAGGAGGCAAATTCAAAAATTTTCCCGAGCACTAGGTTTTCCTTACCTCTCCTTTCTCTCTGCATCCTTCCGCCTCCTCCAAAAAACATATCAAAGATGTCCATGGGGGAGCCAAAACCACCACCTGCTCCACCTTCTTTAATGGCTTGTTCTCCTCCTTTGTCATACAAGTCCCTTTTCTTTGCATCAGAGAGCACTTCATAAGCTTGAGAAATCTGTTTAAACTGTTTCAGAAAAGGGGAATACAGTTCACTTTAAAATTAAAACACAACTGTGAACCTCCCTGGTGGCTCAAGGGGTTATGAAGACAGCTACCTGAAGCTGTCTGCGGCCACTGCATCATGAATTCAATCCCCAGCCAGGGAGCTACCCACGTGGCACAGCAGACCTCTCCTGACTTGCCTGCTGCTCCCCTCAGCAGTGTATTTCAGTCAATCTGCCTGTTCTGCTCCCCACTGTCTCTGGTGACTACTCTCACCGCCCCCAACTCTGGCCTGTACCCCAGTTCTTGTATGTAGAAATAAATATTTAAAAAAAAACAACACACAATTGTTAGAAACTCAGCCACTATATTGTTAGACACTAAGTTTCAGGCCACGATGGAATCACTCTACACCTGGCAAAGTGCTATTCAGCTACATTTCAGAGTATGTCTACATCACTTGCCTTCTCTCCTTCATTTGGATTCTTATCAGGGTGGTACTTCAAGGCCAGTTTCCTGTAAGCCTTTTTCAATTCTTCCTGGGTGGCGTTCGGTTTGACTCCCAAAACATCATAGTAAGTGGTTTCTTTCACCATTTTCTACAGCCTGAATTAAGGAAAAACAAAACAAAACAAAACACAATTCGAACTGACTTTCAACGAGTGGTTTTAATGCATAAAATCAGAGCTCCGACAAAAAAAGTGCCTTCCTTGCCAAACACGTCTACAAAATCACTGCCTTTCCGAAACGTCACACACAAGGCAGCGACTCCTTTGCTAATCCAGCCTTCGACCTCAACCTAAATAGAGACTATTATCAGCACTCGAAAGTCTCTTCCGAGAAGCGGGGTGCCACGCTCCCCCACCAAAGCCTTAGCGGCCCCGTCCGGGAGTCTCTGTGCTCGCCTCTCCCGGGAGGAGACCAGCAGCAGAGACCTCCCGGGGCACGAGCAGGTTCCGTCCCTTCGCTATTACCTTACAATTATCCCCGGTACATCTGATAACCCACACACTCCCTAGACGACGTCGGGGCCCCGGCTAGGGGGAGGGAGAGGGAGGGACTTAGGAACCGATTCCGAACACCCGGGCCCGAAAGCCGGCTCCCCTCCCCCTCGACCGCAGGCCCCAACAGCTCGGCCGCGACCGCCCCACCAGCCGCCGCTCGCGTCGTTAGGCTCCCCCCGCGCTGGGCTCCGACCGTTAAGGCTTCCTTCCTTTCTCCCTCCCACCCTGGATCGAAAGGGTGGGAGGAGAAGTCCAGGCCTGAACAAAGAGAGGGAGGGGAGACGGAGAATCGAAAGCCGCAGCGTCCGCCGGGCTCCTCCCGCAGCCCCTCGCCCCTGCCTCCCTCTGCGCGTGCGCGCAGGGTCCCCGCGCGCCCCCGCCCCGCCCCCACCCGCCCCCACCTCAGGCGCGGGGGCGGAGGAGGGGGCGCGGGTCCCCGGGGACCACAGGCCGGCCGCGGCGTGGAGGGGGCCGACGCCCTCGGGCTCCCTCAGGGGCGCCGGAGACGGTGGCCGCGGCACCACAGCGCACGCCGAGGGGCCCCTGGAAGCCGGAACCCACCGCCTCCCGCCCACGCGGGCCAACCGCCTCCGCCCGCGGCCCGCCGGGCCCCGAAGACACCCCCCTCCCGAGGGGGCCGCGCGGGCGCCGCGACTCACCGGTGAGCGGGCCGAGGCCGGTGTGGGGGAGCGGGAAGGCGCGCGTTGCTGTGCGCAGCTCGGGCAGCCGCCGCTCCTCCGCCTCTCACCGAGCGTTCTGGAAAGTTCCGCCCGGCGCGCCGCCGCCGTCGTCTTTTGTAGCCGAGCGCGGGCGCGTCACCCGCCGGAAGTCCCGCCCCCCGCCGCCGCGCCGCCCCGCGGTTGCCTGGACGACGGCGCGGGGGCGCCGGGCCGGGAAGGGTCGGGACGCGTGGCCTCGCGGGGGTGGACCCCAGCGTGGGTTCCCGGGGCTCGTGGAACTTTCTGGAGGCCCTTGCTTGACTCGTTGGACGAGGGGAGGGCGCCCGGCTGGAGGGGAGAAGGCCTTGGAGGGCTGCACTTCCGGCCAGCGCGGGGGGGGGGTTCCCCCCAAAATGGGGTGGCTGCTGCCTCCTGCAGCGACGGGGAGGCTTCTGGAAGCCGGCCTCAGGCTGCGCGGTGTGGGGCGCAGTGTGGGAACAGCTCTGATCAGAGCCTTCCCTGCCTGCTCCCCGCCAGTTCCTTTAGCCTTAAGGTTCTGGGAACCCGGCGAGCAAGAAATGCTGAGCAAGACGGGCCTCTGGCCCTGCAACAAGCTCACAGACCTTGGCTCTTGCTCCTTTTCTCGTGCAATCGTTGGCCTCGTAGTTGGCCCAACTTGCAACGCTCTAAAAGTCCAGGCCCCTTGACACATGTTATCTGTGAGGCCTTGCTGTCTCCTACACATTGGACTTAGGGCGGCGCTGAACAGGGAAGCGTTTGGAATGCGTTGGTGCAAACTGCAGGCCTTGGACTCTGTGGCCAGACTTTCACCTGATTTGGCTGGTACTGATGTAACAGCGTGGTCCCCAGGAAAGGGGGAGTTTCCAGGTTTCCTGGGAGAGTAGAGCTGAGCAGGGAGAGTAGAGCTGAGCAGGGAGAGAAGAAGCAGCAGAGGAGACTGAGGAAGGAGGGAGGCAGGATGGAGCCAGAAGGAGACCTGGAGGAGGCGCATGGAGCCTAGAGACACGCGAAGAAACTGCGCTTGTCTTTTGGGCGTGGACGGGGTGACACAGATGTGGGTGAGACCCGTGGGGAGGTGACCATGGCAGCTTTTATCTTGATTTTGCTCTTTTCCTTCTGGGCTTGTCTGGTTGTTTCTGACCCTTTTCTGTGGGTCCCCACTGGAATATGCTTTAGACTTGGGGCAGGCTTTGGGGCCTTGCTCTGGGCCAGTCCCATTTGGATGGAGTTTTACCCACGAGGGGACGGGTAACTTTGGGTGCTTGATTTAGAAACTAGATTCTTTGCCTTTCCTGTATTGTTTCCTAATTGTATTAAAGTTCCTTCCCCTTGAAGTCTCATGTTTTGTGTTAATGCGATGGATGGCAGAACCTATTTAGAGCATGCAAGTTTGGGCGTTCTGGGGTGCCCCTCTCCCTGCCCTGTAACACTGAGAGGTTAACTAACAAATTGTTTCAGTTATTTGACCCAACTTTTAGATTTCACCAGCCCGTGAATCTGGATCTACAATCTGCAGAGAGAGACATTGGGCTTGCAGTTGTTGGGATGGGGACGTTGTGGAAAACTGTCTTCCTTATTCAGTAACACTACAAACATGGGAGTATCTGTTACCCAGGAAGCTGGAAATGCGAGTTTGAAAAAGCCTGGCTCATGTGGCATGGCTGTCCGCGGGGAGCCAGAGAAGTCTATGCACTGCTATAAGGGAACAAGATAGAGGTCAGCAGGGGAGAGGCTCCCGTATCAATCTGATGGAACAAAGGAAGTTATGTGAAAGTGGCACTTGAGCTGAGTTTTAATTCAGGAGGTGAGCGTTCCCACAAAGAAGCACAAGAGAAGGTTAAGGTGTGGAAGCATATAGCTTTTTTAAGGAAATTCCAAGTAATCATATAGAACCAGAGCTCAGAGAGCTGGAGAAGCTGGAGGTGAGGCCTCAGAGCTAGTCAGGGAACATCTTTTGTTTCACACATGTTGTCTATGTGGCCGAGCTAAGCATTTTGAACTTTACTGTGATGGTAAAACTCCCCACACCTTGTCTGTTTTATTTGAACTGTGCTCTCCAGTTTTACTGGCTGTCTGCAGTTTCCCAAATGCACTTTTCCACGTCTGCTTTCGCTCTGGCTGACTCTTAATTTTTCCATCTTAGATGTCACCTCAAATATCACCTCTGGTATAATTTTTTTTTCTTGTAACCAACACTTCTGCCAGGCAGGGTGCTAGGTCTTGGTACTATAAAAATTATGTAAGGCATATTCCCTGCTCTCAAGGAACTCACCACAGGAAAGAAGGAAGAATTGCATGATAAATGCTAATAAAGGAAGGGTATTGGGGTGCTGAGGAGAGAGGACTCTTGCATCATCCAAATGACTATCCCAGGCTGAGAGACCAGCAAGTATAAAAACATGAACAATTAACAATGAACAGCAAATGATAGCTAAATTAATAGTTCCTGTGATGTATGGGTATTGTGATCCTAAAGCCCCTACTTCATCAAAACATGAACTGCATTTGTGAATCTAACATTGGTTAAGTATATGAAATAATCATAAGTACAGTATATATCAAGTCACTTCAAGTTTCCCCAATAAATATAACCATGTTTAATGTTTGCTGAATATTGCCATGTTGAGTGCTTCTTTTTGCCTCAGGAACCCAACTGAAATTCCCACCACTTTGAGAAAGATAACACCACTGTGAGATTGCCAACATAAAAACGAAATAAGATATTGAAAATACTTTTTAAATCTGCATGCTCACTAAGTACCTTCATTCTTTTTTTTTTTTTAAAGATTTATTTATACAAGAACTGGGGTACAGGCCAGAGGTGTGGAAGGTGAGAGGATTCACCAGAGACAGAGTGGGGAACAGAACAGGCAGACTGACAGAAATACACTGCTGAGTGGAGCAGTGGGCGAGCCAGGAGAGGTCTGCAGCACCCTGTGGGCTGCTCCCTGGCCGGCTGGGGGGATTGAACTTGTGCTGCAGTGGCTGCGGATTGCCCCCTAGGTTGCGTCCCAACCCCTTGTGCCACCAGGGAGGCCCAGAACCTTAATTCTTTATTCCGAATAAAGATTAAGGGTCAGACAAGTTAGTTATAAAAAGGGAAACTGTATTTGCTTGTAAGTGCATAGAACATTTTAGAAGTTTACACAAAACCTATGATATGGTTGCCTGTGGGGAGAACTAGGGGCTGGAGCGAGGCAGATGGGAGGGAGATATTATTGATATTATTATTACCCTTTTGAATTTTGGAGTATTTTGTAAATAAAAAATTTGTATTTGAAAATTTGTAATTTTATGAATGTAGCACTTATTTTATTAAATTTTTTTTCTAAAGATTTATTTATTGGGCCTCTCTGGTGGTGCCAGGGGTTAAGTCTCAACACCATGAAGCTATTAAGCTATTGGCAGCCATTGCAGCATAAGTTCCATCCCCTGCCAGGAAGCTAACCCACATGGCACAGCAGACCTCCCCTGACTTCCCTGCTGCTCCCCTCAGCAATGTATTTCAGTCAGTTTGCCTTTTCTGCTCCCCACTTTGTCTCTGGTGAATCCTCTCACCACCCCACACCTCTGGCCTACGCTCCAGTTCTTGTTTGCATAAAAAAATAAATCTTTTTTTTTTTCCCGGAGGTGTGGAGTGGCACTGTATGTGAGAGGACTCACCAGAGACAGAGTAGGGAATAGAACAGCCAGATCTACTGAAATACACTGCTGAGGAGAACCTGGAGCAAGAGGAGAGGTCTGCTGTGCCATGTGGGTTAGCCCCCTGGTGGGCTGTAGTGGCTGGCCATCCTTGATAGAACCGTGTCTTTAACCCCTGCATCACCAGGGTAGCCCCTGTAGTATTTATTTTAAAAACCACACTTAAAAGAATATTAAGTTCTCTCCTAATTGAAACTATGAAATAGTAACTTGTGACCCTAACAACAAAACTAGGTGATTCTTAGTTACCTTAAAAAAATCACTGTGTGTGTTCAATTTGACATTTTTCCCCTTTATACTTAAAACCCTTTTCTCACCCTTTCCTCACACAGCTACCACGCAACCCAGGGAAACTCCAATGCCAAGGGTCTACCTGCAAGGTGCAGTGAAGAATTAAGGAAAAGTACTGCTGCTCAGGTATGCCACTGACCAAATGATTTTTTCTATTTTTTTTTGTAACCAGATGAGTTTTATTTTTTTTTTAAAGATTTATTTATTTATGCATACAAGAACTGGGTACAGGCCAGAGGTGTGGGGGGTGAGAGGATTCACCAGAGACAGAGTGGAGAACAGAACAGGCAGACTGACTGAAATAACACTGCTGAGGGGAGCAGCGGGCGAGACAGGAGAGGTCTGCTGTGCCATGTGGGTAACTGTAACTCCCTGGCTGGCCAGGGGTCGAATTTGTGCTGTGGTGGCTGTGGACAGCTTCACAGATTCTGTCTTAACCCCTTGTGCCACCAGGGAGGCCCACCAGATGATTTTTAATAGCCCTTCCAAGTCTGAGACTCTTCATCTAGATAATTTAAACTCTTAAATCCTGTTTATCTTCATTTTATTTGAATAATACAGTTAATATTTTGTTTGTATATATCTTTAGGTAATTATTTGACCTTTTTAATCTCACTTTGCTATCAAATATCTTTTAACTTAGGTTTGACATTCTATTTGAATTTAATTTTTCTGCACATAAATTGAATTTTGATGCAGATTTGAATTGTTTTGCCCCATAGTTTGTCAGAGACTGTTAAGGAAGTAGCCTCAATTTGTTGTAAATAATTTCTAGGGTGTCCCATAAAGCCACAATATAACAAAAATCACCTCTGCAAGATTTAAAAAAAATCTTCTTGAACTTGGCAACAAATTAATTTTATTTAACAGTTGTCACATTTCAAATAAATTCTATAACAACCTCAACAAAAGAAAAACTCAACTGAAGCAGTGACCCTTTGCAAGGTCTTTTCAAGTGCTCTTCATTGATTTGTAAGCCCTCATGTGTTCCCACTTCCTTCTGTGGATACCTCCATAGCATTTATGTACATATGTATAAACTGCTATAAACATTGATGGTGAAGTCCCCTTCTAGAAAATATTTATAGCCATTTCCAAGGATACAAGAAAAGCCCAAAAGGCAGAACACACACATATCCAAGATGCTATAAATTAAAAGGGTAGGGAATAAAGAAATAATATGGGTAGACACAAAATGGAACCAGGGACAAAGCTAAAAATACATGTGGGAATGACCATATTTGCTACAGTTGGGCCATGAATTTTCATCTATGCTGACAGCCTCATTGGCCTCACAGTTCAAGGTGTCCATAGATAAAAAACAAACCTGTTACTCTGGAGAAGTTAAACTATTTATGGAACTAAGATCAGATTGGACTGTCTCCCAGGGATGCGCATAAAGAGAACATTGTGTTATATGAGGAGCAGTGTCCTTGACACCAGCCCTGATGGATGACCAGTTCACAGGGATGCCTCTTATACATCCTGATGCAACATACCAGAAGGCGATTCAATAGGTTAAGCAATGCCTCTGAGGTGGAGAGTTGTCGCAGTGATGATGGTGTTACAACATTTTATCTCCCACACCTATATACCATGTGTCAAGAAGTATTTCTTGAGTGAATGTCAAATGGAGAAAATGCAGTCTAAAGACTCCCTCTAAAAGAGCCTCCCTGTTGGCACAAGAGGTTAAGTCTCAGCACTGTTAAGTTATCTGCAGCCACTGCGGCATGAGTTCAATCCCTGGTCAGGGAACTAACCTACTTGGTCCAGCAGACCTCTCCTGTCTTGCCCGCTGCTCCCCTCAGCAGTGTATTTCAGTCAGTCTGCCTGTTTTGCTCCCCACTCTGTCTCTGGTGAATCCTTTTACCCCCTCCCACCTCTGGCCTACACCCCAGTTCTTGTATGCAAAAATAAACAAATCTTAAAAAAAAACAGCAAAACAAAAAACAAAGACTACCTCTAGGAAGGACCCCCCCCCCAACCTTTTTCCCCACCTCTGTACTCCCTTTTGTAGCTTGGGTTAAACTGCCATTTAAACATTTCAATGTTAAATTTCTCACGTCTTCTCCAGATATGAGAATGAGACCGTGTGTGTGTGTGTGTGTGTGTGTGTGTGTGTGTGTGTGTGTATGTATACACTTTCTGGTTGTGGTGGTGTTGAGTCAAGAAAGTACTGTACTCATCAAACTAGCAGGTCAATTTGCAGGTGCCCTTGAGAATGCCATTGGCTTATATCCAGACTCCCACATCCAGAGTGTCCTTTTGAGCAGAGCCAGTGCTGCTAATGGTGCCAGGATGGGCCTTTGCCATTGGGCTCTGCTGAGCATCGGGAAGAGCCAGTCACAGGTCACAGTAGCAATGCCATAAAAAGACTCAGTGCTGAGCTAGCTGTACTGGTTCAGTGCTTTTTACAGTGCTGTTCGAAAATTGGGGTTGGGTTGAACTTATAGGTTGGGGTTCAGTCAATTTATCTGGCAGAGTTAGAGGCTTGGGAATAGAACTGGTTCAAGGATCTTTGTTCCTGATCGGTATCACCATCTCTCATTTCTGACTGGCATCTTCCTCTTGTCATTGACATTGTAAAGGTGTTTTGGAGCAGGAACTTTTTCCTACATGTAGCTTTTTTTTTTTTAATATTTATTTATTTATTTATACAAGCACTGGGTATAGTCAGAAGTACGGGAGGGTGAGAGAATCCACCAGAGCCAGAGCAGGGAACAGAGCAGATAGAGTGACAAAATATACTGCTGAGGGGAGCGGCGGGCATGGCAGGAGAGGTCTGTTGTGCCATGTGGGACCCTTGCCGGTGGCCGGGGATTGAACTGGCGCTGCAGAGGCTGCGGGCAGCTTCGCAGCCCAGCGCTCAACTGCTGCGCCACCAGGGGAGACCCCCTACATGTAGCTTTTTACCTGCATGGTCACATTGGTGTCTTCATCATGATGAAGATGCTCTTCATTTTCTGCTGCATGACCCTGTCTTGCTCTTGCTTCATAGCAATGGCATAGTTAGTTCTAGGCCGGGAAACTGGGAAAGGTGAAGTAGTGCTTAGGAATATGGATTCTGGAGACTGACACTCTTAAGTTTGAGTCCTGACCCTGCCACAATCAAGTTACTTGCAACCTTTCTGTGTCTCAGTTTCCTCATCTGCAAAAGAGGATAAAAATATTGCCTAGCTCATGGGGATATTATGAGAACTAAAGGAGTTAATACATGTAAAGTGCTTAGAATAGTGTCTGTATGTCGTAAATATTATATAATTGTTTGCTGCTAATAAAAATGGTCATAAGAATTACAATCCTATTCAAACAGAAGAACTAATGTAGTTAATAAGTCAGCATAATGTTGATTTACTAAAATATTAATTGAGTGCCTACTATGTGCCAGTATTTTCTAGGTAAAGGAAATTATGTTGACCATGACAGAAATAATCCTGTACCTAATGAATTTATAGATGCATCAGGGCAACATTACACTAACTATTACAAGGAGATAAAGAGACTCTTTTCTTAGGGAAGTTAAATCTTGACTCAAAGTGTAGACATTTCAGCCATAAGATTTCCAGCACACCATAGGAACAAACCCTTTTTTTTTTTTTTTAAGTGTTTTGATTCTCTAATGCTGTAACAAACTATTCCCCAAATGGTGGCTGAAAGTAACAACAATCATTTATTTCTACAATTCGGGCAAGGCAGGAGCACCTTATTTTTCTTCCATGTGGTAACTGCTGCGATGGCATGACTAGCACTGAAGGGGCCTTCCAAGCTGGACCACTCACATGCCGTCTGTTGGCTGCGAGCTCACCTGGGACTGTTGGCTAGGACCAACTCTTCTTCATAAGATTGCCTATGTGGCTAAGGTTGGCTTCTCACACCTGGATTCTGAACAGTAGTACCTCAAGAGGACAGGTCCTAGAGCTTCAAGCACTATCAAGATTCTGCTAACATCATACTTGTCAGTGTCCCATTGCCAAAGCCAGACCTTTAGCCAAAGTACATAGTCATTGTTGGGGAGGCCTACATAAGGGCAGGTAAGCATCAATAGGGTCACTACAGTGTGATTGACTACCACAGATGGTGAGGCTAAATCTATGTGATCTAAAAAATGTTTTGTTCTTTTTTTCATCTTAATCACATATCCCATACCCCCTCTCTAAGATATCCAAGGAGAAGTCATATAGGTGGGAGATAAAGTCTCTTCTGTAACAAATGTCCTTTGGAGAGTGATTAAAAATGTTTGAGGATTGGCAGAAACGATGCCAGCAAGTTCAGGAAAGTAGAACAGCTCAAAGGTAAGTGTGTGAAAGGTGAATGTGTGCCAAAGCTGGGTCTGGCTTACTGACTTTTCTATCCTACCTACCACCTAGCTTACTGTCTGCTACAGAGAGGCTTTTAATGTGATTTTTCATGAATACAGACATCAAGATTTGAAGAGTGGTCTCCCTGGTGGTGCATGGGGTTAAGTCTCAGCAATATGAAGCTATCTGCAGCCACTGCAGCACGAGTTAACCCATGAGTTAACCTCTCCTGTCCTACCCGCTGCTCCCCTCAGCAGTGTATTTCAGTAGATCCACGTGTTCTGCTCCCCACTCTGTCTCTGGTGAATCCTCTGCACCTCTGGCCTATACCTCAGTTCTTGTATGCATAAATAAATAAAAATGTAATCTTTAAAAATAAATAGAAGTTAAGACTAAACAACAAGTTTAGTTATAATTGAATGAGCACTGGAAGGCCATGAAACGATTTAACAGAGGTAACATGATCACATTAGTGTTTTGAAATGTTCTCTTTTTTTTTTTTTTAAAGATTGATTTATTTATGCATAAGAGAGCTGGGGTATAGGCCAGAGATGCAGGGGTGAGAGAATTCACCAGAGACAGAGTGGGGAACAGAACAGGCAGATTTATTGAAATACACTGCTGAGGGGAGCAGTGGGCGAGACAGGAGAGGTCTGCTGTGCCATGTGGGTTGCTCTCTGGCCGGCCAGGGATCGAACTCCTGCTGCAGAGGCTGCGAATTGCTTCATAGTGCAGTGCTTAACCCCTTGTGCCACCAGGGAGGCCCTGAAATATTTTTTGTGGTTGCACTGGAGAAGGTGGGAGTGATTTACGGAGAAAATAAAGTGCATTCCAGAGGAAATAGCATGAACATAAGGGAATGCAGTAGAAAAAAAAAAAGTTAAAAAGTTCATTATTACTGGCAATATTGAGAAGGGCTTAGGAAGACTGGGAATGAAGAGATTGGTAAGGTAGAAGTTAAGGCAGACTGTTAGAAGGACTTCCTCTGACTTTCTTCGTAATATGTTTGTAAGAAATTTCACGAGAGGCTACCACAACAGCCACCATTTACAGAAGTAAGAATTGCTGAATTGATATCAGAGCTCTAACGTGAACCATCAATGATACAATGTCAGTACTTGGGATTACAGTGACTATCCCCTAAACTCCTGGAAATTTAGAACCATGAAAGAGTTAAGCTATGAAATCAACACATTGTTGGAAAGGTTAACCAGTCCTAAAGGAAGGAGTTGAAAACAAAGTGTAAATTATAGGTGGAAGATTTTAAATTGTGGGGTACAGTTCAAGGATACATCCGCATGTTTAGCACGGGGTATATAGAACAGAACTTCTCTATGCCAGTTACAGGTGTGCCACCAAGAATATGGAAAGATTATAATTAATAAAATATAGTTAGAAATGATATATATATATTTCATCATGAAAGCTAACATCAAGCAAGTATAATATTCACAGAAACATGCTCAAGTTTCTCATGAAAAATTGAAAATATTTTATTTGGCTATTTAGCCTAAATGAATATTATTTTTCCAAATACTTTGGAGATATCAATTTACCTAAAAAGAGAAGTAAAGTGATCATCACTAGAAAATAGTGAGGAGTGAGTTAGATTGAATTTTCACAGAAGTAGACACCGAGGCAAGGATTTCAATGCCAATAGTTTGTTTGGAAATGATGCCAAGAAGTGAACAGGGGACAGGAGGCTTGAAAAGGGACTGGGAAGGGGGCCAGTATACAGGTGGGTTAATGTGCAGGTTACCATTCTGGGCAACTATGGGTTAGTCTTGCTGCTGAGTCTCTAGGAGACAGTGTGCTCTGTTCTTGAAAAATTGTTTGATCCCAGAGGTGAGGGAAGTTTATCGACTTCTTTAAATCACTTCACTACTGCTCCCTGGGGAAAAAGCCTCCCACTTCTGACCTGTATGCAGCCAGAGAAGACTCTGGGGGCCACGCAAAGTCTGTAGGTACAGTCACAGGTGCTTGCACTGAGAAGTTGTTGAATCTATGAATTTATGCAACTATATTTAGCGCTTACTGGGTTTTGGTCCTATCCCCACCAAGTGACTTTTTTTACTTGCATCTGACTGAGGTCTGCCTACAGAGGAGAATATGTCTTGTCTAGTTGATTCTGCCTCCAAATTATCTTTTGAAATCAGTCACTTCTCTCTTGTCCCTGCCAGCAGCCTTTGTACTATGTCAGTAAACTCTGCCGTCAACCTTTCTGTTCTCGCCCTTCCCCTCTAATCCATTCTTCCTCACAGCAGTCACTGTGAAAATCAAATAATGTCACTCCCTGGCTAACTCCTCAGGGGTTTTTCATTGAAGATAGGGTTAACCCACCTACAGTTCCTGAATGGTTTACTATCTGACCCTTGCTCAGATCTCACCATTTTTTCCCCTTTCATTACCTACTCTTCAGCTCCGCTGGACTTCTGTCATGTCTGAAAGGATATGCTAAAGGCCCTGCTATAGGGCTTTTGTACATGCTCCTTCCTCAGATCACAGACCTAGAATATTCTTTTACCAAGTCTTCACTTGTCTGCTTCCTTTTCATCTTTCTGGACCTAGTTTAATTTTCTTTCTCAAGATAGGTCTTTCCTGACAGCCCTTCCAAACTCCTCTCATGCTATCCTTCAAAAAAACCCAAAGCAAAATAAAGTTTCCTAGCTATATTTGTTGCAGGGCAGAGAGAGGGGCACCCCAGAACCCCCAAACCTGCCTGCTCTAAATAGGTTCTGCCATCCACCACATCAAGATAAAACATGTAAGGCCTTTAATGGAAATGAACTTTAATACAACTAGTATTAAAGTAACACTCTTGGGTAAAAGTTCACCCAAATGGGATTGGCCCAGAGCAAGGCCCAAAAGCCTGCCACAAGCCTTCCGGTGGGGACCCACAGAAAAGGATCAGAAACAGTCAGACAAGTCTGGGAGGAAAAGAGCAAAATCAAAATCAATATAAAAGCTGCCACCGTTAACCTTCCCATGGGTCTCTCACCCACATCTATTTCCATCAGTCCAGGACCAAGAAGGGAGTACAGCTTCTTCACATCTCTCTGCTCCTTGTGCTTCCTCCTGGTCTCCTCATTGCTCTCCATTCTGCTTCCTTCCTTCTCCAGTCTCTTCTCCAGCTGCTTCTCCCTGCTCAGCTCCACCCTCCTTTTGCTTGGGGCAGGGAACCTGGAACCTCCCCTTTTTCCTGGGTACCACTTTGTTACATAGTCTCTCCCCAAACTCTATACTTTTCTTACTGAGCAAATCTCTGGACCAGACCCCTGCAGCCTCCTCACATTGATCTTCTGGCTCCAACTGCCTTTCTTTTAGACCAGGAGTCTCAAAGTCACAAAGATAAGAGGGCCTTTAGGGGACCAGACAGGTTATAACCAGTGAGAGGAAATAGTGGCTAACTGGCAACCGCTCAAAGTTTCAGCTACTTGTTGCCAAAATTTACTAATTTATTGGTATTGATTTTTTCCCCCCAAGGATCCTGATTTTTGTGTGAGATCTTCTAATTTATAACTCTTGGAATTAAAAAAATTAACACTGCCCACCCCCACCCCCCCAAGCAGAAAGGCCAAAACAGTCTTGAAAATGAGGAACAGATTTGAAGGGTCTACACTACTAATTTCAAAAATTATCACAAAAGTTGCAATAATCAAAATAGGATGGTACTATCATACAGACACACACACCAATGGAATAGAATAGAGAGCTCAGAAATAAACCCTTGTATATATAGTCAAGTTGTTACAGGGTTGAGTCACGGGTACCCCTGCACCCCCCCCCCATACTGTCTGCTCTAAATAGGTTCTGCCATCCACAGTATCAAGACTAGACATACTCTAGTGCATAAGACCTTTGATAGAATATAACTTTAATACGATTAGTGTGTGATAGAGAGAAGAAAAGGGAAAGAATAGTTTCCAAATCAACACTCAAAGTTACCCATCCCCTCCTTGGTAAATGCCCCTCCAAACAGGGTTTGCCCAAAGCAGGGCTGCTGAAGCCAAAAGCTTCCCACACTTCCTAAGGCACCTTCTAGTGGAGACCCCTAGAAAAGGGGCAGAAGTGGCCAGGCAAGTCTGGAAGGAAAAGAGCAAAATCAAAACCCAAGTCAAGATAAAAGCTGCCATTGCCAGCCTCCCCACGGGTTTCTCGCCCACATCTGTGTGTCTTTCAAGTGCTCCTTCTGTATCCCCCCAGTCCCTGGTACAAGTCCGGGGCCAAGAAGAAAGCGTGGCTTCTTCACATGCATGTGACTCCTTCAGTCCTTTACTTAATCTCCTTCCTCCCTTCTCCCAGTCTTCTCCAGATTTCCCTCTCTGCCCAGCTCTACCCTCCTTTGGTTGGGGCAGTGAACCGCCAACCTCCCCTTTCCCTGGGGATTTCCCTGTTACAAAATGATTTCCAGCAAGGTTTCCAAGATCGCTCAGTGGGGGAAGAGATGGTGTTTTCAACATATGGTGTTGGGAAGACTGGATAGTCACGTGAAAAAGGAATGAATTTCGACCTTTACTTTATACAATATAAAAAATAAAATGCATCAAAAACCTAATTGTGAGATCTAAAACTAGAAAACATAGGGGAAAAACTTCCAGTGATTTCTTAGATATGACACCAAAAACACAGGCAGCAAAAATAGGTAAAGTGAACTACATCAAGATTGAAAACTTCTGAGCCTCCCTGGTGGCGCAAGGGGTTAAGTCTCAGCACTATGAAGCTATTGGCAATGACTGCAGCACATGTTCGATCCCCAGCTAGGGAGCTAACCCACATAGTGCAGCAGATATCTCCTGTCTTGTCCACTGCTTCCCTCAGCAGTGTATTTCAGTAGATCTGCCTGTTCTACTTCCCACTCTGTCTCTGGTGAATCCTCTTGCCACTCACACCTCTGGCCTACACCCCAGTTCTATGAAAAAGTAAACTTTTAAAAAAGTGCTCAGCATCACTAATCAGACAAATGCCAATTAAAGGCACAATGAGATATCACCTCACACCTATTGGGATAACTATTAAAAAATAATGGAAAAACAAGTTTTGGTGAGGATGTAGAGAAATGGAAACCTTTATGTACTGTTGGTGCAATATAAAATGTAAAATGGTGCAACTGTCCTGGAGAACAGTAGATGGTTCCTTAAGTATTAAAAATAGAATTATGACAGCATTTCCACTTTTTGCATATATACAAAGTAATTGAGGGCAGGATCTCAAAAAAATATTTGTACATTTGTGTTTATAGTAGCATTATTTATAATAACAAAAATGTGGACGCAATCCAAACATCCATTGACAGACTTAAAATGGTGGTTTTGATGTTACAGTGAATGAAACTTGAAGATTTCAACTAAATGACAAAAAAGACAAATGTATGTAACTCCTTTATGATTTCACTTATATTGTAACAGGGTAGTCCCCAGGAAAAGGGGAAGTTCCAGGTTCCATGCCCCACCCAAAGGTGGGTGTATCTGAGCAGAGAGAAGAAGCTGGTGAAGAGACTAAGGAAGGGAGGAAGCAGGATGGAGAGCAAGAAGGAGACCTGGAGGAGATAGGTAGAGCAGAGAGACATGTGAAGAAACTGCGCTTGCCTTTTGGTACTGCACTGGTTGAAACAGATGTGGGTGAGAGACCCATGGCGAAGGTAACAATGGCAGCTTTTACCTTGATTTTGATTTTGCTCTTTTCCTCCCAGACTTGTCTGGTTGTTTCTGATACTTTTCTGTGGGTCCCCACTGAAAGGTGCTTTAGACTTGTGGCAGGCTTTTGGGCTTTGCTCTGGGCCAATCCTGTTTGGGTGGACTTTTACCCATGAGGGGATGGATGCTTACCCATGAGGGGATGGACTTTTACCCATAAGGGGATGGATGCTTGATTGGATGCTTGATTTAGAAACTATATTCTTTGTCTTTCCTGTGCTGTTTACTAATTGTATTAAAGTTCCTTTCCATTAAAGTCTTGTATGTTTTGTGTTGATGCAGCAGATGGCAGAACCTATTTAGAGCATGCAAGTTTGGGGGTTTTGGGGTGCCCCTCTTCCTGCCCTGTAACAATATGAGGTATCTAGAATGTCAAATTCATGAAAGCAGGAAGTAGAATAGTAGGGGCTGGGGAAGGGAGAAGTGAAGAAGTGTTTAATAGTTTCAGTTTTGCAAGATTAAAAACTGCAGATAGGGTTCACTACAATGTGAATGTGCCCAACACTACTGAACTTTTTACTTAAAAGAAAATTTAAAAAATGATTAAGACAATTTAAAAACAATTTAAACAGTCAATTTAAAAACAATTTTTTTTAGCTAAAAAAAGAAAAGCCCACAATAAGTCCTGAGCAGGAACTCACAATACAAAATATGTGTATTGTGATGAACAGTCTGAAGCCTTTCACAGTGAATCTTGAACTTGAGCAGGCATCAGAATAACCTGGATGGGGCCTCCCCTGTGGCGCAGCGGTTGAGCGCTGGCTTGCGAAGCTGCCCGCAGCCTCTGCGGCGCCAGTTCGATCCTCAGCTGCTCCCCGTACACCAGAGGAGGGTCCCACATGGCGCGCAGACCTCCCCTGCCTCCTGCTGCTCCCCTCAGCAGTGTACTTCGGTCCTTCTGCCTGCTCTGCTCCCCACTCTGGCTCTGGTGAATTCTCTCACCCTCCTGCGCTTCTGACTGTACCCAGTGCATGTATAAACAAACAAACAAATAAATAAATAAAACATGCCTCTATTAAAAAAAAAAAAAAAGAATAACCTGGATGGCTTCTTAAAACAGATTTGCTGGCACGCCCCAGTTTCTGAATCAATAAGCCTGGGGTAAGGTCCAATAAATTTGCATTTAAAACAAGTTCCTGTAGGGCCTCCCCGGTGGCGCAGCGGTTGACCGCTGGGTTGCGAAGCTGCCCACAGCCTCTACAGCGCTGGTTCGTTCCCCGGCTGCTCCCCGGCCACCGGAGGAGGGTCCCACATGTCGCGCAGACCTCTCCTGCCGTCCGCTGCTCCCCTCAGCAGTGTACTTCGGTCCTTCTGCCTGCTCTGCTCCCGGCTCTGGCTCTGGTGAATTCTCTCACCCTCCCGCACTTCTGACTGTACCCAGTGCTTGTATAAATAAATAAATATCAATCTTTTAAAAAAATTAAAAAAAAAAATAAAACAAGTTCCTGTAATGGCTACTGATCCAAGGATTACACTTTGAGGGCTACTTCACTTGGTAACACCGCAGACTACTCTTAATTTCTCTATTTCTACTTGTGATCACTCTTTGGTTCTGAGTTTCTGAAAGTCTGAAGTGCTTGCGTGCCCTTGACCATGATTTGTGCAATGTGACTTTGTTCTGTAATACCCTGTGACAGTGTGCTAGACCTAATAGGCTGGGTGTAGAAACTTCCCAATTTTGCACAATTGATGAATAGTCCAATTAGAATAGCCAAACTCAATCTTGAATATAAGACTCACTAAGGCAGATCAGGTAGAACAAGTGCTAAAAAAATTTTAATTCTGAGGAAACAAAAAAACCTAGTTAGACCCGCCAGAGTCACCTCTTTTTATCTGGAGCGGTCTGAATCACATTCCACTGCCCACAAGGGCTGAGTAACCACTGAGATGCTTCCTATGTTCCCCCACTTCCTGGTGTGACCCTAACATAAACCTGCATCTTTCCTGCTAATAAGGCAAGCCTCTCTTCTGCGTTTCCTTCCACCCTTCCTTTATTTTGATAGTTGGTATCTTCATCCTACTGTTCAGTCAGCTTTTCTGTGGAAGGTAACAATATTCCATCTTGCTTGGGAATATGACCCTTAAGACTCAGTTTCTGTGGAGTTGGAGAAAAATGGTAAATTATGCCTTCACCCATGAGCTAGGACTTTTCTATCTGCCCAAATGCTTTCGAATAACTGCAGTACATGATCGTTAGGGAACATGGTGGAATTGCTATAAAAATCAGCAAAAATCTCAGCAATCTGCTTCTTGTCTGATTGCTCCCCAGAAAGGTCTTTTAGTGAAAACAGCACTAAAAAAAAAAAATCTTAGTAGGTTTCCTTCGGTAGTCCCTTCAGTCAGTCCTCTGTCCCCCGACCAAGGAGCCAGCCCAGGGCCGACTAGCAAAGGGGCAGGACAGCAGCGCTACCGCAGGTACCGTGTGCGGCGAGAAAGACGGCTTTGTGAGGCAGTAAGCTGCGCCGCCACCTAGAAACGGCCATAACTAGCTGCCCGATGGCTCTCCCGACTGAGAGGCAGAGACGGGAGCGACTCGCCAGCAGAGAGACGACAAAAGAGCGCGTCCTCGGGGACCACTGCCGGGGCCACACCAGCGAGACCGCCTGGCGCAGGCCTAGAACCTCTCAGCCAATCATCCCCGGGACTCGCGGGTGACGTCACTAGTCGCGCGCCAGAGTGCGTCTGAGGTCATTTCGTGGCGCCGGAAGTGGGACATGGAGGAGTAACGCGAACTTGCCGGTCTGCGCCTTCTCGAGGTAAGGTAGTCGTCAGCCTTCCTCGTCTGCTGGCGGGGCCGGAGGCCGCGGGTGTGGGCCTGAGGCCGGGGCCGCTGCTGCCCTGCAGTGATGTGTTTGCTTGACGTCCTCACGGCTTCTTTCCCGGGAAGCTTTGCTCGGCCCTCGGGCTCTAGAAGTCTGGATTTCTCACTTCCTCTCTGCTCCCTTGTTTCGACAGCGTTCATTTTAGTCTCCGTCCCACTTTGTGTTGTTTTTCGCCGACACCCGACGCATGTCCCTAGCTTGGTTGCAGTTCGGGCAGAATAAAAATTAATTAGGGTGCGGGCACTCTCCAGCCGTTGGAGGGGGCTCCGCTTGTCGTGAGCCGTCACTGCGCCCTCAGCAGGCCTGAGAGGAAGACTAGTAGAAGCAGGTCTTTTTTCACACAGATCAGTGACAGTGGGTCAACAAAGCAGGGGTATAATTTCCATTTAGAATTAACGTGGTCCAGATTTGGAGCCTATCTTATATCAGGGATCGTTAGAACACTTGAGAGACAAAAGTGTTAATGTGGGTAGACAGTGCAGATCTAGATGCAATCTGTCTATATCTGTAGTGCCGTCAGATGATCTTTTTACGTGTCCTTAGCTCCTGCTTTCCTCCTGCCTTCTCTTAACACAAGTAGTAATAGTGTTGAATGCTTGCTTTTTGCCAGGCACTGAGTTTTACATACGTCCTCATTTAGCTCTTGTGACAGTCCTGTAGTGAGGATCAATTATTAGCATCGTTTTACAGATGAAGAAATAAAAGTGTAGATTAAATAATTGGCCCCAAGTTGCACAGTGAATGTGTGGTGGAGCCAAGATTTGAGGTCAAGCAATTGGACTTCTGAAACCTGGTTGTCATTCACCGATCTTTTTTTTTTTTTTTTAATTTATTTGTTTATACAAGCATTGGGTACAGTCAGAAGCGCGGGAGGGTGAGAGAATTCACCAGAGCCAGAGCGGGGAGCAGAGCAGGCAGAAGGACCGAAGTACACTGCTGAGGGGAGCAGCGGGTGGCAGGAGAGGTCTGCGCGCCATGTGGGACCCTCCTCCGGTGGGGTGGCCGGGGAGCAGCTGGGGATCGAACCGGTGCCCCAGAGGCTGCGGGCAGCTTCGCAACCCAGCGCTCAACCGCTGCGCCACCGGGGGGTTTCTTAAACTTTTCATTGATCTCCCATTCATCTCATTCTGTGTTACCTTATTTCATGGAAACAGATGTGCATTCTAAAATTTCTGCTTCCGCTTTCCTTTCCTGTAAAGTCTCTAGATTTACACATCTTTACCTTTTGTTCAACCTCAGAGGATGAACTGTCTCTTGATCTAATTGAATCCTTTATGTTTGCTTTGTCCCCCATTTTTTTAAGCTTTCATTTTGTTACATTTGTCATTTTGGTCCCTTTCTGTGTCTCAGTTATGTGCAAGGTTGGGTTTCTTAAAGTCCTAGTCATCCTTCTGTCCTCCTCCCACTCCCCAAGTCCCTTCCCTCTGAATTCCCTTCCCCACAACCCCAAGAAAGAAAAAGTTCTTGGTGCTCCATCTTGGCTTTGGCTGTCATCCAATAACTGTCTTCCCATTTTTGTTCAGACGTTTAAATAGTGCCATAAATTTTAGCTTTATTTTCTTAACCACCTTTTGCACTCTAGCTTTCAGACCTATCATTCCCCTGAAACTTTACCCTCCGACTGCTAGTGATTAATTATCAAGCCAGATAGCTATTTTTCAATTATTACTAGATCCCTTTCCTCCTTTTGAAACTTGATGATACCTCTTCGTACTACTTTGTTTTCTAGGATAGATATCCATTTTCAGTACTAGAATGGCACAAGGCACATAGTAAGCATGAAGAATTTTGCTTGAATAATCAAATGAATGAATCCAAAAGGTGGGTGGTGCAGTAATTAAGAGCCCATTCTTTGGAACTAATTCAAATTCTAACTGGTATACATTTGCTTCTCACTTTGATTATGTGACTTGAACATGATCCTTATTATCTGTAAGCCTTAAATTTTCTTTAGAATGTGACTTGTGATGATTAAGTGAAATGATTTAACTAAGACATTTGACAAATGTCTAGACGCTACAAAAGTATAAGACCAGGCTTGGACTGGTCTAAGTATAAGACCAGGATAGTGATCTCCAGAGACCTTGCATCTGAGTTTCCCAAATGGTTGGGCAGTATCTGACATAGAATTTCTCAGTTCATAAAGAGATTATAATCATATTTGGAGAGTAGAATTACATCCACATTTAGTTTTCAAAGAACTGTGAAGGCATATTGATGAAACCATATAACAGGATATAAAGAAAAGAAGACAGCTCAGTGAAGGCTTCAGGGAGGGACACTTGAAAGTTGGACATGAAAGTTAAGGAGGAATGGTTCTGGGAGGGAGAAAATGCAAGTATGTGTGTCTTGGGGGAAGGGACGAGAGAGAGGAAAAATGGGTAAGTAGGACTAATTAATTTTACGAAAAGTAGTGGGAGGTAAATTAAATAACCTCTTGGGATCAGAGTTTAAAATTCTTAACTTCAAGCCTGAGGGATTGGAATTGATTAGGACTGAATAAATTTCTAGGGCTGTGCTATTTTGGTAACCATCACTACAGAAAGTTTTATTGGTCACTATTCCAGTTTGTCAAATTACTGGCCTTGGGTAGATCAGATCATTTGACTACCTTAAGAAATAATCAGAATTTCTGACAATCCATACAGCTCTAAAATGAAAAGTATGGAACTGAAAAATAGTGAATTAGGAATCATTCATATAGGATGTATGAGATTGCCCAAAGAGAGAAGCTAAGCACCCCACTAAGGGGAGTCAGAGGAGAGCAGTGAGAGGGATGGGAGGGGAACCTGAAGAGGTTATATTTTTTCTGTATGCCAAGAATTGTATTAAGTGCTGGGGACTTATTGATAAGTAAAAGTGGGCTTGACCTCCTTGTTTATAGAGCTTGCAATTTATGGAGTTTTACTGGAGGGACTATATTGAAGATTCAGGAACATCCATCCTAATGTACTCCCCTTATTCTAAAATGCTGTTTCTAGAAGTTGGAACTCTAGGCTGAAATAAGGATATTGCATAAGCTTAGTTTCAGAGGCATTGTGCAGCCACTGCTTCAGCGTCTCAAGTAGTGTTAACTGTCTCAATGATAGAGTTTATTTTATTTTTTGAGGAAAAAATATTTTAATACAGAAGTATAAATTAAAAGCTCAATTTGCAATAACCAGTGATTCAAGTTTTACACACACAGTGATAGAGTTTATTAATGATGAAAATGAGTATTCAAACCTGGGGAACAGGCTGACAGTTTTTGGTCTGTGAACTGTTCCAGCCATCATAACTTTGAGTTTAATTTATATAGATAGGAACAGTGAGTTACTGATGTCAAAAAATAATTACACTTGGTGCGGGGGGGAGCTTGGTTTTCATCTATAGGTTTAGATCTTTTGATTTTCTAAGTTATCTTGATGTAGTTTTCAATAAACCAAACCAAAAAGATTGGGAGAAAAAACTGGAAATGTTGGTCTGGGGAGTTAATAGTCAGATACTAGAAAAACCCAGAATCCAATCCAGTTCATATATTAAAAATACAAAAACCTCAAAAAGTTTAAGAGGAGTTTCCCTGGTGGCCTAGGGGTTAAGTCTCAATACTACCACTGCCATTGCCCTCCTGTGGCAAAGCTGTCTGATTTCAATCCTGGGCCAGGGAGCTACCTGCATGGCGCAAGAGACCTCCCCTGTCTCGCCCACTGCTCCCCTCAGCAGTATATTTCAGTGGATCTGCCTGTTCTGCTCCCCATTCTGTCTCGGGTGAATCCTCTCACCCCTCCCCCCACTTCTGGCCTATTTTCCCAGTTCTGCTATGTAAAAATAAATAAAATGAAAATCTTACAATAAAGGAATAATTCTTAAAAAAAATGATTAAGAGGACTAGAATAAGATGGCTTAAAAAAAGATGTTACTGAAACATATTTTTATTTCTTTCATCCCAAACAATGGCAGTAAAATTAGTTTGTAAATTAAATCTGGTTCCAATAAGTTTGGCCTGTTTTTGTTTTTTGTTTTTTTTTTTTCCCACAAGTGCAGCAAGAACAAAGCAAATTTTAAAATGTGCTTTGCTGAAACTTTTCATAAGGAATTCTATATAGAGTTATCATTGATCTCCCAGGACTTCGGGCCTTGCCAAGTTCTTACCTCAGATTTTACCTGTGCACCTGCATCCTTTCCTCTTGAGATCCTCAGAATGTCCTGGGAGCTCTGGAACTGCCAAGGGGTGACCTTCCCTACTCCTTCCTGATAGGCCTGTAACCCTGAAAGCAAGGCTTTCAGGCTGTCTTGTCTTTGAAGGCACGTAAATCAGTCTGAATTCCTGAAGATGATGGTCCCAAACATGACATACTTGTCAAATCTATGGTATACAACCATGCTTCCAGTAGTCTGTTATAGAGGAAAAAAAGAGTCTTAATGGATTTATGCAAATAAACATTGCAATGAGAAATAGAAATACTCACTAAAATTTTCCACATTTTAGGACTGTTGGGGAGAGAAGAAGCAAATTCTTCAGTTCTGTACTCAAAAATATCCAGTTTACCATTGCTGCAGGCCATAACTCAAAAAAAAATTTTTTTTTTGTTAAATTAGGAAAAAGCAAAACATAAAAAACTCAGTAATATTTCAAACAAAATGTCCTTAAAAATTATATTAGTACTCCATAGTTCATTTAGTCCCATGTGGAAAATCTTGCTATTTTGTTAGCAATTCTTATTAGTCTATTTTTCCCATAAGCTCTGTGACTTCTCATACTGAGTTCCATAATAAACCTGTATTTCTAGAATATTTGCCAGAGTGCTTTTCCTATGTGTCTCTTTGAACATAAAGCAGAGTAGTAACTTCTGTTAACGGCAAAAGACTCTAAAATGACTATATTTAAAATCCGACTACAACACAATTGACAAGGAAGTTTGCTCAATTTTCTGATGTAGTGTTAAAATAACTAGAACCAACCAGTGGTGTAATACTATTACACCAGAGCATATCTGACTTTCAAGAAATTTCACGTAATTTTAGAATACTATTATTATTAATACTCATAATTAACACATGCTGAAAGGTTTAACATTTCTTCTTACATGACTGCTTCCCATGAAGTTTCAACATTCTCAAATGGCCCAAATTGCTCAATATTTTTTCCATAAGGGGAGAGAACAGTTCTATAGGGTGCATTAGGAATCCCTCCAAGACCTCTCACATTTCTTTCTAATCAATTAAAGACTTTCAGAACATTGGTTTCACATGGATGAGTGCTTGATCCTTATGAAACAATACTTAATTACCTAGAGGGACAGTTACAGATTTTTAAGAACAAATCTGTTTCTCTGACAATCTTAAGACATTGCTGACAGGACCACATTTCTTTCTCGCTAGCCAATAATTTTGAAGTACCAGATCTCTATATTACTTTAACAGTCTGCAATCTAGTTTAAGAATACTTCCATCCCTTTGGCAGATGAAAGAAAATTAAAGTTGTGTTTTACATAAGTACACTACTGGTATTAAAACTTAATTAAAAAACACCCTTATAGGGCCTTCCTGGTGGTGCAGGGACTAAAAAGAGAGTGCTGTGAAGCTCTCCCCAGCCACTGCAGCACAAGTTCGATACCCCGCTGGCCAGAGAGCAACCCACTTGGTGCAGCAGAGCTCTCCTTTCTCCCTGCTGCTCCCCTCAGCTATGTATTTCAGGCAGTCTGCCTGTTCTGCTCCCCACTCTGTCTCTGGTGAATCCTCTCACTCCCTGCACCTCTGGCCTACACCCCAGTTCTTGTATGCATCAATCAATCATTTTTTTTTAAAGATTTATTTATTTATACAAGAACCGGGGTACAGGCCAGATGTGTGGGAGGGTGAGAGGATTCACCAGAGACAGAGCGGGGAACACAACAGGCAGAGTGACCGAAATACACTGCTGAGGGGCGCAGTGGGCAAGACAGGAGAGATTTGCCGCACCATGTTGGTATCTCATAGGCCAGCCAGGATCGAACCTGCACTGCAGAGGCTGCAGACAGCTCCACAGCCTTGCGCTCAACGCCTGCACCACCAGGGAGGCCCAAATAAATCAATCTTAAAAAAAAAAAAACCCACCCTTATAATGAGCCATTTCATCTTATCTAGCTTAACCACATACAGTTCTTTTTCTGAGATAACTCTCTCATAATCCTACTGTGTTCTTTTTAGAATCATGTTTTCTTTATATCATTCCATTCCAAAAATAACAAGTTTCAGTGAGATCAAATATTTTCCTCAAAAAATATTCCTCATGGGCCTCCCCGGTGGCGCAGCGGTTGAGCGCTGGGTTGCAAAGCTGCCCGCAGCCTCTGAGGCGCCGGTTCGATCCCCGGCTGCTCCCCGGCCACCAGAGGAGGGTCCCACATGGCGCGCAGACTTCTCCTGCCGCCCGCTGCTCCCCTCAGCAGTGTACTTCAGTCCTTCTGCCTGCTCTGCTCCCCACTCTGGCTCTGGTGAATTCTCTCACCCTCCCGCGCTTCTGACTGTACCCAGTGCATGTATAAACAAAACAAACGAATAAATAAAAACACATGCCTCTTTAAAAAAAAAAAAAATATTCCTCATACTTTCCCCCCCCATTTTTACTGAATACATCTTACTTTCTTTTTCTTTTTTATTTTTTTTAAAGATTTATTTATTTATGCGAACAAGAGCTGGGGTACAGCTCGATCCTCAGCAGGCCAGTGATGTGGGGGGTGATAGGATTCACCAGAGACAGAGTGGGGAACAGAACAGGCAGACTGACTGAAATACACTGCTGAGGGGAGCAGCGGGCGAGACATGAGAGGTTTGCTTCGCCATGTGGATTTCTCTCTGGCCTGCTGGGGAGCGAACTTGTGCTGCAGAGACTGCGGATTGCTTTATAGTGCGGTGCTTAACCTCTTGCACCACCAGGGAGGCCCCATCTTACTTTCTTTACATACAGAATTTCCCTTATTTCCTCTAGCTTTAATTTTATACTTTAATTAGAGCTCAACCCTTAAATCTAAATTTCCTAATTTCCAGATTGTACACCATTATCCCATGAAAGAATTTACACAGAACGTTTCCAGTGCTTTAAATTTTTTAGGTATCACAAAGCACATTTTGTTTATAGACATTAAATTCTTAGTTTCCTTGCCATACAGAGCCAAAAGGAAACCTAAGTTTTAGTAAGAATGACCTCGATATTAATGAATTCTCATTATTAAATTAGTAAAACTTTAATTTTCCAAAAGAGATTTGGAAACACTAAAGGTGAAGGAAATAGATACAAAGTGGAGTTACCGGGGCCTCCCTGGTGGTGCAGGCAATTGAGCACCGCACTGTGAAGCTGTCTGCAGCCTCTGCAGTGTGGGTTCAATCCTGGCCAGCCCCAAGACTCCCACATGGAGCAACAGACCTCTCCTGTCTTGCCCACTGCTCCCCTCAGCAGTGTGTTTCGTCAGTCTGTCCTGTTCCCTGCTCTGTCTCTGGTGAATCCTCTCACCATCCTGCACATCTGGCCTGTACCCCGGTTCTTGTATAAAAAATAAATCTTAAAAAAAAAACCAAAAAACAAAATGGAGTTACCTATGTTAAAATCCAGATTTCAGTTTCTCCCAGGGGTGGAATCCTCAATCCAATTAATCTGGAATTAAACCAGTAAGATCATTTTTCCTGAAACAAATCTTTACTTTACCCCATCACTTTAACAGTTCTAATGTTTCAAGTTACCAAAAATGTCTGATAGACTATTGTTAGAGATTGTAGTCTCACTTGTTTAGGCCTTACCTCTCAAGCAAGTTTATCTGACTAGGAAACTTCATGTTCTCTGACTTGAATTTAATAATTTGGGGCCTCTTTTTTTTTTTTACAGATTAGCCACAAAACCTGAGGAGATCAAGTCAGCTATTTTTCTTGTTAGCTATCCTGAACTAATTCTTATTTAAACAGAATAAAAGTACAAGACCCAGTATTCTAATTCTAAAAAGTACAACTTCAGATTAAACTTTATCTAATTTTGTTTTAATCTGAAATTGTCCCTTCTTCACCCCCATTTATCCCCAGGTTATTTCTGTGTATCCCTCATTCTGGTTAATAGTAACTCTCGAATTAGAAATCTTGGTTGCTGTTTCCCTGTACTCCTTTATCATTCTCCAGATGTACTCAGTAGTAAGTCCACCTTCACAGTTTCTTTTGACTCTTCTCTGTCTCTTTTATTCTGACTTTGTTCAGGACTCATCTCTCTCCCATATGTCTTGTCTCTCTGTTTTCTACTGATACTCTACTTGGCCATAAATGTTTTTCTAAGCAGCACAGAACCTCCACTGCTCTGCTGGGTTTATATTGCACATAGGTGCTACATTCACACTTCAGAAATTACAGGTTTCTGTATTTATTATGACAGTCTTCTGGTAGGGGGCAGTAAAATGTATTGTTCTAACATCAAACTGTTATGACAAGGAAGGGAAACCGCATAAACGTTAAGATGTCTGTGGACTGAAGAACATCCTCTTTTGTTTTCAGTTCTCTGTCAAGCCAACTCCTTGTCTTTTAAAACCCAGCATAAATACCCCTTCCTCAGGAAGCAATTTTTAATACTCCCCACAGGAATAAGTCATTCCTTTCCTGGGCTAATGCTCCCTTCTTATAGTGCTTATTACATGTGTGTTAATAATAAGTACTTGAGTCTGTCTGCCTCACCACACTCCCAAGGGTAGGGACAACATTTAGTCATTCTTTGATCCTCAGCAGGTAGCCTAATGTCTAGCACAGAAGAGTACATCAATCAATAATCATAGCAAACATTTGATTGCTTAGCTTGCATGATTCAGGTACAGGGTAAACATTTTACCCACAATATCTCATTTAATCCTCACAACAGCTGCATGAGTCCTGTCATTATGGCATTTTACAGGTGAGGAAATTGAGACAAGGGAGGTATCTAGTCTCAAGATGATCAGCTGGTAAATGGCACGTGTGGTGCTGCTGGCACAGGCCCTGGAGGACTTGGCACTAGTTTTTCTCGTTTTTCAACAATTCTCTTCTGTTTTGTCTCTCAGAGTAATGATGCGGGTGTGTTGGTTGGTGAGACAGGACAACCGACACCTGCGAATCAAACTTCCACATCTGGAAGTAGTTGTGGTTGGGCGTGGCCCAGAGACCAAGATCACAGACAAGAAATGTTCCCGCCAGCAAGGTAACTGGCCATAAGAACATGGGGATTACCCTGTTCTCTTCTTTAACATAATGATAACCAAAAATGTACATTTCTTGATGGAAAAACCCTTTTTTTTTGTCATGGCCCCAATCACTCCTGATTCCACTCTCTGAAAGTTTAACGTTTGTGGTAGGGTGGGTGCAGCATTGGGAATAGTCACAGTCTATCCTGTTACCACGGGGTTTGGGCACTGAATCCCGCACTCTGCTTTACATAGAGAGATTTCTTGCTGGGCAGTGAGACAGTTGAATTTTGGAATCTTCAGGCTGAAATTTTGTCTAAGAAGTGATAGGGTGGTTCCATCCTTTACACATTGCCTTACACACAGGATGGTATTTTTCTTTATGAGACTTTGGCATCCAACTCTGAAAATGCCTTTTCTGGGATTTAATGAAAGTCCTTAGGAAAAAGCTTTACCATGTGCCTTATTTTCTCCCTGTAAACTCTGGACATGGTAATTGCAGGTAGGCTTCCCACCTGCAGGTTTTCCCAAAGGTTGGATTCTGTAGTGCTGATTATGGTTTTTCCCACAGGAGTTAATCTACATGGGGGAAAAAAAAAAAAAAAAAGAAAGCCATGTTTGAACAGTCAAAGCTCTAAGACACTGCTGCTTTTTCTCTGTCTGTCTCTCATAGCAGCAACTATAGAGGCATATATGTCAACCTGTCCTCCCTAGAGAACAGCTGTGGTCTCTCTTCTTTGCTCCCTAACTCACGCCAAAAATGTTTTTTCCTTATCTATGTTTATTATGAGACTCTTCTGAACTCCAGTATTAATATTATCAATGTTCCTACACATATTCAGACTGTCTTAGCCCTATACTTCTCTTAATAGAACATTTTCTCCTGTTCTTCTATTCAAGGCCAGGTCAACTTCTGTTTTCCAGAAATGTATCTCTTAACTTTTTCTCTGTTGAAGGCTTCTGAAAGTTTTATGTAATAGTGGCAACCTGATTTAATGAGTCAAGAGCTTGTGAGAAGTGGGTCCCCTTCCCTACCTGCTGAGTCTGTAATTCCAAGTGGATCAAGGGCTCTGAGGTGGGGAGACTTGTGAGGATTCAGTTAAACTGCCTGCTGGGGGTATTAGCAGTACTGAGGGAGGTTGTGCTTTTGGACCTACCGTGGAAGGATTTGGAGCTCTTAAAAATTGATGGTATTGGGAGCCCCAGCCACCTGCATAACAGGTGATTTTGCTCACCTGTCAAGGTTGCCAGTTGGCATGAAATTTCATTGTCTTCTAGAGAGAATGGGAGCATGTGTCTGGTTCTTTGTAGCATTTGTGTTTAACTTTTTTCAATCTCTTTCAGTACATTTGAAAGCAGAGTGTAACAAGGGATATGTCAAGGTAAAGCAGGTATGTCTGTCTGTAATATGGATATCCATTTTGTGCTTGATTTTTTTATGCTGTTGACTTTGGAGTATCTGTGCCAGCCAGCAAAGGTTGCTCTGTCATGTGTGAGGGACAGAGTAATATAGGTGAACACCAGGCAGGGTGCCTGGTACACAATAAGTGGTTAATGCAGCAGTGGCTATTTTACTAATGGTGTTAGTGTTACTATTACTATTTTCTGATTATTTATTCCATAGGTAGGGGTCAATCCCACCAGCATTGACTCAGTCATAATTGGGAAAGATCAAGAGGTGAAGCTGCAGCCTGGCCAGGTTCTTCACATGGTGAATGAACTTTATCCACATATTGTAGAGTTTGAGGAAGAGGCCAAGAGCCCTGACCTGGGAACAAACCTGAAGAGAAAGAGGTCAAGCAATAATGATTCTATGGAAAGTGATGCTGCTCAGGAAGCCAAGCCCAGGGAGGGGCTGGAACCTGGGAGCAACCCTAGCCCATGCTCTGTGCCCCCAAAGAAGAGCAGAGATGATACATCTACCAAAAAGGTGAGGAGTGTATGCTTGGTAGATGAGGTAGAAATTAAATGAGATATAATGATTGCTTAATTGTTTTGTACACTGGAAAGCCTGGACACAAGTAGGGAGTTATTAACCATGATGAAAGAGTCACTTGTTTATGTCATGAAAATCACTTGGGTGAATGTCTTTTTATGTACTTCTCTCTTGAATTCTTGAGGCTAGCCAGTTGAAGGTAGGGTAATAATGGCAGTGTGTTTAACATTAAAATACTAAAATGAGTCAGTTGTTTGTGTATCCCTAGAAGGCTACTAGCATTGGAACACTTTTCACAGCTCAGTGATTCACATCTTAATGTCAAAATGGAAACTTGGTCTGGATGGAGTGGAGAGGACAAAAAGAGGTGATTTTTAGTCTGGCATGTCCAACCTCCATCTAGACACACATCTCTGAATATAAGAAGAAAATGAGAATGGCTTTTGGTCATAAAAGGCAAAGATTGAGGTAAAAGGGATCTAGTTTAGTTCTTAAGAAATGAACCTTGTTTCCAAGATTAGTTGAACTTTGCTGACTTGCACTATTAATTAATGTCAAATTAAAACTGGCATTTGAATTTACATTGCTCTTTTTTGTTTTAGGAATCATTGGGCCACTGGAGTCAGGGCTTGAAGATTTCCATGCAGGACCCCAAAATGCAGGTTAGATTAAAACTTTGGCATTGAAATTGTTTCATTTATTTACTTACTTTTTAAGATTTAATTTTTTAAAAAAAATTATGCATGCAGAACTGGGGTACAGGCCAGAGGTGCAGGGGGTGAGAGGATTCACCAGAGACAAAGTGGGGAACAGAACAGGCAGATTGACTGGAATACACTGCTGAGGGGAGCAGTGGGTGAGGCAGGAGAGGTCTGCTGCACCATGTGGGTAGCTCCCTGGCCGGCCGGGAATCGAACTTGTGCTCCAGTGGCTGGCGGTAGCTTGATAGTGCTGCCTTTAGCCCCTGTACCACCAGGGAGGCCCTGAAATTGTTTTAAATGACATCTCCACAGAGGGTGTAATTACAAGTGAAATCAAAGGGGGTCAGTCTTGAATGAGATTCATTTTGGGGAGCTATTTTGTGACAACAAGTGACTTTTCCCACTGTCATTAAGTTAGCAAATGGAATTCTTTGGAAGAAGCTAAGTTCTTCAAGTGAATGTTCTTTTTCTCCTCAGCTTCTGGGTACTATTTATTAAGAGAAGTTGTGTTAGCCGTAGAGAATGAAGTCCCTTTCAAGGGAGCTTTGAATAATGTATTACGACTGTAGTTTCTGGACTGACCAGGGATTAATAATCTGGAATCATCCTGGGAGGAGTCTTTGAGTTCTTATATTACGTCCTGGTTAACAAGGGACCAGACCTGGTAGGGCTTCTGGGAACACACGTGCACGTGTCACATGGACTGCTGTTAAAGTGGAGAAGGGTGCATTGGAATTTATTCCTGCAGGGATTTTACATCAGATCCTTAGGAACTATTTTGTGCAGGGCATCTTTTGTGCATTCTGTGTACTATGGAGGTTGAAAACACAGATTCTGGAGTCAGCTGTTTCTGGCGTGGGCTCCTAGAATTCCTACTTAATAACTATGCATAAGATGCTCAACTTATGTGAGTCTCTGTCCTCTCATCTGTCACAATTGAGATACTTAAACTTTTTACTCAGGATTGTAGTGGGGGGCCTCCCCTGGTGGTGCAGCGGTTGAGCGCTGCAAGGCTGCCTGCAGCCTCTGCAGCGCCGGTTCAATCCCCAGCCGCCGGCGAGGGTCCCACCGAAAAAAAAAAAAAAAAGAGATTGTAGTGGGGAGAAATGAAATGTGACAGCTCTTGGCACAGAAGACATGCCCTAGTTATATGTCCCCATCTTGTCTCCCTCTGCTAGGTTTACAAAGATGAGCAGGTGGTGGTGATCAAGGATAAATACCCCAAGGCTCGTCACCACTGGCTAGTCTTACCATGGGCCTCCATTTCTAGTCTGAAGGCCGTGACCAGGGAACATGTTGAACTGCTCAAACATATGCACAGTGTTGGGGAAAAGGTGATTGCAGATTCTGCTGCGTCCAGCAAATTCCGCTTCCGACTGGGATACCATGCCATTCCCAGCATGAGGTAAGTGCTGCTACATCCTGGATCTGTCCAGGTGGACAGGGTACTCAGCATGGGCCTGCTGAGTGTTCTGATAGGCTGGATGCCCAGGGGAGCAGGGTGGGATGTTTCTAAAGCAGATGGGCTGAAACTTCTACCTTTCTGCTTGATTTGCTTGCAGAACACAAATTTGTACTTCTGTTTGTAATTTCATGAAATATGTTCTTTGTTCCTCTCAAAGTTAAACCCTTTGAGGGCTTAACCTATGAACTAGGTGAAGCAGCTTCATTACTTTACCAGATTTTTCAGAAGCGCCTGTAACTCTCAAGTGGTTAAGGAAAACTGCTCTGAAGGAGACAAAGATTGTAGATTCTGTCATGACAACTTAGTAGGTCCAAGATAGAAAATAAAATGAGAACAAACCGTAGAGCTTGTTTTCCTTTGGGTCATATACCCAGAAGGACTCACAAAGGAATTCTTGATACTTTTCAAATATTATAATCAAAGTGGATTACTACAGTTTTTCTTTTCTTTTGCTTTTTTTTTTTTTTTTTAAAGATAAACAGACTAATTGCATTTCAGAATTTTTATTTTTTTTTTTTGGTGGTAAAATATATGTAACATAGATTTTACTGTTTTAACAACTTTAACTATATAGTTCAGTGATACTAAGTACATTCATATGGTTGCGCAACCATCACCACCATCTATTTCTAGAAGTTTTTGTGTCTTCCCAAATGAACTCCCATCCCCTATTCCTTGAGCTCTTGGCAAGCACTATTCTGCTTTCTGATTTTTATGAGGTCTGGCTATTCTAGATACCACATATAAGTGGAATCATAGAGTGTTTTTTTGTCTGGTTTATTTCTTAGGATAATGTCTTCAAAGTTCATCCATGTTGTAGCCTGTGTCAGAATTTCTTTTAGTCTCCTAGCAAGTTTGAAGGCTATACTACAGTATTGTCTATATTCATTTTATTATACATTAGCTCTCTATGGCTTATTTACTAAGCCAAGTTTCAGTACTATTTCTTTTAAATTGAGGCATAGCTTACATACCAGAAAATGCGTAGGATTTACTTTTTGATCAGTTTTGACAAATGTATGCACCATGTAACTATCTCACCCCTCAAAGTTCCCTTGTACTGCTTTCCAATTCATCCCCTCAACTCCCAAGCCATTGTCTCTTCTGTAACATCATATGAATGGAATCACACAATGAGCACTTTTTTTCTTATTGGCTTTTATTGGTCACTATAATGATTTTGAGATTCTTGCATTTTGTGCTTATCATGGACACGTTTCATTTTTTTCTTCTTGGGTAAATACTTGGAAGTGGAATTGCTAGGTCATAGGGGAGATTTATGTTGTACCTCATTGAAATTTTTTTTTTTTTATCACTGTTAGACCCTTATTTGAAAATTTAGGGGGAAATTCACCTATAATCTTACTTCCCTAATGTTATAGGGTCTGTGACTAACAGAGTCCTTGTCTGCAGAGCCCATTTCACATAGTAACCACAGTGCCTGTACCTCTTTCCTATAGTGAGTGCTGTTGCTAAGGAGAATGCCCAAAGCAAGAGCTGTGTTGGGCAAGGGAGGTGCACAAAATGAGTAGTAAGAAAAGTTGAAACATATGCTTTTACGATCACTCGATGCTGTGATTTTGAGTAAATACAGAAAGGAAAAGATTACAAATACCTTTTGTAAGAGTCATATATTTTCTATCTAGATAATATAAAAAAGTATGAAGCAGAACTAAGATCTTCTATAACATCACCACCTATTATACACCTTATTAGTGTTTTGCCTGTTTTTCTTACAAAGGTCTTTTTCTGCTCTAGTATCCAGTCCAAGTTTCCACAAAGATTTATTTATTGTCTCCCCAAGTTTGTGACAGTGCCTCCTTTCCTGGTTTTCTTGACTTCGATACTTTTGGTGAGAACTGACTAGTGTTCTGTAAGATGTCTCTCAATTTTAGTTTGTCCATGTTTTTCCATGATAAGATTGTGATTATGGCTCCTCCCACCCCAAACTACCACCAAAGTGATGCTGTATCCTTTTCTGCATCATATATAGGAGTACATGATGTTGAGGTGGTTTATTACCTGTATTAACCTTGATCACTTTGCTAAGATGGTGTCTGCTGGGTTTTTCTACTCAAAGTTACTATTTTTCCCTTTGTAATTGAATATCTGGTTGAGACTATGCTACCATTCTGTCCTTTTCTCAGTTTTGCATCTGTTGGTGGATCTTGCCTGCAATAGTTACTATTCTGGTATTTATCTAATTGTGATTTTATGTTTCTCTCATTTCCTTAATATATTAATTAAAATTCTTCTGCATGAAAGAGCTGTTCCTGCTTCCCCATTGTGTATTTGCTCAATTATTTATCAGTATGGATTCATGGACATTGATTTTATTCTATAGATTGCAATTCAGTCTGTCATTATTTATTTTGTTGCTCATATTGTTCCATTCCAGCTCTGGTCTTTGGAATTTCTTTGGATGACTCCTTTATCACTTCTACATGCCCCCAACATTTTTTGACTACTTCCTTATTTTTTGGTCATTATTCCTTGATTTCTGGAATAATATGTTCCAGTCTCCATCTTATATTTTTCCTATTTTAGCCTTAGAATGATCCACTTCTCTAAAGAGCCCTTATTCCCTTTTTTTTTTTTAAAGATTTATTTATTTATGCATACAAGAACTGGGGTACAGGCCAGAGGTATGGGGGGGTGAGAGAGAACTCACCAGAGACAGAGTGGGGAACAGAACAGGCAGATTGACCTAAATACTCTGCTGAGGGGAGCAGCGGGCGAGCTAGGAGAGCTAGGAGAGCTAGGAGACGTCTACTGCATACCATGTGGGCAGCTCCCCCGCGGGGGATCAAACTGGTGCTGCAGTGGCTGTGGATTGCTCCATAGGTTGCGTCTTAACCCCTTGCGCCACCACGGAGGCCCAGCCCTCGTTCCTTTTATTAGAGAATAATATTTATAAATCAGGAATTGGGGAGTAGGTTTCTATAATGAGAGAAGTGTTTGATTCTAAGCTGTCATTGCTTTGAGGTCTTCTTCACAAAAAGATAGAGCCAGGGAATACAGCCCTGAAGCCTCTCATAGAGACACATAGTTACACATACCTCTTGATTTATATTCTTATTTAAAAACTGATGTATGTACATGGAAAAACATAAGCTCATACTAATGACTGATTCTAGTCCAATTCTACACGGTTCATTTTCTCCCTTTCCTTTCTTGTAACTTCTTTTTCCAATGGGAGAAACAATGGGAAATCTGACTCTCATTGGCTACAATAAATCCACTTTTGTTTTTCTAGCATACATATGAAATAGTTACAGAATTGTTAATCCATTCTCCTGTGAAAAAGACATTTACTAACTAGAGCATAATATTTATATGCAGGTCTTTTTAGTTTTACAGTTGATCCAGTCAAAACAGTTTTCCAAAGATTCTTAGTTATTTTCTTTCTGACCCCTTCAGGTTCCCTTATTTATTTTAGTGCAGTTAGGGTTATGTGTTACTGTTTAGATTCCATTTTGGATTCCTGCATTTACTATTTGGTTTTGATTATTTATTGAGGGAATGTGAAATATTACTGATTGGAAAAGTCAAAGTTATACAAAAAGGCATAGTACTTGGTTTAACAAGACCACAAAAGAACTCTTGATTTTCTTCAACATACTATTGTCCTGACTTCTTCATCTCAGTAAGTGACGCCTTCCCAAATCCATGTCCAGTCTATTAGTAAGTCCTATTGGTTCTGTTCTAAAATATATTCAGAATTGCAATGCTTCTTTTCAACATCTCAACTATCTGGGCTACTGCAGCCTCCTAACAGGTCTGTCCGTCCATCCTTACCTTCTCTGTAGTCCTTTCCCCAAACAATATCCAGAACATCTTTTAGAAAAATAAAGCAAATAATCACACTTCCTTGCTTAAAATCTTTCAATGGCTCCCCAATGTAACCACAATAATAAACAAAACCTTTGCCTACCTGTAAGACCCTTTATTATCTGGCTCGTACTAGTCTCTGCTCTTGACTGTAACTATCCAATCCATATGACTTTTTTTTTTTTAGCTTTATGAAGTACCATATTTGTTTCTTTTTTTTTTTTTTTTTAAAGATTTATTTATTTATGTATACAAGAGCTGGGGTACAGGCCAGAGGTGCTGGGGGTGAGACAGAGTGGGGAACAGAACAGCAGATTGACTGAATTACACTGCTGAGGGGAGCAGCAGGCGAGACAGGAGAGGTCTGCTGCGCCATGTGGGTCACCTCCCTGGCTGGGGATCGAACTCATGCTGCAGTGGCTGCCAATAGGCTTCCTAGTGCTGAGACTTAACCCCTTGTCCACCGGGAGGCTCTTCTTTCTGTTTCTTGGTTGCATTAAGTTCTGTCTGGTCTCAGGGGTTTAGGATTCTCCCTATTGCCTGAAATACACTTTCCCTGTGTCTTTGCTTGTCTGACCACTTTCTTAGCTCTAATCTGCCTGTGAGAGAACTTCCCTGAACACCCTAGCTAGGTTTTTTTAATATGTATTTATTACGTCATTCTTCATATTTGTACAATGTATGATTTCCCTGTAAAATTCCCACCACCAATTTACCCGTGCACCATTACCATAGTCCCTTGTGCTCTTCCCACCCTGTCCCAATCCTTCTCCCTCCTCCTCCCCTGCAGAATGTCTCTGATCTATAGTTGCCTGTTGATTTTGATTTTATTTTATATAGTTACTTTTTTTCCCCCTGATCCCTTATTTGGTTCCTCTACATTCCTCCTATAAGTGAAACCATCTGGTATTTTTCTTTTTCTTTCTGGCTTTCTTCTCTGAGCATGATCCCTTCCAGCTCCATCCATGTTGCTGCGAATGGCATGAATTTATCCTTTTTGATTGCTGAGTAATAGTCCATTGGGTGTATATATACCACATCTTCTTGATCCAGTCATCTGGTTTTGGGCATTTGGGTTGTTTCCACAGCTTACTTATTGTAAATAGTGCTGCAGTAAACATAGGGGTGTAGGTATCCTTTTGAATTAATGTTTCTTTGTCCTTTGGGTAAATCCCTAAGAGTGGAATTGCTGGATCATATGGAAGCTCCTTCTTTAGCAGGTTTTGAGGAATCTCCACACAGCTTTCCATAGTAGTTGGACCAGTTTGCACTCCCCCCAGCAGTGCAGGAGAGTTCCTTTTTCTCTATGTCCTCGCCAACATTTGTTGTTACTAGTTTTTTTTAATATGCGCCACTCTCACTGGAACACCCTAGCTAGGTTAAAGAGGCAACCCCTTGTGCACTCTATCCCATTTCCTGCTGTAGTTTTTTCTTTGCAGTATTAATGATTTTCATTTTCCTTGTTGATTTGTTTATATATTATTTGTCTCCCCTTGTTAGAATAGTATTTCTGTAAGGGTAAGAGGCCTTTCTTGTTTTTGCTCACTGCTAAATTCCAGAGCTAGAACATTGTTTGGCACTAGTAGATACTTAATAAATATTGGATATTCTTAAGGAGGGAATAAAGGAACTGAATTAAATGGAAATACTATCAGTATTTTACACACCCCAAATTTTACTGTTTGTCATTTTGATTAAACCATAGTTTATAATGGGTTTAATGGTCATTTTTTCCCCCTTTCACCTAGCCATGTACACCTTCATGTAATCAGCCAAGATTTTGATTCTCCTTGTCTTAAAAACAAAAAACATTGGAATTCTTTCAATACAGAATACTTCCTAGAATCACAAGGTAAATAGTGTTCTTTGGTTTTCACTTCTGTTTTATTTTCTCAGATGTTCTTAAACCTGGGGCAGTTGTTCCCTGTACAACTTTGTATTCCCTTTAAAGAGAGCCACATTAAAAGGAACTAGGTTATTTGAATAGTAGTAAAATTACTACTTTGCTCATGTGCAGACTTTTTGTGGGACCTTGGAAACTTTTGTCAGAGTCAAAATGATGGGGGTTTTTTTGGTAACAGCAAGGAACTTAAAAGTCATCCTGACACGTCCTGGTGTTTATGGATATGGAAGCTCTGAAGAGTTCTTTGTCTCTTCTACCATCAGCTGGGCAGAAACTTCGGGTAGCCTCATCAAAAGTGGTTAACTAGTAGGAGAAGACTGTGTTAATTGTGGCACTTCACTCTGGGGCTGTGGAACATCAGTTTGCTGTGATGTTCATGACAATGGCTACCTTTGCCCAAGGGCCAACCAGGGGTAGAACACTGTGATAAGCCTCTGACATAGTAACATGGATGGCTTATAGCTATCCTGAAGGAATGTAAGCATCTCAAAAAATAGGTTGCTAAGTTTTAGAATCTGAGCAAGCCCATTTTTCCACTAGTGAGTGTACTAGTGTTAGAATACCTGTCATATTTTTATTTGGAGTCAGGTTTTCTGGGTTTTGGTATCTATATTGGCTTTCTAGACTAGCTTGGCTCTGAACTTTTTGTCCTTGCCTGCAGCTGTTATCGAGATGGTCCAAGAGACTGGCAGAGTGACTGTCCGAGATGGGACATCTGAGCTCTTGAAGTTGCCCCTCCGCTGTCATGAGTGCCAGCAGCTGCTCCCCTCCATTCCTCAGCTGAAAGAGCATCTAAGGAAGCACTGGCCAAAGTGATTCTGCAGCACCTGAACTTCTGCAGCAAGTGTGGCTGGTTGCTTCAAGTAAACTCCTGGCTTCTATTCTGGATTGCTTGAGAACGCTTATTTCTCAAAATAAAATATGTATCTTTTACTTAAAATTTTTTTTTATTGTTTAAGCAAAGCTTGTTCTACTTCTGAGTAGCCACATGTTGGGTGACTTTAAGTAGTTCAGGAATTAGGAATTTGGATTTGTCGTGGATGTGTTCTCTGGTGAAGGTGGTTGGGACATATCTGATGCACATGGTCCAGGATCCATATCAAGTCTGCCTAATTGGAACAAAGTTGTGTCCAGACTGACCGAGCACAGGATCTGGGAGCAGAGAGCTAGTAATGCATTGCTGTTCTTGCATTTATTTCCCTCCCTGGAGGCATGTGAGACTCTTTCATCAGAGCATCTGGAGTGGGCTCTATAAATAGGCACATTTATTAATGCTGTTGTTTATCCTGAAGGCACCGATTGCTCTCTGATTTTAATCTGTTCTGTAATATTCTTTTCCTTCCCGCCTTCATGGGGAGAGTTAGCTTCTTCTGTCTGTGTCATTTTTTTTCTATTCCAAGCCACTCAAGTGCTCTCTTCTCAGGAAGTCTGTCTCATTAGTTCTCTCTGAGCAAACAGGTTAGATGAGGGGCTAGAAAGGGTAGGGTTTTCTTCCTGTATCAGGGGTTCCTGGCTGGTGAGGAAAATACTCAGCTGTATGTTCATCATGGTTCAGCTGTCAGAACTTGTTGGACTGCTTGGATTTGTTGTCTGAAAATAAAGTTCATTTGTTTGGGACATTTCTCTCACGTAGCTGAAAACTATCAGGATTCCTGTTCAGCTAACAGTCACAAAGTCAGTTCTGATGCACAAAGAGGTAGTTGTTTAATGAAAAAGTTGCACAGAACTTCATCTCTTCATTCCCCCTCAGAAAAAAAATGACATTTATAAATAAAATAAAAATAATAAAAATACTGTATTTGGATGGACTAGGTGGATAAAGTTGGGTTTTGGACAATGTAAGAACTAGAGGTAAAGGGAAATCTAAAGGTTTAGTTTTTTTGATCAAATAGTTTATCTGTTTGGGGATATGACTCTAGTTGCTCTTGAACTTGTCAAAAAGCAAAAAAATAGCACCAAAAAATCCCTAATCCCTTAAGAGTAACTTATTTCTCTCTTTCTCTTTCTCGCTCTTTTTCTCTCTCTCTTTCTCCTTAACTCCTAATGCTTAGAGACCACATTTGACCTCTGTGTCTTCTACAAATAAGCAAGCTGTCACAGTGGTTTCTTGGTGCGCGTGGATATAATCATAATTAGTAGTAATTAATGTTTATAGTAGCTAACATTTGTATAACTCCTAGGTGTCTGGCATTATGCTAAGTACTTTTTTCAAATTATTTTGTTTACTTCTCACTGTAGGTTACTCTGTGGGGTCAGTAAAATTGTTATTCCCCTTTACAAAATGAGGGTCTAATAATCCGTAAAGGATCCTGGGATCCAAAATTCACTTGGTTCTGGTGCATCAAACTCATTGTGTGTGTGTGTGTGTGTATATATATATATATATATATAATTATAATTCATGCAGCTGGAGCTATCGACCCCCAGGCACCTTGAGCCGGTGCAGACCTAAAGCTTTCCTTTGCATTTTTTGATTTCTCTGAGGATAGTCAGTTCCTTTGAAGCCCCTTTTGTCCACCTGTTACTACCTAACATTTTTCATTTCTGTCTGTGGCCCCTTATGCACACCAGGGCTTCTTTTACCTAGGGCCACTGAATCAAAATATCCTGGGCCTACGAATCTGTATTATAAAACAACCATTCAGGACCATCTTTACTCAAACTCTTGTTTGAGAACTACTATCTAAATGACCCCTTGTATTCAAAGCACCTTGTATTTCCAGGACATTTATATCTATATATCTATATCTTTACACACACACACACACACACACACCATTTTCTGAGCCAGTTGTAGTCCTTCCCTCTGCAGACACTGTTATTTCAGAAGTCAGGGAGACCTTGTGCCTTAGATGATGCATGCAGAGTGAATGGCAATAGCGACCAGTCCTCCATTTCTGCAGGGATTGGATGAGCCCTTCTGGCCATAGGCTCTTAAGTGCTGGAACTATTGACTACTTGTTTTTAAGAAGGGCTCCCATCCCCTCTTCCTGCCCAGAGGCCTGGCCTGGGACCAGAGATGGATGCAGGTAACCTTAGACTCTGAAGCTTGTGTATTTTTTCTCTTCTGGGTCTGTCTCTGAGACATCCAGATACAAATGGTTTTTTCAGGGACCAGACCATGGTTGGCATGTTTATTAAAAGTCTGCAAGTTCAGAGACGTTTCCTGGACCTGGCATCTTGCAATCAGTCACATACACTGGATGTCAGAGATTCAGGGCTTGTCTGTGTCGGAACTGACCTAACTGCCCTTCTCTCTGTCCCAGTAACTCCAACATGGACACTTGCATAGAGCTGTGAAGATTCTTCCAATGAGTAGATTAAAAAAACATAGGAAACAACGAAGACTGCTCCCCAGAATAATGTATGTATAGTCATTTTATGTACATTAGTAGGGAGTTTATGAAGCCCTGTCATAGATTCCCTTAGGGTCCAGGGGCCCCAATTTAAGAATCTCTGCTCTGGAGAAGTTTCAGAAGGTATCTGGGTCATTGTGGAGGACTAGGGGACAGATTTTATCTCTGGGATGTTTTTGGGGTGCTCTCTGATCTCATTGCTCCTCCCTCCATCCTTTGGTGTGTGTATGTCTGTCTCTGGCCTGATGGAATTCAGTCCTTGAAGCTTCTGGCTCCAGTGTAGCCCTCACACTCTGGTAGGAGCCTTGGAAATCCTCAGTGGGTCTGAGGGGTGGGAGAACCCTGGCTGACAGATTTATCATTATCTAAAAGGCATCAAATCTCCATGAGAAAAATAAATGTCCGGGAGAAGACAGTAGCAGTCATTTGCACAAAGAGATGAGCTGCAGGAATGTCGCCCAGAGCAGTGGGAGTGGCAATATTTCTTGGGTACATTATGTTAACAGTACAGCCTGCCTGAAGACAGCTTGTAGCAGCTTGTACTGTTAAACAAAGGCAGAGATGTCCCTGAAGACTCAGCCAGTGCATTTGAGATTTACAGAACATTGAACGTCAGAGAAAGTGACCAGTGAGCTTTTAATAGATACAGCAAAAGCATTCAATGTAATTCCCCACCTAATTAACAATTCTGTTGAAGTTTTAGCATATCAATATTCCAATAAAGATAAGAATATATGATAAAAATCTGCATATTACACCGAAATTATCACAGACGGTGTAATATGAGAAAAGTAGTGAAGGAAAGTTTGAAAGAGCAAGGTGACCAATTGCTTTGCTTGGCCAGGCTACTCAGTGAGCTTGAATAATTATTATTCTTTTTTAAAGATTTATTTATGCATACAAGAACTGGAGTACAGGCCAGAAATGCTGGGGACTGAGAGGATTCACCAGAGACAGAGTGGGGAACAGAACAGGCAGACTGACTGAAATACACTGCTGAGGGGAGCAGTGTGCCAGACAGGAGAGGTCTGCTATGCCATATGGGTAGCTCCCTGGCTGGCCAGGGATCGAACTTGTGCTGCAGAGATTGCGGATAGCTTCACAGTGCTGTGCTTAAACCTCTTGTGCCACCGGGGAACCCCTATAATTACTTTTTTGAAGAACAACTGTAAATAATGACTTGGAGGGGCCAGAAAGAGCATATGAGATAATGAGGTATATAGTTTCCCTACTTCCTACCCTAGGGTGGACTATTAACATTATCACTAGAAAAATAACTTCCTTGGCCTATATAAACTAAGTTTATTTATTGCATTGTAACTGGGTGAAGTCTTCTCAAGGTACAGGGTAGACTGATAAGAAAAAGACCCAAAGCGTGTAAGTCATATATGTGATAACAAGTCATAGTATTTCCTCTGTTAGGCACTATATTTTTTATTTTGCCCATCAGTCAGGCAAGGCAGCAGTTTTTTGAAAATAAAGGTGAGGGGTCCAGTGTGGATGGTTACTCAACTCTAGCCAAGAAGGCAAATTAGTTTTTATGCTTCTGTTTGAATCTTTATTTTGTAAAAACTACAAACCCACAGAAAAACTGCAATAGTAATACATTAAACACATACATATGCCTAATCTTTATTCATTAATTATAGTTTGCCAGTTGTTTTTTAGATTGCAGATACTATGATCATTTACCTAAATATTTGAGCATGCATCACAGAAGTACAAGGACATTGTCTTAGAGAACCACAATATGGTGATCAAATTCAGACAATTTAACACTTTACTACTAGTAGTAACTAATACACAGACCATATACAAATTTTGAGGAAGGCAAATACAGTTTGGATTTCTTCTGTTGCTTATGAAAAAGATACTTTGTAAAAGAGTTGAACTGGGACTTGAAACTGAGCAAGTGAATGCCTTCTATGAGAAGCACAAAGAATAGATCTTGAACAGACTGTACCAGATTTTAAGTCAGAGCTGGAGAAAAGGGCTTTCAAAGTCCATTAGTCTCTTAAATGAGGTAATTTAACATATTTATTTCTTAATCTGTTAGCCTTTTTTTTTTTTTTTTAAAGCAAAGGACTACCACCAAGGAATGGGTTTTGGGTTTTAGAGTCTGCTAATGATTAGGGCGTGATGCTTTTCACTCAGGAAGGGGCTGGTAGGTGAGCATTAGGTAAGCAATTATCATGTGATTCATCAAGTCCGTAAGATACTCAAAATGTCTGAGAGATACCCTGTGGGTAGCTGTTCTCTACTCAAACGTCAAGGGAGGAAATAATCTGGCGTGGGGTAGAGGAAAAGGAGTTTAAATTTCTAGGATTGCAGGCCACTTACTACTCAACACCTTTTGCCTGTTCCATTTTGCAAATTTATTTTGAGAACATCTATTTCGACTTCCTCAATTTTTAGAAGGTAGCTGGGACTTGGAGATTTAAAGAGCTCATTTAACAATTTATACCAGATCTTATCCTTCACTGAAGTGCTCTCCTTGATTCTTCCCAGATGCTCTCAAGGCACTGACATCTTATTTAAGAATAAGGATTGGCATCACTGTTGAAGCCCCAACTGACTTCTGTGTTTTGCTTCATAATATCCGCTTCATTTAATTTTTCCCAAATAAAGTTCCAGATCATATTTTCCCACATAGTGTTCCAGATGACCAATCTTTGCTAACAAACCAAGTGATTAGTTAGGGCTATTGTGTTTTTCCAGGTCTTTTCTATGAAGCATCTAATTTTTGGGGTCTGTTACCTGTGGCCACCAGATGGCAGCCTTTGAACAATGCATTCTTAATATGTTTCATAATCCAAAGCTTTTTGGAGACGTTTTATATAACTCTTTTATGTTTCCGAATCAGTGATTCAAAGTAAAATATATAATGGGAGCTTTAAAATAAGACTGATGTGGGTTTAACTTATCTGCTACTTTAAGATAGAAGTTTGGGAGAAAACTAGGGTGTAGTTAAGAATACAAAACATGTAAGATTGATGTGGAGGCCATTTGATTTTGAAAATAAACGGTCTCTAAAATTGGCTGAGCCTAGGGTTGAGGTCTGATATGGCATTTATCAGATGAGGTCTTGGGGCATGTTACGTGCATGGAAGGTGTTGAAAAGATGCGTGCTTATTTCCGTCTCCTTAATTTGTCCCCAAGGTTACTAACCCTTGTTCTCATATATACCTGGGAGTAGTACAGGGAACACACACTTCTCCCAGGCATATCCTGGAAAAGTGACATTATTTTATATTTTTCACATTGACATTTGTTGTTAAGGCTCTGATAGTTTGATACTAGAGAAAGCACTGGCAAAGCAAGATGAACAATGCACAGAGAAGGTAAAAGTTGTGTGTGCATTTTCCATGGGCCAGCTCCCCTCAAAACCTTCTCATAAAAGAACCAAGCTTCACCTCCATTCTCCAGCTCTTCCAAAGCAGTCAGTCTCAAAGCTCCAATCTCAAATAGTACCAGAATATTAGAGCTACAAACCGGGGATCCTGACATTTTGGAGGAGTAACAGATCCTAAGAATTTGATGAGAGCTGTGGATCTCTTTCCATGCATTTTCACAAAAACCAACCATCTGTGGATTTTCTAGGATAGAAATTTTCAATTGGCATGTTTCTATCCTTCTCACCCTTCCTCTCTCTGTCTCTCTCCCTTGCCCCCTCCCTCTGTTTGTGTGTCTTTCTCACTCTGCATCCTTCAACCCCCATTATTTCAAATCATCTTTAAAGCTCTTTTCCAAATCACTCACAGAGATTCACTCTGCTACCAAGGGGAGGACATCTGATGCCCTTGGTGATTTGGGGACAGATGGATGTTTGATTAAGACTCTTTAGAAGAGTAATTCTGATGCCCGAATGGTTTGAGACTACAAATTATTGTCATAACACCACGACAAACATGTTCTTATTAAACAGTTCATACATTCCCTAATTTATGCTAAGACAAATATACTTTCAGTATATTAGTGGTATATAATGTGGGTCATTTAAATCTTGTTATACTGTTGTGCATACTCTGATTAACTACAGTGAATATATATTTTGGAATGTTAAAAAAATTTATTTAAAAAAAGTTATAGGTCACAAGAGAATGCAATTAACATTTGGCTATGTGTAATAACCGATGACCTCAAAATGGCTAATTTAACAAGCCATGTCAGTTTTCTATCCCACCAGTGACAGATATGCTGCAAGGCCAAATTATAAGCCTTTAACAGGTTAAGTTGAGCCTGAGGATGACAAGTGAAGGTAATTTGTGTTTTGGATCTGATCTCCCTGTCACTAGATCTAGAAAAGTTGATTTTTTTTTTTTTGTTTGCCTCCAACCTCAATCTCCATTTCTTTCACAGAGATAGCAACTACATTTTGTTCAAAATTGTTTGTCCATAGCAACTTCCTATTTGTATTTACAAATATCTCCCAGCAGTCACTGAGTCCCATGATTTCTCTTGTGTTATGTTGAGGTGGTATGTTATATTAAGTTTTAATATTGAATCATCCTTGAGTTCTGTGAATGACTTACATTCCCAACAAGATAGCACAAGGTTCCCTTCCCTCCAGATCCTCCCCAACTCTTGTTATCTCTTGTCCTTTTGATGTAGCCATCCTAATGTGGTATGAGGTGGTACCACACAAGCTGATATATATGTCTTTGATGATAGGTGACACCGAATACCTTTTCCTATACCTGTTGGCCATTTTTTGGTCTTCTTTGCCCAACTTTTAATTGGATTGTTAGGTCTTTCTGGCATTGATTTGTACGAGTTCTTTATATATTTTGGATATTAACCTTTTGTTAGATAAATGATTTGTAAATACAATTTTCTCCCATTTTTACATTTTTTTAATCTTTTCATTTCCTTGGATCTGTTGATATAATCCAATTGTTTATGTTTGTTGTCTTTGCCTTTGGTGTCAAACCTAAGGTATCATTGCCAATATCATAGGAATCTTATTTATTATGCTTTCTTCTAGGAGTTTTATGATTTCAAATCTTTTTTTAAAGATTTATTTATTTATGCATACAAGAACTGGGGTGTAAGCCAGAGGTGTAGGGGGTATGAGAGGATTCACCAGAGAGAATGGGGAGCAGAACAGGCAGATCCACTGAAATACACTGCTGAGGAGAGCAGTGGGTGAGGCAGAGATGTCTCCTGTGCCATGTGGATTTCTCCCTGGCTGACCGGGGTTTGAACTCGTGCTGCAGTGGCTGTCAATAGCCTGATGATGCTGTCTTGAACCCCTGTGCCACCAGGGAGTCCCTGATTTCAAATCATAAGTTGAAGTCTTTATTCCACTTTAAGTTTATTTTTGTGTATGATATAAGATAGTGGTCAGTTTTATACTTTTGCATGTGATTGTCTAGTTTTCCAACATCATTTGTTGAAGAAACTATCTTTTCCCTATTGTATATTTTTGACTCCTTTGTCATAAATTAATTAACCATATGTGTATGGGTTTATTTCTGGGCCTGCCATTTTGTTCTATTGATCTATGTGTCTGTTTTTATGTTATAACCATACTGTTTTGTATAATTTTGTTTTATTTTATTTTTATTTTTTTTAGAGGCATGTTTTATTTATTTATTTGTTTGTTTGTTTGTTTATACATGCACTGGGTACAGTCAGAAGTGCGGGAGGGTGAGAGAATTCACCAGAGCCAGAGTGGAGAGCAGAGCAGGCAGAAGGACCGAGGTACACTGCTGAGGGGAGCAGCGGGCAGCAGGAGAGGTCTGCGCGCCATGTGGGACCCTCCTCCAGTAGCCGGGGAGCAGCTCGGGATTGAACCGGCGCCGCAGAGGCCGCGGGCAGCTTCGCAACCCAGCGCTCAACCACTGCGCCACCAGGGAGGCCCTGTTTTGTATAGTTTTATATTATAGTTTGAAATCAGGAAGTGTGATGCTTCTATCTTTTTCACTTTCAAGATGGTTTTGGCTATTTAAGGTCTTTTGTGGTTCCACACAAGTTTTAGGATTTTTTTTCCCCCTATTTCTGTAAAAATTGTCATTGACATTTTAATAGTGATTGCATTGAATTGTAGATTACTTTGAGTAGTGTGGACATTTTACAGCATCAATTTTTTTCTAATCTATGAACATGGAATATCTTTCAATTTATTTGTATTTTCAGTTTCTTTCATCAATGTTTTATAGTTTTCAGTGAACAGATCTTTCACCTCCTTGGTTAAATTTCTTTTTTTAATTATTATTATCATTTTTGCTGTAATTTGTATCTTATAACTTTGCTGAATTTCTTTATTCTAATAATTTTTTTTTGCGTGTGTCTTTCTACATATCATAGCATGTCACCTGCAAGTAGAGACAATTTCACTTCTTTTCCAATTTAGATGCCTTTTATTTTTTTCCTAGGAGTTTTGTAGTTTTGTATTTTACATTGAGGCCTATTATCCATGTGAGTTAATTTTTGTGAACGTTAAACCTGATGGGGAATTTTTAAAAAACAAAGTTAGCTTCCTTTTCTCCCACTATATTCCACTTCCCTGATAATGAGACTCTATTATTAAAGAGAATAATTTCAAAGGAAAAGAATACAATGGCTATTAACTAGAGTGTGAGATCTTCAACCCTTCAGTTGTTTTTCTTCCTCTGACAGCTTTCAACTGGGGGCGGGGGTGAGGTGGGGGGTGGGTGGGAAGGGTAGGGTTTGGTTTATGGGAGTCACTGCTTTCCTTGGTATGTATGTACCACAACATTTCTAATGCTAGTGTAACCATCAGCAGAAGCCCCTCACCTCCTGCCCATGCCTGCCTGCCAAGTTCACAGACATCATGGAGTGGGAACAATGTTCAGAAAACCTTGCATTCACCTCTGTATCATAATCCCAAATTCACTTCATGATTTTGGGGGGGAAATGAGCAAAGGCTGTTATCACCCATGCGAAGTATGAAAAATCAATCATTGGTAGAAGGCATGATTGAATTGTCACAATTTGGAAAGAACCTTTCACAGTGTGTGATCTGCCCAGAGGCACTCTCCAAAACACAGCAAAATCCTTCAGGAAAATTTTCATCGTTTTGAAACTGCAGTTTGCATTTCCTGGCTGACCTGCTGAGCACAGTGTTCTGTAAAGATAGAGTTTGCTTTTCAGATACTGGAGATGGGAGGAACACCACAGTGGTGTCTACTTTTTGAGAAAGAGATAGGAACTCATTCTTGAGAATTAGGCTGCCCATGATGGTTATCAGTGAGGACAGAGGGGTCTTTGGTGGCAAGAACAATTTCCATGCTAGCTAGGCTTAGTAAAAGAAAGAGAAGCTGGACCATTTAAAATGAGACCTCCCACACCCTAGGAAATCTGGACTTCAGGGAATGTAGGCATTACATAAATAGTACCGCAGCTCCCTTTATGCCAGGTACCAACCCTGGCAGTGATGCTATAGGCTGGGTGGCTTTAGTTTCACTTTGCTTGAGGAATTTACCATTCAGAGTGGTTACATCACAGATCAAGGGAGAGAGTGGAGGATAGGGCTATCAGAACATAGAACTTGCCCACATGCCCAGATGCCTTCTCCAGTATGGACACATAACATCTCCCTTAAATTGGTTACTAAGCCTTGAATTTCAGTCTGTGTGCTCAAAGGCAAGTTGAGAGTAACCAAGTCTGCTGAGCTGAGTAGAGTAACTCTGGAGGCTAGGGCATGTTATTTGCAAACCTGGACTTCTTCCTTCTGTCCCCTTCCTAAAAACATCCATGTTTCCCAACTGCATACTTCTGTTAAAGATTTATTTATTTTTGCATACAAGAACTGGGGTGTAGGCCAGAGGGGTGTGTGTGTGTGTGTGCATGCACGTGAGAGAGAGAGAGAGAGGATTCACCAGAGACAGAGTGGGGAGCAGAACATGCAGACCTACTGAAACACACTGCTGAGGAGAGCACCAGGCAAGTAAGGAGAGGTCTGCTGGCCATGTGGGTTAGCTCCCTGTCTGGGGATCAAACTCATGCTGCAGAGTGGCTGGCAGTAGCTTGATAGTGCTGAGACTTTGAGCCACCAGGGAGACTCCAGCCAATTGCATACTTCTTTTTTAACCATGTTAGCTGAGAAAGCTGAAAATATCCTTAAAAAATGAGGAACTCTGGGACTTCCCTGGTGGCACAGGGGTTAAAGACTCAGCGCTATCAAGCTACAGCCAGCCACTGCCACGTGAATTCCTCAGCAGTGTATTTCAGTAGATCTGCCTGGTCTCTCCCCACTCTCTGGTGAATCCTCTCATACGCCCCCCAACCTCTGGCCTACACCCCAGTTCTTATATGCATAAATAAATAAATCTTTTAAAAAACAACAACAAGGAGCTCCAGTAAAACCTCTGCTGCCTCTGGACTGGGCCAGGTGAGAGGAAAAGCGTGGGAGAGCCAAGAAGGCCAGCAGGTTTAACTATTTGGATCCCCCTTGCTCTGGCTGTCTTTTCCGTGTGCCTCACTTTCCTTCGTTGTGAAATCAGAGGTTAAAAACCCCAAGAAAGGGCCTCCCCTGATGGCGCAGGCAGTTGAGCCCTGCGCCGTGAAGCTGTCCGCAGCCTCTGCAGCACCGGTTCGATGCCGGCTGGCGAGGGTCCCTCCCGCGCATCTGGCCTGTACCCCGGTTCTTGTATAAATAAATCTTTAAAAGAAAAACAAAGAAGAAAATAAATAGAGCATTAAATAAAGTAAATATTTAGATAAAGTATTTAAATAATACATTCACATAATTTATTTATTTTTTGTGGGACCCTTGCCGGTGGCCGGGGATCGAACCGGCGCTGCAGAGGCTGTGGGCAGCCTCGCAGCCCAGCGTTCAACCGCTGGGCCACCAGGGAAGGCCCAATATTTAAATTTTTTAAGTAAGGTCTTTAAATAAGGTGTTTGACTAAAGTATTTAAAGTGCCCAACACCTGGTCTGGACAGCGGATTGAATTTGGTTTTCTTCGTGTGAGGCGGCACGGCCTGGCCCGCGTAGGCGAAGGCGCCGGGCTGGTGTGGACACGCCCCTGGGCGGGGGAGGAAGTGACTGGGTGAGGGAAGGGGCTCTTGCCCGCCCGCCCGCCTGGGCTGGCCTGTGCCTGGGTGGGAGAGGAAGCTTCCGAAGAGCGCCTCCCCCACCTGTGTTGGGTGCTTTTTGGCTTCCTGGGCCGTTAGTAGGCCAGGAGCCGCCCCTGAGGGACGGGCTGGGTGGGTGTGGGACAGAAGAGACACTGGGACCGTGGCTGTGGGCCCCCAGTGGCTGAGGGCTGAGGAGGTCAGTCCCCGGCCTTCCACCAGGTGCCTGCACGAGATGTGGACCTAGGCGGACTGGTCAGGACCTCGTCAGGGGTTTGCGCCTGACACCAAATAGGGGCGAACCGTCTCTTGTGGGGACCGCCTCACGGCTAGGAAGACGGCTTGGGAGGCTGAGGCCTAGCCTCAGACGATGCTGCTAGTCGCGGGGACCCGGTCGGCTGGATCTGGATGAGAGCGACGTACTGGATGGACTGCCAGGTGAGCAGCTCTCTACCTGCGGTGGGAGTGGGGTCATCTGGGTCAGTGCTTGGCAGCCCAGAGACTGGGCAGTGAGGAAACGGGCTCTGGAGTCGCCAGTCTAAACCTGCTTCCCGTTCCCCGCCCAACCTCCCATCTTCTGTTGAAACACCCGAGTCTTTATTATCCTTAATGACCAAACTTTGGTTTTTTTTTTTTTTTTAGTCTCTCATGTTAAGTCATTCACACGATAGATGACAACCCTCCTAGAAGCTTTGGAGTCAGTGGGTTCGAATCCCCTGTCTACCACTTGGCAGCTGTGTGACACTTAACAAGTTGTTTAACTTCCCTGACCCTCAGTGTTCTCACCTGTGAAAAAGGACACTTGTAATAACGCCCCTTACACTAAATGAAATAATGAGGGGAAAGCGTTTGGTAGATGGTCAACTATAAAACTAGAATGATTATGGCAAGGAATAATTTTCAAAGGAAACTTTCTTGTGGAATTGGTTTAATATATTTATTCATTGAATTTTTGGTTTCTTTTGTAACCTAAGGAACTACACAATAATGAGCAGACTTAAGAAAAGATTCTTTTTGGTATGTTCCAGATATGCCTTCGGGCCAAATTAAACTACCTTGACAAAACCAGTCACTTATAATTCAAAAGAAATTAAAAGAAAAAGAAATGAAAAGAAATGAAAAGAAAAAGGAAATACTTTTGCACCTTCTCTGGAGATAAGAGCTTGCAGTGGTAGTTTCTTTATTTATTAATGAACTACTATGTTTTTAAAGTGGAAAATAATCTAGTAGGTAAAGAGTTTAGGTGAATTTACTTCATAAGGATTTGGAGCAAGTCACCTTCAAGATTAAACTGCCAGTTATTTGGCCATCCTCAGATCAACACCCTAACTTGATTGGTGGGTATGTATGGAAAGTAAATATTTAATTATAAAACCTGTGGTGGGGGCCTCCCTGGTGGCCTAAGGGTTAAGTCTCAGCGCCGTCAATGTGGCAGCCTGAGTTCCATCCCTGGCCAGGGAACTACCCACACATGGTGCAGCAGACCTCTCCTGTCTCACCTGCTGCTCTCCTCAGCAGTATTTTAAGTAGATCCACCTGTTCTGCTCCCCACTCTGTCTCTGGTGAATCATCTCACCCTCTGCCCCACACCTCTGGCCTATACCCCAATTCTTCCATGCAAAGAAGAAAAAACAAAAAGCCTGTGGTTATGATAGTATGCACACTCTGTCCTTTCGTGCTGTTTTTCATGAGTTTTATCTCTGCAAAACTTATCACGCTCCAAAGCAATGAGACTAATAGCAAAGACGGTCAACAGGGCATCCTGTCTCCATCTGTGGCTCAGTTCTTTCTGGATGGGACTACTTCAGACCCATAAATTAATTATGTTTTATACATATTTAACATCTGAAGAGGAGTTTCCAAAAAGAATAACAAAGGTCCTTTGACGGTGAAGAATGTAAGCAGATTCTTTGCTCACAATCACATTTGTAGGTTAGCCTAACAGGACTTTGTTATCATGAAAAGAATTTCTGAATTTTGTTTTGGTGCCTCATCACTGTATTATGGCTTCTAGTTTTTGAGAGGAAAAACTAATTTTTGTCTTTTTAACAGAATTACCTAATTGCTCATTTTCAGCTGTACAATAACCCACATTAAAAATGAACCAAAGGAAATAATTACCATTTGAAGACTGGGAAGAGATAAGTGATCTCATAAGTAGTTTTTGTGCTTGAAGGATTTAATTTTATATCAACAAAAAAGGAAAAACCTTGTAATTTAATCCAGTGTATTTAGTTTTAGACAGTCCTATTGACAGAATTTGTTTAATGTTTTTCTGATGCATTTGGTGCTGAACAAAGGAATTACATTAGCTTTTGTAGTTCATTGTATGATTCCTTGATTTTAGCTTTATTGACTGGTGAGATAAATAAATCATAGTGAGAGATTTTATTATGTACATGTCAAAATTGAACATCTCCGGGGGGCAAAAGTAAGTAGAATGTATGGGAACTGAACAATATAACAAATAAACTTGTGTGTATATGAGTGTGTGTGTGTTTACATGCTCAAGAGGACACATGCATTCATGTATATGGATGTAAGACCCTTCCATGAACTGTCCCAAAGTGGTAAATCTCTAAAGACGGAATGATTAGTGATTACCTATGGCTGCTCCTGAAAGTAGGGAGTGACTACAAAAGGTAAATAGACATGAGGTAGGGGTGAGGAATCTTTTTTTTTTTTTTTAAAGTAACAAATGCACTTTTAATTGACTTACAGATAAAAGCTACTTAAAGGTCTATGACCACTTCAGTCCCTAATCTGTTAGAACTGTATCCTGGCCAGTCTTGAGGAACTGTGTGAACAGGTATTTTCATTATTTCACGTCGCCCACAGTAATAGAAAAGCAAGGCATTGTGACTGGCAGCCCAATCTAATCCCTAATATTCCATATTTTTTCTTTTGTTCTTCTACTTTGGTGATGTAAGCTTTCAGAGCATTGTCCTGGGAAGTCCCTTTCAGCCCATTCCAGCCATCCCACCTGGCTTTGCCTTTGAAGTCCATCATTCCAGGCCGTTCTGTATTTACCTTACCCACAGTTGCTTGTTTGTACTGGCTAAAGATGAACAGCATCTCTCCATCTGTTGGCTTGGTCTTGAGGTTCTTAACTTCCTCAGCTGCTTTGTCAAACTCAGCCTGAGACATGCCAGCTGGATTGCAAAATTCCAGGAAACCTATGGAGGAGGTGAAGAGCAGAAAACAGGTTTAAAGTAAAGGCGACTGGCAGCATGGGCATGAGGAATCTTTTGGAGGTGATGACTACACAGCTCTGTAAATTTACTAAATATCAGTAAGTTGTAAACTTAGAAGAAATAATAGTGCTTTCACAATTGACTATCCATCTGAAAGAAAAGTTCACTTCATCTTCTATCAGTAAGAACAAATCTAGCAACCTAAACTTTATGCCAGGAGTAGAGGAGGGTCCATCCTGGTGGCGCAGGAGTTAAAGTTTCAGTGCTATCAAGCTGTCACCAGCCACTGGGGCATGAGTTTGATCCCTGGCCAGGGAGCTAACTTTCATGGTGCAGCAGACATCTCCTGTTTTGCCGGCCGCTTCCCTCATAGTGTATTTCAGTAGATCTGCCTGTTCTGCTCCTCACTCTGTGTCTGGTGAATCCTCTTACCCCCCGCACTCTGGCCTACATCCCAGTTCTTGTATGCATAAATAAATAAAAAGAGTAAGGAGACCTTAAGATAGGAATCTTAGAAGCTATTAAAAAAACTTATTTGACTATTTAAAATTTAAACCATTTGTATGTCCGAAGATGATATAAACAAAGGCAATAGTCAAATGATGGATTTGGAAAAAAAAAATTGCTACACAAATGACAGTTACAAGGCTAATCTATAATGTATGAAGAGCTCCTACACATTGACAAAAAGCGATAATCCAGTTTAAAAAATGGATGAGAGATGAGCAATACATAAATAAGGAAATAAAATGACCTCCAAGCATGCAACTACTAAAACCCATTAGTAGTTATGGAAATAGGGGTCTCCCTGGTGGCACAAGGGGTTGAGATGCAACCTATGAAGCTGTCCGCAGTCTCTGCAGCATGAGTTCGATCTGCCGGCTGGGATGCAACCCACATGGTGCAGCAGACCTCTCCTGACTCGCCTGTTGCTCCCCTCAGCAGTGTACTTCAGTCAATCTGCCTGTTCTGTTCCCCACTCTGTCTCTGGTGAATCCTCTCACCCCCCACATCTCTGGCCTGTACCCCAGCTCTTGTATGCATAAATTAATAAGTCTTTGAAAAAAATAAAAAAGTATTTATGGAAATACAATGAATAAAAATAAGATTGAACTTTACATCTATCAGAATCTCAAAATTTAAAGAGTAATAGTATCCACCATGAGGTAGCATATAGAATTATCCTTAACTGCTGTAGGCTTTTTAGAAAGCAATTTGGTACTATCCATTAAAAGCATACCATTTACACTCTGATTCAGTAACCCTCTATCCGAGACAATCCTATTTACAACTGTGTCAAAAAAGAATTAAATAGGAATAAAGTTAACACAAGAAAGGAGCCTATGCAAAGAAAACTGTAAGACATTGTTAAAAGAAATAGAAAAAGACACAAAGAAATGGAAAGATACTGCTTGCTTACATATTGGAAGAATTAAATTTGTCAAAATTACCATCTTACCCAAAGCAGTATACCGATTCAGTGAATCCCTTTCAAAGTTTCAAAGGCATTTTTGAAAGAAGTAGAATAAATGTTATTGAAATTCATATGGAACCATGAAAGACTCCAAGTAGCCAAGGCAGTCCTGACAAAAAGATGAAGAATGCTGGCTTCACACAGGAAGACTTCAAACTATATTACAAAGTTATGTTAATCAAAACAGTATGGTACTTTGACAGTATGGTACTGGAGCAAAAACAGACATACAGACCAATGGAATGGAGTTGAGAGCTCAGAAATAAACCCACACCTATGTGTACAATTAATCTGTGACAGAGAAGCCAAGAATATACACTGGAGTAAGGAAAGCCTCTTTAATAAATGGTGTTGGGAATACTGGACAGGCACATGCAAAAGAACAAAGCTCACAATATCTCACATCATACACAAAAATCCACTCAAAATAGACAGAAAACTTGGATGTAAGACCTGAAATCATAAACACATAGAAGAAAACATAGGCTAAACACTGCATAAGATAGGCTTCAGAGAAGTCTATGTGGATTCATTTGCAACAGAAAGGAAACAAATGAATGTAAACAACTGGGGCTACATCAAACAAAAAAGCTCCTGCATAATGAAAGAAACTGTCATTAAAAAAAAAAGACACCTTACTGAGTGGGAGAAAATATTTGCACACCATACATCCAACAAGGGACTGATATCCAGCATCTACAAAACATAAAATAATAACCCAGTAAAAAATGGGCAGAAGAGCTAAATAGACACATCTCCAAATAAGACATGCAAATGGCCAACAAGCACATGAAAAAATGCTCATCATTTATCACCAGGGAAGTGTAAATCAAACCCACAATGATATACCAGCTCACCTGTAAGAATGGCCCACATGAAAAAGATAAGAAACAACAAGTGTCAGCAATGATGTAGAGAAATCCCTCTTGCATTGTTGGTGGGAATGTAGACTGGTCCAACCCCTATGAAAAACAGTATGGAAGTTTCTCCAAATAGTGAAAATATATCAGCCATATGACCCAGGATTATCGCAACCCTATTTACAATAGCCAAGCTATGGAAAACTATCTAAGTGCCCAGAAGATGAATGACTGGATTAGGAAGATGTGATGTCTATACTCAGTGGAATACTGCTCAGATATTAAAAAAGATAAACTCTTGTCATTTGGGACAACATGGATGGAACTGGAGGGGATTATACTAAGTGAAATAAGTCAGAAGGAGAAAGACAAATGCTGAATGATTTCATTCATGTGTGGAATATAAAGAAACAAAATAAAGAAAGAGAAAAACTAAAACGAACCCTAGGTATCTGACTGTAGAATCAAAGCTACCAATGGTGAAGGGGAGGGGGATATAAAGGGGGAAAAGGGACCCAATGGACTATGATGCAGGATTATGGATGCTTTGGAGGTGGGTGTGTGTTGTATCATATGTCTGAAGAGGTGTGAACCTGTACCCCCAAATCATAACGGTGTTGTAAACCATTGTTGCCTCAATAAAAATGATCAAAGAAAAAACAGACAATTTTTACCAGAAAAAAAAAATGGTTCTTATTAGAAGATCCTCCATGACTCTTCCCCTTATATCTCTATGACCAGAATACAGGGGACTTAAGTTTTAAGAGAGGCTGTGAAGATTTTGCTTTGGGCAATCACATACCCAATTAAAATTTTTTATTTTTAGAGAAGCAGCACTCAGGAACTCTACTGAGTTTTGACTGTGTGTGTGTGTGTGTAGGATGGTGGTGGTGGGAGATATGCCTGGAGCACTTTATAGAGTCACTTAAATAGGAATTTTAGAGGAAAAAGTAAATCTAGTTGTTAGCCATTTTCAGCTAGAAGCTTTGATAACTTTAATGAGACAAAACAATCTATTTAAAAAGGAATCCAGGCTAAATAAGCCATGTAGTTCAGGTTTCATTAAAGTGTTAATATAAAATTACTTGAATACATGCTGAAAGGTTGCCATAGTAACAGTCATTTTCATGAAATAATTTTAGATTCTAGATTCTCGAGTGTTGGCCTGCCTTGTTTTTTACCTTAATGCATCTTTAGAGCCCTCTCATCTCCTTAGAGAATAGAACATGGAAAAAGGACCTGTGCCTTACACAGTTCTTTGGCCAAGGGCAACAGAAATCAATTGACTACTTAGGTAAAAACATTTATTTATTAGTAGGACCAAAGGGTGATTCAGAGTTGAAGGAGATGTGGAGGAGCGGATTTCTGAGGGTGAAAATGTGGAGCAACTCTGAGGAAACGGGAAGTCATCATGAGACAGCCCCTGCAAGGGAACCACATAGAACTCTTACCAATTTCAGTTTTGGTCCTTATGTTCAAGTTTCAAATGCTAGGAAGTTTCTGATCTGCCTGATTTTAAAAAAGATGTGTATACACACATTTTCCTTGTAGAGAGAATTCTTGCAGAGATTCTCACAGGGGCTTACAGTCTTTTTCATATGAGAAATTGTAAGCCATCGAGAATAGATTTGGGATGACCATATAAGAAATGCCAGTCTCAAGAAGTAGGAAACACATTGTATTTGAACAATTTCGTTTTTGTCTTGTCTTTCTCTGGAATTTTCTTATTGTCCTCTTCGCTCACCTCCTCTTTCACTCCCCTCTCCTCTTCTTCCCTCCTCGCCTCTCCTCTCCAATGGCCCCCCTCTCTTCCTTCCACAGTTTCATGGTTTTATTAATACAGTATAATATAAATTTGTATTTGGCCAGTGGGGAGCGCCAGTGGCTCAGTGTGTTAGCTTGTGGCACTTAGATATTTGAGCAGTGGGATGTTAGTGGACTTGATGATGGCACGGACTTTACTCCAAAGCTTGGGTTTTAACCTGTCCTTTTGAGTTTTTGCATTGCCATGAATATGATATTACTTGGGTTCTCCACTGGTGCAGAAGAATGAATGGCATAGGAAACAGCGTTCCCCCAACCAACTCAAGCCCATAACATGAGGTTGAGCTGCCTCAGCAGAGCTGTGGACTTAGGTACTTGAAAATAAATTCTTCTTCTTGTATGTTCCTCAGTTTTGGAGGTAACCTGTTAAGCAGCATTTTTGTGGTAATAGTTAACTGGTATACTACTTTTTCAGGGACTGAACTTTCATTCTGGAGTCTGCACCTTAATCTTGTGCATGTTTTACAGAGATTCCTGCAGGATAGAGAGAAAATGCTTGGCAGGAGGTGTCTTGTGGTCTACACCAGGAGTATACTAAATGTATGTTGGTTTCACACACAAATGATCAACGTTAGAAAAATGAAGTAGATTCTGAAAAGCCTTTATAACATAGTATAGTTATCTGAAGTTCTTCCCCAGCTAAGTACATTTTCATTGTAATTCCATTGTGGGTTAGAGTGAAACTCTGGTTAGTATAAGCTTGCCAGGGCTTGATGGACTCTTGACTCTGTTTAATATGGTATTTAGCAGATTTCCAGGCAGAAGTCTTCCAAGGAGAAAGTCACCACATTCCTGGAACTTGTTCTGTGTGTAAGATTGACTCAGAGCTCAAAACTCTAGGTTTTCTTTTCTATAAAAATAAGCATATATGAAGCGTCCCCTTTTTTGTAGCAGCAGGAAGTATATAGAAGAGTGCTCATCTGTCTTCCATGTTTTCCAGGCACTTATACTCCAAGAAGACAGCATGAATTTTATTTTCAAATCATTTTTTTTATGCTTACAAGAAACCCCAAACCTTGCCTTTTATAAAACAGTCAAACGTATGTATTAGACTTTGTAAGCAAAAATTCTCAGTAATCCTACATCTTAGCAATAAGTACTCTCAATTACTTCAGATGTTTCTGTCGATAAATAATCATATATCCATACATGCACATAGATATATTTACAAAAAATGGGATTATGTATAAACATAATTTTGCTGCTTGCTTTTTTCTACCTAATATATTGCAGACCTCCTTCCTTGATATTGATTATTCTAGTTTGTTAATTTTATTCATAGATTGGGCAATTTGTAAAGTTATTCTCTATGAGATAATAATTTTGTTCTCTTTTGTAGGATCATATCCTAAACCAACATAATTATTTATTTGAAACTGCTGAAAACAGTAAAAACTTGGAAGGGAAAAAATGTAAAAAGGATATTGGATGACCAAAGTCAATAGTAGCAAATCTGGGTGATAACAATTAATAATCTTTCCTCAGAAGTGGGTCTCAGGGGCCTCCCCGGTGGTGCAGCAGTTGAGCACTGGGTTGCGAAGCTGCCCGCAACCTCTGCAGCGCTGGTTCGATCCCTGCTGCCTGCGAGGGTCCCACATGGCGCGCAGACCTCTCCTGCCGTGTCCGCTGCTCCCCTCAGCAGTGTGTTTCATCAGTCTGCCTGTTCTGTTCCCTGCTCTGGCTCTGGTGAATTCTCTCACTCTCCTGCGCCTCTGACTGTACCCAGTGCTTGTATAAATAAATAAAATAAATCTTAAAAAAAGAAAAGTGGGTCTCAGTATGAGCCAATTTTTTTGCTTTTACTTTGAACACGATTTTCATACCTTAGTATATAAACCCTTAGTAGAAGCAAGACATCAGAGGGGAGATGAACCTTTGGAAGCGGGTGTGATGACAGCAGCAGGTAGTGGCAGGTGCCATTCCTGTCTGAGGAAGCAATGTGAATCCGCTTCAGACTCCCTTACAGTCAGGGTGGTCTTGAGGCTGAGTTATGTCCCAGCAATGTGAGCAGAAGGGGAGGGCACTTCCTTTAGATCTGGCCCATAAACATCCTCCTCCTCTTGTGTCTGCTGGGAGAAGATGTTCAGGGCAACCTGAAAAGCTGTGTGTTGAAGACGGAAGGGGTCTCATCAAGGACCCCTCAAATGTTTCTGTCCTTTCTCTTTAATCCAGGCTGACTGGACTTTTAAGTAATCAATGAAGTAATTTTTGTTTTGTCTTGCTGCTGACAGACTGGGATTGCTTCCACTCAGCTTCACTTTCTTTTATAGTCACATAGACCTATCCCAGGAAATTTAGCAGTTGCAAGATAAGAATTAACCTAGTACTAACTCTACCTGTTTGTATTTTTTAAAAAGATTTATTTATTTATGCATACAAGTATTGGGGTACAGGCCAGAGGTGTGGGGGGTGAGAGGATTCATCAGAGACAGAGCAGGGAACAGAACAGGCAGACTGACTGAAATACACTGCTGAGGGGAGCAGCGGGCAAGACAGGAGAGGTCTGCTGTGCCATGTGGGTAGCTCCCTGGTCAGGGATCGAACTCGTGCTGCAGAGGCTGTGGATAGCTTCATAGGTTGTGTCTTAACTCCTGCACCACCAGGGACACCCTGTTTGTATTTTTTGTGTGTCAAGTTGTATTGCCACTAAAACATGGTGACAAATGGACCTGGTGATACCTTTCAGCATAGTGTCTTTCTCAGCATCAATGACTGAGGAATAGAATCTGCAGGAAGCATGTTTTTTAAGTTTGGGCATCACAGAATATCAGATTTTGGCCTTGAATGGGATCTCAGTGGGTTTGGGTGAACTTCAGCTCTACAACTCTTGAACTAAACTGGAAACTATTTTATTCAAATCTTCCTTTCTTGTCTTATAGCATAGTTTTGTAATTTTCTCTCAATCTATATCCTCTACATTTCCAAGTTTATTCTTATTGGCTGTTCTTCATATGTAAAGAGATCCTGTTGTTATTGGAGTGGGATTTATATTTTTTCACCTTATTTTTGGCTTTTTGCTAATGTATGGGAAAGTTGGCAATTTGAATTATTTATTTCATGACTAATTCCTTAGTGAATGTTATGATTAGTTCTAATAGTTTAGCAATTGATTTCCTGAAATTTTTAGTTAACCTGTCATGTGATACTTTTTTCTCCCTTATGATATATTTATTTTCTCTGTATTATCTTCTCCCCACCCCCATTTGTCAAAATATTAATAAAAGTTGTAATATTGCACATCCCTGTCTCGATCCTAAAATTTAGGGGCTTTATTTCTTATTTTTCTATTCATCTAATCAGGGATAGGTGAATTTTGTCAAGTGAAGGAAACTGATCCTTAAGTGTAATATTCTATAATGGGTTCCAGGGCATGAAAATTTTCTGTACCTTGAAAGTGTGTTACTTTCAAATTATGTCAACTGAGTATAACTGAAGAAATGGAAGAAAATTACATAAATCCTTTTTTTTTTAAAAAAAACAAATCCTTAGACAAGTGCACTTGATTTAACTAACGGCTCTCCAGCTTCTGACACCCAAGAGAAGATAAGAATTCTCCTAGTACTAAAAATCTTGTTAATTCCTTCCTAGTAGCACAGATAAACCCTTTGTTTAATCTACTGTCTTTAACATACATGAAATATTCTTTAGATAAATTGCATTATTTAAATAGTGGTTCTCTCAAGCTTTGTTCAGTGTTGTAAATCATTCACAGTAAGCTTCCAAGACCTTCCTTAAAGGCAAACTGTTATCAACATTTGTATAAAAACATATGCCTGATTTTGCCTACAATAGTAGGTTAAAAAAGATAAAACAATTCTTGACAGTTTTGCCTCTTGAAACATAAACATGATGCAATAAGCGAAAGAGGTACATGGTCATGGATAACCCCAAACTCATTAAGGTGGTTCAACATCATTTATTTGGTAGATATTACATGGATAGGCACACACTCCTGAGTTTCCTCAACCCTATGCTCTTCCTGGCCTCTTCTCCACATCCCCTGTCCGTTCAGAAATTTGCACATGGAGGAGCCCATTAATTAACTTCCTAGCTCTAAGCTTGAAGGCTGTTGAGGCAACTGGCATTTAGCCATAAGTTTTAAGTTAGGAGAATAAAAGAAATAGAGGCTGGGCTGTTAGATTTCAGAGTGTTTTTCAGTGGACATAGGGGTTGTTGGGGGTCAGGGCAAATTTAAGAATCCTCTCCCCCATCCCCACTCTCACTGGTGTCCTGTGAAGTTCTTCCCAACTCTGTGAGAATACTTTTTTTTAGCCCGGTGTGGGCAGTCAGAGGAACCCCAAGTCAGTGAAGGCTGGTAAAAGCTTGAGTCTCTCCCATCGTTAAAATTCTTCTCACCTACCAGTCTGGTTATTTTCTTTTACATTTGCACAGGACATCTATGGCATGAGTCACTGATTACAAAATAGATTCCCTTTTTTCTCCTAATGGCAGAGTCAAAATTTTGAAATTGCTGTAATTCAGTAAGCTTTAAGAGCGTGATGTTTGAAGCCCCATGCTTTTCTTTTTTGCTACTGTAAACTGCATTTTTTTACTATAAAAAATTAACTGAAATTGTCATTTAATCCAGACATTCTCAGGCTTGAAACAATTGCTCCTGCAGAGCTGTACTCTTCAAATTAGAAATGAAAGGTATAGTTATGCCATAAATGGATGCAGGGGAGAGATCACAAGCATAGATACAACATGCCACTTAACTCTTCAGAGGCTGTGTATTTGTGTTATTATATTTAGTGTGTATGGTATGTGTGTGGGATGTGTATATATGTATGTGGTGAGTGCTGGGTACATATGTTGTATGTATGTGTATGGCATGTGTGAATGTGATTTATGGTGTATTTTTGTGTGATGATTATGTGTGTGCTCTGGTATGTGTGTGGAGTGTATGGTGTGTGGGTTGTATGTATTTATGTGGTGTGTATTGTGTGTGGTGCATTATTTGTAGTGTATGTATGTGATCTTGTGTGTGGCAGGAAGCAGAGAGACTCTCAGGTCTTAGAGTTTTTGTTTTAAAAGTATCTCTGCATTGAGATCAATTGGTAAAGTCTTTTCAAATGTTTCGTTTACCCAGAAATCATTTGGAAAGTGGTTCAAATATTATAAACTAGATTAAATTATAAGTGATTGCTGCGTTACTGTAATTTCACTGACACTGTATTTTAATTTAGCCAACAAACAGGTATTTACATGTATTATACTAAGAGATTCAAGAGGACTTATCTCCTCTGCCTCTGATGTATAAATCCATTTCTCCTGGTCAGTCTCAACCATTTCTTTCTTTTTTTTTTTTTTTTTAAACATTTATTTATTTTGTAGAACTGGGGCATAAGCCAGAGGTGCAGGGAGGTGAGAGGATTCACTAGAGACAGAGTGGGGAGCAGAACAGGCACGTCTACTGAAGTACACTGCTAAAGCAGGCAGTGGCTGAGACAGGAGAGGTCTGCTGCACCATGTGGCTTAGCTCCCTGCACGGGATCAAACTCAGATGTGATAGTGCTGATACAACCCCTAGGCCACCAGGGAGACATTTTTGTGGAGAATGTGCCTCATTTTGGCATCTTTTTTAAAAAAGATTTATTTATTTATGCATACCAGAACTGGGGTATAGGCCAGAGGTGTGTGTGGGGGATGAGAGGATTCACCAGAGACAGAGTGGGGAACAGAACAGGCAGACTGACTGAAATACACTACTGAGGAGAACAGCGGGCGAGTCAGGAGAGGTCTGCTGTGCCATGTGGGTCACCTCCCTGGCTGGGGATCAAACTCGTGCTGCAGTGGCTGCTGATAGTCTTAACCCCTTGTGCCACCAGGGAGGCCCCTCACTTTGTCATCTCTCTCCATCAGCCCTGTGCTCTCACATGGGAGACAGTGTAGCTTAGAGGCTAAGAATGGAAGCTCTTGATCATTCTACCTGGGTCCAAATGCTGGCTCTCCTAAGTATCAGGGCTTGAGTTTGAGGATTGTCCTCATCTGTGAGGTGGGGTGATAGTAGTACTTACCTTGAAAGGCTGTTGGAAGCTTTATGAGATAATATTATTGGGGGGCCCTTGGAGCATTCTAAATATTCAGTGAACATGTGCTGTGATAATGGAGGAGCTTTTGTATGGGTATAGGGTAAGAGGAGTGAAGCCATCAGTGGACTTCCAAGATTTAGTGTGACTATTCCATTTGGCCTGCCTATACTAAATAGATTTGTGAGTGACTTCTCAGCTTTTGAATCAATGTAGCCTATTTTCTTGTGGGGTTAAAAACGCACCATTTAATGAATGTTCACTAGGGGTTTTAAAGCTGCCGACCATCTAGTTTTAATCCATCAATAGGGCAAAGTGCTCTCCTGCACATGTTGAAACTAACCCTACCATCTGTTTCCTGCTCTGGAGTCTCAGCAATGGAGAATTCTACTCTGAAAGCATTAAAAAAAAAAAAATCCCCCAAACGCTGGCATATTATATAAGTAACTCTGACTAACATGCAGTTATTTGGCACAATTTTCAGATGAAACTTCACATTTTGTCCTTGCTATTTCTGGGCCCCTATGTAGACAGTAATGACTGAGCAAAGTGTCCATTAGCAGGCACTGGGTGCTGAAACAGAGGCTGTGGACCTAGGGTGTCTGCTGTGTTCATCCATTTTTTTTGCTTGTCCATCCTGTTTAATGAAGGTCTGGAAACTCCCTCTCCTGGGTGAGGAATGCCAATCATGGGCTCAAGGGGTGTGTGGGGGGATGAGGAAACACCTATAGAAACTTGAAACTTGGCACTTGTTTAGCACTGCTGCCTCTGGGAAAGGGTTTTGAGAGGATGTGCAGCGCCCAGCCAGTCAGAGAGATGCCAGTGAGGACAACTGGTGCATCCACCACACTAACATCCACTCTGCCACTGGCCTTAACTACTGATCTTTAAAATTGATGCTGTGTGTTTTGCTGAATGTTAAGAATTAACAGTGAGAGGCAGTCCTGTGAGATTCCATCAGAATTTACTGATCCCTCTTTTCCCTTTCTTGTCTGTCTACCCTCATTTTGGGTCCCACAGGTAGGATGAGAGGGATGCATTTGGGGTTTCTACCTCCAGGCAGTCCTCAGTCAGCAAGATAACTATATAGCATGTTACTATAATGACAAAATATCAAGAACCATGAAATGAAGAGATAATTAAAAAGGAAGCTCAATGTAAATAAGTTGTTTGATTCAACAAAAAAAAGCAAAGAACCCAGTTAAAAAATGGACAGAAGAGCTAAAAAGACACTTCTCTAAAGAAACGCAAGTAGCCAATAGCATATGAAAATAATGCTAAATGTCAGTAAGTAATTATATGCAAATCAAACCATGTGAGATACCACCTCGCACCAGTGAGAATGGCCCATAGGAAAAAACAAAAAAACAAAAAAACAAAAAAACCCAGAAACAATTGTTGGTCCGGAGGTGGAGAAAAAGGAACATTCCTACATTGCTGGTGAGAATGTAAACTGGTCCAGCCACTATGGAACACTGTGTGGAGTTTCCTCAAAACACTAAAAATGGATTTACTGTATGATCCAACAATCCCACTCCTAGGAATCTACCTAAAGAACACTAATACACTAATTTGCAAAGAAACCTGCACTCCTATGTTTATTGCAGCACTATTTACAATAGCTAAGATATAGGAAAACCTAAATGCCCCAAAGCAGATCAAGAAGATGTGGTGTATATACCCAATAGAATACTACTCAGTGATCCAAAAAGATAAACTGATGATGTTTGTGGCAACACGGATGGAAATGGACGGGATTATGCTAAGTGAAATAAATCAGAAGCAAAAAGATAAGTATCAGATGGTTTCACTTATATGTAGAATAAAAGAAAAAAGACAAAACTTGAAAGCTGAACATAGACCTGAAGCAAGGTGGGGGGAGCTTCAAAAGAGGAGGGAAGCGCGCAGAAGACTCTGGTGATGGTTCCTGGGTGTTATGGTGGTGGTAGAACTATGGGGAGAATTATACCTGAGAGGAGTAACTAATTACTCTACAAAAATAAACAACAATATAAGAAAATAAATAACTTTAGGAAAAAAAATAAGTTATTAGAAACTAGATTGATATTGTAACAGGGTGGTCCCCAGGATTTGGGCTGCCCCTCTCCCTGTCCTATAACAATATCACCCAGGGTAGATGGGGGCTTAGGGAAACAGTCGCTTTCTTATATCCACAGTTAGAGCAGAATTTGTAAGTCTTTTCCCCTGCAGGACAATAGTGAAATGTATATAAAGCAAAAATTAGTTTTGCCTTTTTTTTTTTAAAGCAAAAAATTAAATTACACATGTCCTTTGACCTAATAGTTAAAGAGCTCTGAATTCCCCTCAGGGATAGATTTGCAGAAGTAGCCAAGATAAATGAACAAGGATGTTCATTATAGCTCTGTTTTAGTGGAAGTAAAACTGGAAACAACCTAACTTTCATCAACAGGGTACTGCTTAAATATATAATGGCACAGCCATAAAACAGGATCGAAACCAACCATTGAAAGAATGAAATAACTCTCTGAGTGTTCATATCAAAAGATCCCTAATAGATTCTGATAAGCTAAAAAAAAAGCACACTTTAGCACATAGTGCTTAGTATACTCTAAGTAAACAAGATATGAATATATAAAAATTTTGGCATTGAGTGTACATTTATTTGCTGGAGGGACATACAAGAAATGTGACTAGTCGCTCCCATTGGGTGATGTATTTTCTTTCTCTTTTATGTATTTCAGTGCTGTTTGACTTTTCAAACAACAGGCACATATGAATTAAAAAATTTTGTTTTACATTTTAAAAGGACAGGTTTCTTAGGAAAGGGAGAAAAAGAGGCACCTGCATAGCACAGGTGGGCTAGAGAGCTGTGCACATATGAACTTTATCTTAGAAAGATGGACAGAAGTTACCTGGGTGGTGAATTTATGAATTTGAAATTATTTTCCATACATAAAAAGAGAAATGTTATTAAAAATAGGATTGAAATATTGTGACTGACACAAGATAAAGCAGCCAAGTTTAAGTCTTAAAAAATTAGGGCCTACCTGGTGGCACAGGTGGTTGAGTGCAGCATTGTGAAACTGCAGCCTCTGCAGCATGGGTTCAATTCCCAGCCAGCCAGGGAGATACCCACATGGCACGGCAGACCTCTCCTGTCTCGCCCGCTGCTCCCCTCAGCTGTGTATTTCTCCAGTCTGCCTGTTCTGTTCCCCATTCTGTCTCTGGTGAATCCTCTGACCCTCCCGCACATCTGGCCTGTACCCTGGTTCTTGTATGAATGAATAAATACATCTTTAAAAAAATTAAGTTGTTGGGCTTGAGTAGAACATTTAGAGTTGGGCTTCCTGGAGCTTAAGAAAAAAGGGAAACGTGATGAATCGTATACTTTTCATGTCTCATAACCAGATACGTTTCAGTTTGCAAATGAAGATTTTTTTTGTGCTACATACTAAGAAGAATCTTTCCATTCATTTAGTGTATACATACTGTATTTCAGAAACCATGAATATGAAGGTGGACAAGAAAAACAAATTCTCTGTCTTCAACAGCTTTATAGTTTAGTGAAGAGAGGGAATCAACAAACAAGTAATTACCAGGTAGTAGCGAGTACTCTAAGGGTAAATAAAGTAGAGTAGTGGGATAGAGAGAGTGCTGGGGAGTCAGGGGAAGCTCTCTGGGGAGGTGACAGCTGAACAGACACCTGAATGATGTGAGTGAATCATGCAAAGAACATTTCAGGAGAAGGAACAACAAGATCTAAGTCCTAGAGGTAGGAAGAAGTGATATATTTGAGAAATAGCAGCAATAGTGGAGAAGATTTTTATGTGGTGGGAGGACATAGTGGTGATGGTGGGCATGAGTGGCAGGGGCCTAGTTGGACATGAAGTTAGGGGAGGCTTTGTAGATATTTGAATTTGCCCCCCAAGTATGATTGGGGAATTGTTGGGAGTTTTCAGCAGGACTTATGTCATCTTTTTAAATGTCTGATTCTAATTCCCACAGCTATTGTATGTTGAAGCCACTTCTTATTTTATTGAATTTTGTCAATGTAGTTTATACCATTGCTTTATGAAAAACTGGATCTAATCCTCTCTTTGTTTTTCTATTCTTTCCCCCCCCCCAAATCTTATAACCACAATGAATTTCATTCCCATTAATTATCACATTTTGCTTCTTTTTTGCACTTTAATCTTTCTTGTAACATGTACATGAGTTTATCACCAGGAGAAAAGGAGGCAACACAACTGTACCCTATTGTCTGTGCAAGAACTGAATAACGAATGTGCAGGGCCCAGTCTCTGACAGATTTTGAAAGAAGGGATGTTGTTGCTCACTAACCTTGATTTCTACCTGTTGTGTAATGATGTGTAGGCTGAAGATTAGCAGCAAAATTTGTACTCGATGTGATATTCACACATTAGTGGTGTCTGAAATTTGAACTGTTTTTGTTGAATTACTGGTATTTTTTTAAAATTAGACCATAGTAAATGAAATTTGCACATACTGCATCAGTGCAGAGCACTGTATACCTGTAGTCTGTTTCAATGAATCACTTCTCTTTAACACTCATCTACTTAATCTTGGGTGTCAAGTTAAGTCTGAATATTTTATTTGGGTCACTCGTGAACTGTGCCATCATGACCTCTGAATATAAAAATTGTGGTAGCTGCTCTGATCCCTGTAATTGTCCCACAATAAGGTCTCCTTGTCTCCTACCTCCACTAATTAGATCTTGAGCGTGTCTGTGCCTCTGACATAATTTCCTTTTGAGGACAAAGCAGGAAGATCTTGTTTGATGTTTCCTGTCCTCTCTCTGTTTCTCTATGTTCTTGTGATTTAGAACTGCCTCCAGAAATATATGGCAGCCGTTATCTGGCTTTATACCTTTTCCTTTCCAACTAGGATGAAAGTTTTGCCATAACACCCACGGTGTCAGTCAATGAGACCAGCCTTTCTAATGAATAACTCATAAGCAGGGAAAGCACGATTCTCCCTGAAGAATACCTCACGGTGGCTGTTACAACCTCTTTTGAACCTTAGCCCAACCTGTTTTCTCCTTTCTCCCATTAGAATTTAAGTTTCAAAAATGTTTCTATAGTATTTAACATGAGCTGTAAAAGTCCACAAAGGAAAAAAGGTTCTTGAAGAGGTTCTGTCTCTCTTTTTTCTTTGGAACCTTTGAGGCATTTTCAGTGTGTCAAAACAGTTTTAAATGGAACCAGTGAGATTTCTTATGGTTCTTTTGTGCCTCCAAACACTTAGAACATGACTGGGCACATAGGACGCTTTTAACAGACCGTTGTCAATTTATTGATAGAAGTGACAAGCTACAGCCATACTTTGATTTACACATAAATTTATTTCTGAAAATTGATGTCATGAGGATGGGGAGGGAGACATGATCCTACATAGAGGTGTGGAACGAAAGCTTGCTCTGAGAAGATTTCTGTGGTAGATCCTTTTAACAGTGACAAGTTCAAACATCTTTGGATGGTACTCTTGAAAATGGGTAGTTTACAGACAGAATTGTCTTTTTTTTAAATCCATATTTTATATATTTGTTTTAAATGTGATAGCCATCTATTTGTGAAAAACTTCTGCAGCCAAAACAAAGGATTAGTATTTATGAGAGTGATGTGCTGCCTACTATGCTAAGGAGGCGACTGAACACAGGTTAGTATTTAAAAGGATGAGACCATGAAACTTTGAGAAAAGGCATTGCTGCTTATTCTCTGGGAGGAAAAGCATGAAACTCAATGGAAATTTCTTCTGGAGACATTGTTATGGTCAGACTGTCAAGACCTCCAATGACTTGGAAGTTTGGGTTGCTTTCCTTTTTATTTTGTTGCACCTGTGATGGCTATGATTCAGGAGACACCCCTCCTCCCTTCTGCTGTTATTTTTGAGCTACTTATGGGCTCTTTGGAAGTGGGGACACACTCATTGGGTAGTTTTGTTTTTGTTTCCTGAAGCTTCTAGTGGAGAAGGGGACTATCTACACAGTGGGTATTCAAGAAGTGTCTGTGAATCAATTAACTCATACTTTTTTAAAAAAGATTTTTTTTTTTATGCATACAAGAACTGGGGTACAGGCCAGAGGTGTGGGGGGTGAGAGGATTCACCAGAGACAGAGCCGGGAACAGAACAGGTGGATTGACTGAAATACACTGCTGAGGGGAGCAGCAGGTGAGTCAGGAGAGATCTGCTGCGCCATGTGGGTAGCTCCCTGCCCGGGGATCGAACTTGTGCTGCAGTGGCTGTGGACAGCCTCATAGGTTAAGTCTTGACCCCCTGCACCACAGGGAGGCCCCAATATGGTTAATTTTTAAAAAATAAAAACAAGGCTTTTACAGTAGGATCATCTCAGATGCTCTAAAAAGGAAGAGAGTGACCATGAACACTTTCAGATCTCAAGAAGTTTTCTGTACATCTTGTAGCAAAAGAGTGATTCTTCTTAAAGAGGAGTTACGTATCTTTATCAATATGCATTCCAAATTTACTGGGCCTCCCCTGGTAGTGCAGTGGTTGAGCACTGGGCTGTGAAGCTGCCCGCAGCCTCTGCAGCGCTGGTTCGATCCCCGGCCGCTGGGTGAGGGTCCCACATGGCGTGCAGACCTCTCCTGCCGCATGCTGCTCCCCTCAGCAGTGTCTTTCATCAGTCTGCCTGCTCTGCTCTCCCCTCTGGCTCTGGTGAATTCTCTCACCCTCCTGCGCTTCTGACTGTACCCAGTGCTTGTATAAATAAATAAATAAATCTTAAAAAAAAAAAAGAATTACAACCAAATTTACTGACCTTTTCTGTGATACTTGCAATTATTAAAAAAAAAAGATTATTCTGCTTCTTCAAGGCTAATGTGGCATTTTATCTCTGAGAGAAAAAAAAATTTCTGCTTTTCAAAAAAGAACGCTTGCTATGGAAAGAACATTTTGAAAGGAGATGTTTGGAAATGTTTCTATCTTATGATTTCATTGTTGAAAATGATATGTCTCACCCACAAAACCTTGCTAGTTCTGCATTTCAAAAGACATTATTTCCCAACTGGCGTAAAAATTTCCAAAAGAGAAAATCAGTGGGTTTGAATAATTCGTAAGAACTGATCAACATCAGAAAAGGTAGAAATTTATGACCCTGATTTCAAGTAAAGCCTGTGTATAATTGGTGGTTAGGATTAAAAATTCAAAATGGTGGAAGCCCGCTAATGATGTATGTTTTTTTCCCATTTGGCCTGATTGTCATTATGACTTTGGTTTTCAGCCAGCTCTGTAACCATTAAAAACAACCCTTACATTTAAACCTAGCATCCGGTGTGAATTTCTGTATCATTGAGTTGAATGAATAATAAACAGAATCAGGAAAGAAAAAAGGAAAGAAAAATAATTAAAAACATTGAATAATAAAAGTCAAAACATTTTAGTTTTGCTGTAGTGAATCAAAAGGTTTTTTACATTAGTTGTAAAATAAAAATTTTCAAAAACGTTTAAAGTATTTGAAAGATTTAAAAATTATATTCATGTAATTCACAAATAAATATATGTATGAATGTATAATATATTATAAATGAATGTAAATTTTTCAATATGCATTCCAAATTTACTGGGCCTCCCCTGGTAGCGCAGCAGTTGAGCACTGGGCTGCGAAGCTGCCCATTCATATTATAATATGAATGTAAATAAATATATCTATTGAAAGTATGTAGTTAAACATTTCTATGGATAGGAAAAAAGTTCAGAGATTATTGCGTTCTCTATATAACTTTCAATCCCGGATTCTCAAAGAGAAGATAGTTGATTTGCTTGGGTGAGATATATGCCTCTGATCCAATCAGCTATGGGCCTGGGGGGCGGGTGCCATAGTATAGGCATCCTCAGCATATGAGCCTTCATGATCCCAGTCACAACAATGACATGATTTCATAGAGAAGTAGCATTTACCATCACATGGAAACATGGATCATCAACTTGTAATATTTTCTCCTCTCAAGTATCCGTTCAGCTGAATGCTGGCCCTGCCTTTCTTCATCTCGGAACACACTTTTCTTGTCAGTTTCACTGATTAATATTGTAACTCTGGCCAGTATAAAAAGAAAATCGATGTAAATAGATTGTGGGGTGTAACTGTCCCTCTTCCAAACATTTGAGGATTTCATGAAGTTGAAGAAAATGATGTTGGAATATTGTTCAAACCACAAACAAATGAAGTTTGGCAATGTCGGATAAACTAACAATTGAAGAGAAAACCTATAAGGGTTATGATGTAATAGTTTTCCAGAGAAAATTCTTTGAATATCAAAGGATATTGATATCGGTAAATTAATAAGTCCTTAAATTTTTCTTTCAGAAGTGATCCTCTTTATAATCTTTTTTTAAAAAGATTTATTTATTTATACAAGAACTGGGGTACAGGTCAGAGGTGTGGGAGGGAGAGAGAATTTACCAGAGACAGAGGGGGGAGAACAGGTAGATGACCGAAAACACTGCTGAGGGGAGCAACGGGCGAGCCAGGAGAGGTCTGCCGCGCCATGTGGGTATCTCCCTGGGTGGCCAGGAATTTAACCGGTGCAGCAGAGGCTGCGGACAGCTTTACAGCGCTGCGCTCAACCCGCTGCACCACAGGAGAGGCCCCTATTTATAATCTTACTAGAAGTACTGACTATAAAGTGAAGGATATTATATAATGCTATTATAGTCTTTTTGTTGGAAAAGTTATGTCCCCTAACATAAATATTTGAATTGTTCAAAGACTTAGTGCATAGTTGTGCCAATTAGAGCCTGATTTAAAAAGTAAGTTAAAATAAACTTTTGCTCTTAAATTTTATTTTCATTTATTAAAATTAAAGCCCTAATTGAATGTTTTCTGTCAACAAATTACTATGGGATTTTGTTCCCCACTTGAGGATCTGATGCTCGGTTTACGTAGGAGAAATTTCTAGTTACATGGCTGACTTCGTAAGAGTTGTGCTTGGGAAGTGGTGTTCTTTACCCAACATTCTGCGTCTTCTTTGACTAATCCCAATCATTTGCCTCTGCAAACAGCATCCAGCCTGGAACTTTAATCCTTCAGGGTCTTTATGGCTCAGAAGGTTATACTTTCCTGAATATACCTTTGAACAGCGGTCCTCAGTGCAGAAAATCAGAAGGTGACAATAGGATAAGTTTAGGGATTGCAAGAGATTATAGGAAGAAAGGCCTTTACTGCAAATGCCCTTTGCAAAAGGCTCCTCTGCTGTCAGTTTGTGTCTGCACCATCAACTCCAGTAACCCTGTGTGTCCCTCAGGTGATATCTTTGCACACTCATCCCTAAATTGACAATTTGGTCCTCACCATCTCACAGATTAGGAATGGCAAGTAGATTTCATCTCACATGCCAGTTTGATCCATTGGGAGTGACTTCCTGGAGAACTGCATTGAGACTGTTTCTGGGACTAGGCCAGGTTCAGCAGTAAGATTGTTATTGATTGATTAATGATGTCTGTCATGATCACTGAAGATGAGGTGTTAGTACGTACGCTACATTCTTGTTATCTTTGCCCTAGATTGTGTCCCAGCAATGAATATTCCTGTGGGGTCTCCCTGGTGGCTTACAGGTTAAGTCTCAGCACTATCACAGCTATAGCCTTGAGTTCAACCCCCTGGGAGCTAACCCACATATGGTGCAGCAGACCTCTACTGTCACACCAGACCTCTCCTGTCATACCCACTGCTCCCCTTAGAAGTGTATTTCAGTAAATACACCTGTTCTGTTCTCCACTCTGACTCTGGTGAATCCTCTCACCCCCAACACATCTGGCCTATACACCAGTTCTTTTATGCAAAAAAAAAAAAAACCACCAAAAACTTAAAAAAAAAACAAAACCAAGACTATTCCTATGCTCCATTTGGGAAGACATTTGTCACCATATAGCTCTTGACTATTTATGAAGGCACAGGGTTTACTCTTGAGGTTCTCATGGTACCTAGAAGGTCCTTGTGTACATTTCATGTATATGCCTATGACTATATGTATAAGATTAGTAGCACCATCTTGATGTTCACTATTCCTACCATTATGCTAAATACAGTTGACTTCACTAAATAAAGCCGTTCTTTTTTTTTAAGATCTGTTTATTCATGCACACAAAAACTGGGGTACAGGCCAGAGGTGTGGAGGGTGAAAGGACCCACCAGAGACAGAGTGGGGAACAGAACAGGCAGACTGATTGAAATACACTGCTGAGGGGAGCATGGGTGAGCCCAGAGAGGTAGCTGTGCCATGTGGGTAGCTCCCTGGTTGGGAATCGAACTCGTGCTGCAGTGGCTGCAGACAGCTTCATAGGTTGCCCCCCAATCTCCTGTGCCACCAGGGATGCCCAAGCCTTGCTTTCTTTAGGGAGCATCTCAGCCATCATGGTCTAGATATAAAGAATATTTCAGATTTGGCCATTTATTCTTTAAATTAAACCTAGATTAGACATTTCTGTACAGCTGAAACTTAGGGAAGATAATATAATTTTTCCCCCCATCACTTCCAAAATGAAGTGTTTTTATACATTCTGTATTGTTAGAGAAATTTGAACAGCTTTCAGAGTCAGGAGCTTCAGGGACAATTCTGCTATATAAAAAAAAAAAAAGGCCGAAAAACCCAGGGGGAAACAGTAAGGGCGTTTCCCCCTTACTGTTTTAGCCAACACACACAAGAACATTAGGAAATTAATGTTTGCTGTGGTTTTATTGGACTCTAGTTAGCTTTACCTCTGAGCCCCTAAGTCCCCAAAGGAATGAGATGTGCTTCACCAACCTGTGATCTTTATAAAGCCTGCACTCTCATGGGATGTTCAAAGCACTGCTGTGGTTAAATCATGCAGTCCAGGTTCAAAAGTAACTTCTAAAAGTCTCACTACTGTACTTGCCTTTCTTGAACTCTGCAAGGGAAGATAAGGAGGCTTCAGCAACATATCTTTAGCATCTCTTTTTCTCTTCATTCTATTTCCCTTACACTGAAGCAGCTCCCCCATCTCCCTCACACCAGCCTCTTTCCAACAAAACCCAGACCCCACCTGTTCTTACCCCTATGCCTCCTGTCATCTTTACCAGCTTCTTTCCTCTGCTTTACAAGGTCTAAAAGAGCTCATTTAGCAAAGTAGGACCATCCTTGATTGGGAGGTAGAGCAAGGGGGGGTTCAAGACAATTCTCTTAAGCATGGGAGAAGAAAGCCTGAAAGCCAACATACATACAGTTTCCCTCTTATCATGCACCCTGGTTACACCCCTTAGAGATGCAACCTCACATTGTCAAATCCTGGGTTGTGTTAGTCCCCGGGAAAAGAAGGATCATATGGCTTCTCTGGGCATTTTGCAGTCTTTTCCACTCCCCAACTGGATCTGCTTTTGGGATACTGTAGCTCCTCTGTGTCTCTGTGAGTTGAGTGCTGTTGCTCTGGGCCTTGGGTTTTAGCAGCTGGCTCTGCCAGTCTGTCCCTAGAATGTGTTTGTCCTGGCCTCTTTCTCATGGCATTAGCAGAAGTCCCCCTTAGACAGCATCCTGTAGGGTGGCTACCTTTCTCTTCTACTCCTCTTATTACCTTTTCTGAAGCAGATCTTGAGTTTGTACCTTCAATGGGTCATTTAAGGCAAAGTCTATCATAGTGTGAGGCAATTTGAAGATACCCATCACACAGGTGGGTGAATTATAACCCCAGAGTCTCACTAACTAGTCCATTACTTTCAGAGCCCGTGTTTTGTGTTACCTTTAGATCCAGCCTTATCCTCGCTTTAGGTGCAGCCTCTCAGGTGGATTTGCGTGTTTTCTCTACTATCTCCAGTCACAGATTCTTGATCTAGTCTTCCTTCTTTTCTCAGCGGAATTTCCCTTTGCCTACTTTCTTTGATTTCAAATCTTTTCTTTCTTTTTATTAAAACAAAATATTGCCTGTGCCTCCCTGGTGGCACAGGGGTTAAAGACACAGCTGTCAAGCTATTGCCAGCCACTGCAGCACCAGTTTGATCCACAGCTGGCCAGGGAGCAACCCACATGGGGCAGCAGACCCCTCCTGTCTTGCCCACTGCTCCCCTCAGCAGTGCATTTCAGTAGATTTGCTGCCCACTTTCTCTGGTGAATCCTCTCACTCCCCTGTTCTGGTCTACACCCCAGTTTTTGTATACATAAATAAACAAATCTTTAAAAAATTAATAAAACAAAGTATTTCCTTATGATACAAAAACATAAAAGATGCATTCTCACTGTAGAAATTAAAAAAAAAAAAAAGCAAAGACAGGGCCTCTCTGGTGGTGCAAGGGTTAAGACACAACTTAAGCAATTATCTGCAGTCACTGCAGCACAAATTCGATCCCCAGCCTGCCAGGGAGGTAACCCACGTGGTGCAGCAGACGTCTCCTGTTGCGCCTGCTGCTCCCCTCAGCAGTGTATTTTTTTTTTTTAAAGATTTATTCAATTTATGCATACAAGAGCTGGGGTACAGGCCAGAGATGCGGGGGTGAGAGGATAAACCAGAGACAGAGTGGGGAGCAGAACAGGCAGACTGAAATACACTGCTGAGGGGAGCAGCGGGTGAGACAGGAGAGGTCAGCCTAGCCATGTGGGTTGCTCCCTGGCTGGCCGGGGATCGAACTCATGCTGCAGAGGCTGTGGATTGCTTCATAGTGCGGTGCTTAACCCCTTGTGCCACCAGGGAGGCCCTCAGCAGTGTATTTTTGTCAATCTGCCTGTTCTGTTCCCTACTCTGTCTCTGGTGACTCCTCTCCCCACACCTCTGGCCTGTACCCCAGCTCTTATATGCATAAATAAATAAATATTTTAAAAAATGCAAAGACTAACTATCCATCACCATCCACAATTCTAGAAATAACTACAGTTAAAGTTGGGTGAATTTCTGTGCTTTTTACACAATTGCAAACTTGCTGTATATTCAGATCTGTATTCTATTTTTTCCCCCTTAGCTTTTCTCATGATTAGAATAACAGGGATGACACTATTATTGCATTGTTATGGTGATATGTGTGTGCGCATGTGTGCATGTGCACGTAGGTATGTACACATACTGTCACTGGTGTCTTTGGGTCAGGTGCTAAGCTACTGGCTACTCTATAACCTAATTCACAGCATTTTATATTTTTGCTTTTTTTACTATATTTTTTTCTTACCTGCTCTGTACTTTCTTTTCAATCTTTATGGATTTATATGGATTCTGCTTGGTTAAGGAATTATTGTATGATGTCTAAAACCTAACTTTAAATTAGGTAACAGGTAACACTATGAACACATAAGAAGGAGGCCCACTTTTTCATAATTGCCTTTTGATCCACTTCCAGTGGTATTTGGAACCCTGGTTTTCACCCTCTTTAGCCTTACCTCAGTTGTTTTCCTCCATCAATTGCTAGGAAACAAGGTCTGAGCATCCAAAGAGAGTTTCCTGTTATTCTTTGTAAAATGATGGTGAGGTGATGGGATAAAAGTTGAATGAATTTTTAGTCTAGAATGTTCTGTTCTTGAGCTGTAATTACTGTTTTCCCTTTAACTCAAGCAGTGATTCTGTCAAACAAAAGAAACATTGGTCTTTACATGTGTATTGTTATTTTACGTGGAAAAAAATTCTTTAAATGTGTGATTCGAAAGGGATTTCTGCATCATTAAAAGTGATGTTCTTTTATTTCATGACTGGCTTTATATGCACCTCAGAAGGGGAAGATTCGCTTTTTTTTTTTTTTTAAAGATTTATTTATTGATTGATTGATATATACATACATACAAGCACTGGGTATAGTCAGAAGCGCGGGAGGGTGAGAGAATTCACCAGAGCCAGAGCGGGGAGCAGAGCAGGCAGAAGGACCGAAGTACACTGCTGAGGGGAGCAGCGGGCGGCAGGAGAGGTCTGCGTACCATGTGGGACCATGTGGGACCATGTGGGACCATGTGGGACCATGTGGGACCATGTGGGACCATGTGGGACCCTCCTCGGGTGGCCGGGGAGCAGCCGGGGATTGAACCGGCGCTGCAGAGGCTGCGGGCAGCTTTGTAACCCAGCGCTCAACCCGCTGCTCCACCGGGGAGGCCCGGAAGATTCACCTTTAAAAATGAATCTTTAGAGCCTCTGGGATGCATTTATTTCTTAAAGTGAGATACACCTTATTGCAGTAAATTCAGAGAAGATCTTGAAATAGCTAATTTAAAAATACTTTTAGAATTAAAAAAAATGTTAAGCCAGCATCTTGGTTATTAGGTTGTATTACCTAAATAGTGTAAGTTTGTTCTACAACATTTAATATCACTGTGGATAGCCTGAGAGAGTAAGGATTAAATAGTAATTTGGAGGGATTCAGGCTAGATATTAGAAGTTTTGAAAAATTCAGAGGAACCTGGACTGATGGTCATAGATGAGAGAAGCCTTATCTTAGGATCTGTAATGAGAGAGTAGACAATCTGTCTTCTTGTGTTACCCTTCAGGGAATCAACCTGATTCAGGTATGCCTTTTTCTAATCAGCCACATGCCCTGCAGGTGACTATAAGCCTTAATTTTGAGTATTTTAATCTGGATGAGGGATGATGTTATAAGATTAATAGAAAATAAATATGGTTTCATGAGCTATGTTTTTCTTGCTGTCATGTAAGCTCCAGTGAGCTAAATTACTTGTACTTATTCCGGTGGAAATATTAGTTCATTGTGTGCTGCCTTGAATAGCCACAGGGTATTTATTGTCTACTATATTTTCTTCCTTTGCACTAGAGCTGCAGTTTGAAATGACTGATGGATAGGTGCTGGAAGTATCCTTAAATTGTGGATATCCTAGGGCAACAATGCATGAACTAGAAAAGGAATCAGGTAGAAGGGGTGGAATGAACATGGCTTGTACCAATTCCTTGCTTTCTTGCTGTTCCAGGTGGCATTGGTCCACAAGGGTGTAACTGCCCTTATTGCATATATCAGAATCAAAAAGATGCAAACTGCTCCGGAATCCAAAGCTACTCTGCTACCAGTAGTGGGTATGCAGCAGAATGTCTGTTCAGAAGGTCAGAAGGTGGCTCTGAACTCTTTGCTGTACCCCCAACTACCTAGCAGTTTCTCCTTTGCAAGGCACCGAAAGGTATTGTTGAATTACTAGGCATGGTTTGTTGTCCCATGTTCAAAGTTGTGCCCTTCCTCAAGGGACTAGGCACAGTTGCCACGTAGAGGCTCTAGAGGACTCCACGTTAGAGCATCCAGAATCTTTGCTTGGATAACCAGAGGTGGTGCTCTGCCCTGGCTGGGTTCTGGGTCCGGGACTGGTATAGCCAAGGGTCATCTGCAGACAGCATTAGGGGAAGCCAGGGTCAGGAACCAAGCTAATTTCAATCTGAAGGGTCTGAGTGGAGAGACACACAGATTTGAGGCACAAAGATAGAACAAGCAGATTGGAAGAGTGAGTCGGAGGCAGCCCTGAAAGACCCTTGCAGTGCTAGATGGAGAGAAGGGACTTTTATGAGGCAAATTTATCCTGATCCAGGACACCGAACCTCTGAGGACATAGAGCACCTCCGGGAAGGTGCTTTTTCTACATCCACCTTCTTGCTGCAGGGCCCATGTCCCTTACTCTGCCCTCGCAGGAGTTTGCTGCCCCAGGAAGGCCTGCTCGCACTCAACCAAGATTCAGGCTTTACTTTTCCAAGCAAGGTAGCAAGATCTAGAAGTGGCTGTGGCTTGAGCAGGACCATCAGTACGTTGCCTCATAATCTGTCTCCCCAGGACTCCTGGAAGGTCTAGGATTGAAGCCAAAAGTCACAGGCTCAGCCCTCCAGGAAGTGGGTTTGTCATCATTATCAGCCCTCGGGATTCACACTCTGATCCCCACAGCTTTCCCTTGGTGGCTTCTGAGGGCACGGAGGGTAAAGACTTCATGCCAGATGGTCTCACCATAGGCTCCATGAAGGCAGCAATCAGAGCCTTTGAGACTTTAAAGAATTGCCCATTTTCAATACCAAGCGTGTCACTTAAATGCAAAAAGTTTAGCAGAATTAACAGCAGTCTCTTTGGCTGCAAGATGGTTTTTAATCTGCAGTATTTTTAGGAGCTTGCCACTGCACCCCAAGGCTCCTTGAGGCAGTTAAAGTCATGCCCTTGGCAACATGCAGACTGCAGCAGTGATTTTGCCAGAGTTTGAGTTTTTCAAGGAAAAAACTTGAAAAACTTTCCCATGGAAGAGATTGGGTTTGGCTAGTGTGGAGAGAGGAAGCTTTTGATGGGGTCCTTTTGAGTTGCTGGTTATGTACAATCTCAGGTACGTTACTGGCCATGTTGATAATATTATGGTAGGGCTCCAAATGCTCTCCAGCAGCTTTTCTGGTTTTCCAAAAGAACAAGTTTCAATTAATTAGGTGAATTCAGCAACTAGAAGAAACGACATAAACTCTTAGGCCACAGGGAGCAATCTTACTAAAAGATACCTTGTTAGTGTAAGTGGAGAAACTTAGGCAAGGAGAGGCTCAGGACTATTTTTTTGACTCAGGAACATTTTTTTTTTTTTTTTTTTGACTCAGGAACATTTTTAAGCTTTTCATAGATTCTTTTGGAGGCTTTACTTAACCAAACATATTAAAATGTTCCCATAGCTCAGTTAAATGCTAAATTTTCCTTAAAAATGTTGAAAGGAATTTTATAATTTTATTTTTGAAATTCGTGGACGAATGACTGACTCGATTTACAATTGGCTGTGTCTTCTTATCAAACATTGTGCTTATTCAGGAGCTCCTATAAAACAAAAGAATCTAATCCACAAGTTGTTTTCACATGTAAGGAACTTTTTAATGAATAAGTTTAACAATTAATGAAATTGACTTTACATTTTCCAGGCAGCTAATTAAATGCTCGTTAATTTCATTTGCTTCTATTGCTTGGAGTCAATTCAACCCCCCACCCCCATAGTCCGCTATGGATCCCAGACACTGTCTCTTGTATCTAACGGATAAAACAGCTCTGAGGGAATTTAATATTTGGCTTAGGAATAAAAGATTTAAAGGGTACAGGATTGCTGTTTCAAGCTTCAGAAGGTCTGCCATGTCAAAGAGGAAAAAGTCCAACTCTGTGGTGCGCCACAGGACAGAAAGGGTAACTCTTTACAACAACACATCACCAGAGGAGGTGTAATCTGGAAATGTTCAGTGGGAGTTGGAGGGATCTTTTGTAGAGGCTGGGATGTCAGAGAGGGCCCGGGAGCTAGAGTCAGAAGATCAGAGGTCAAGTCCCTGTGCCAGTCTTTACTTGTGTGACTTTAATTTCTATGTATTTCTGTTTCCTCATCTATAAAATGTGATTATGTCCCTGCTTTACAATCACATGGCTGCTGAAGATCAAAGTGAGATAATTTCAAACTCCTAGTCAAGGTGATAAGCTCTATACAAATGTTAGTGTTTTTTTTTCTTTCATAATTTTATTATTATTTTTTTAAAATAAATTTTATTTTTATATTCCCCATACAATTGCAACCCCCTTATTTTGACCCCAATCCCTCCCCTCCCTGCTGCTCACCCCCCATAGAGTGTCTCTGGTTCATAGTTTTTTGTCAATTTTGATTTTCACTTTCTTATAGTTATTCATTTTCCTGGTCCCTTATTTAAGTTTTCTAGATTCCTGCTATGAGTGAGACCATCCGGTATTTTTCTTTTTCTTTTTGGCTTATTTCGCTGAGCATGATCCCTTCTAGCGCCATCCATGTTGCTGCAAATTGCATGTGTTTATCTTTTTTGAATGCTGAGTAATATTCCATGTGTATATGTACCGCATCTTCTTGATCCAGTCATCTATTTTTGGGCATTTGGGCTGTTTCCAAAGCTTAGCTATTGTAAACAGTGCTGCTATAAACATAGGGGTACAGGTGCTCTTTGGAATTGATGTTTCTGTGTCCTTTGGGTAAATACCTAGGAGTGGAATTGCTGGATCATATGGAAGCTCTATGTTTAGTAGGTCCAGAAATCTCCACACAGCTCTCCATAGTGGTTGGACCAGTTTGCACTCCCACCAGCAGTGCAGGAGAGTTCCTTTTTCTCCATACCCTCGCCAACCAAATGTTAGTGTTTTAATCCAATTCTAGAATACTAATGGAATGTCTAACAGGAGAGAAGGGAATGCACAAAACTAGTCATTTAAAATTCATTAATGCTACTGACAATAATCTTACAGAGCATGAATGACTTTCAATAAAACTATAAGGAAAACAAAAAGTTTAAAAAAAAAAAAACTATAAGGAAAACTTAAAACACATTAGAAAACCCTGTGCTAGGTATATATTGTAAGTCAAGGTTCTATGTAGGTAATTTAATAAGACCTTTGCACTTTGGAAAGGACAGAATATATAGGGTTAAAGCTGAAAGGTATGGTATGTTGGTCATTGTGTCTCAAACTCTTATTTTATACATAGAAAAATGAGTGCTTCACAAAATGGTTTCTATTTATTTGTATTCTGTGTGTTTTGTAAAGTGGATTATAAGAATAGGTACAATGAAGTAGGAAAACATAAAATAAAAGCAAAACTGTGATCATGGAAAATAGGTTAAAATACAATGACCAGGTGAATGGGGGAGTGGAGTTACAGTGACAGCATAAAACCTCTATAGCATTATTAAGAATAAACAATAAATTTGGTTATGAGCTTTCTCGTAGCCAAGCCAAAATTGAGAAAACCAGTATCAGAACCCAGTGTTAGGCCAGTTTGCTTTTGTTCCATTAAAATGTGTTTTTTATTGACTCTTCTTTTGGGCTTAAAAATAGTTTCTGTTTAGTGTTCTTTTTATTTCTCTCCATTGGTTTGGTCTGCTGGGATGACCTTTGTGGGGACAGTAGGAGCTACTCCATGTGCCTAGCTGGCTGTCCACTTCCTGCAGATGCCTTTCCAATCTGCTTGGTCTTTGCTTTCTCTGCTTTGACCACTCTGATAAGATTTAACCATTATCTTTTGTCAAATTTTTCTTAGCTATATATTCTTTATGTTTATTATTATATTCTAGAATCTTTCATCTTAGAGTTCCCTGTTTCCAAGAGTCTTTGAAATTATATAATTCATCCACATTATTTTACAGTTGAGGAAAACTGAAGTCCAGAGATGTTAAATCACTTGCCAAAGGGCACTTTACCGAATGCCTACATATGTCTAATTTATTTCTCACAAAACCTTGATAAGTAAATATTATTCTCCCTTTTTATAGATGAGGAAAATGAGACAAATGCTTTGCCTCAGGTCACAGAAAAATAAGTGGGATTTGAAATCAGGCTCTCTAGCTTCAAAGTCATTTACTTTACAATCTTCCACTCTGTGTGGAAGGTGGTGATAATTTTGACTGAATCCAGTTCTCTGGATTCTGAGTCTAGTGCTCTTCCTTCACACATTAGAGAAGACCATCTTGGGCGCTAATTCCCCTGGGCTGGAGAGGCATGTAAGACTACTCCTGGAGTTGGGACAGGTCCATGTGCCCTTGACCATCATTGTCAGCCCTGCGTGTGGGGCTTGTTTCTCTGGCAGTGGAATAAAAATGTACATACGTTTCTGGCATTCAGATGGATTTGTTGGTAGCCTGAAGCAAATGATTTCTATTCATTGCACCCAGCCATGCTATTTAGATGTCCTGGTATGAGAGAATGAGTTGTGACGTGCCGGTGATTAATAATAGTTAAAGTAATTTTGGGCTGGTGCACTTGGAGATTTCAGCATGGACAGCTGGGACTTCACTTCTCCCAGAGCCTCTTGAAGGGTTTGGGGCTTGCAGTAGATTCTAGTTGTAGTGAAATGACCTCAATCCTATCTCTGCATTAAGCAGTAAGCTTTAATGAGCATGTCATGCCACACTGTGTGTAGAATTCTATATTTTTTATTCTTATTTTGCAAAAGGCAGAATATAAGATCTCAAAGAGTTTAATGTCTAATAGGGGAGAGGAGAGCAAACTATGTTAAAAGAACAAAACACACACACAGTCATATCAGTGAGTACCAGCTACTCCGGTAACTTGAATCTTTGTTGATTCTTGATATTATGCAGATGGGGAAATAGCCTCATGGTCCTGTTCAGCATGGAATTCTATTCAGTGAATTACAGGCCTTTAAATAATAGTTATAAGCCAATGAATGAAAGCATTCTTGCTGTCCTTCCCCAAAATGCTATGGCATAATTTCTTTAAAATCCTTTTTTTCCATTTTCAAGTATTGCCCCAATGCTGCAGCTGCTTCAGTTTCTCTTTTTCCCAAATACAAGCTACTTCCCAAAATTTTACCCAATCAAAGTCACATAAACTTGATCGTGTTCACTTTCCCTCTCTGCTCAGCTCTTTGTTATGTAGGCCAGTGTAGCCTCTTTGGCTATGTAAAGTCCTTCTTCCCCCATTATCTTTGTTCTGCACAATAAAGAACAGTCTAGGAACAGATCGAGAAGTTAGGACTTCTTCAAAATCAACAAGCAACTATAAACCAGAGACACACCATGGGGGTGTAGGAAAGGTGGGGAGAGGAAGGACTAGAGTCAAAATAAGGTTGGTGCAATTGTATGGGGAATATAACCAAAATGATAATGCATACATTGTACAAAAATGAAAAATGATGTAAGAATTATATAAAATAAAATATTATTAAAAAAAAAAGACAACTTCTTCCTTAGATGGAGTAGTTTGGGGAAGACACTGGAGCTAATGATGCATTTTGTTTTTGGTTCCCTGTCAAATCAACTTTCTGTGCATTCACTATAGCAAATTTAAAGTCTCCAATTCCTCCCTTCTCATGCTCTAATGTGTGGGCTCCTATTGCTCACGTGACTTGGAGTGCATCTAGAAAACCGACCAAGTGCATCTTAACATTATTCTAGGAACTATTTTTAGAAAAGCCCAGTTACCCCCAAACCTATAAAGTATATTCTGAAAGTAAAAGTCCCGGGTTTGGTTCTTTCTATTGTTTTGAATTGTTGATACTGTTTTCCTCCCTGGGCTAGATAATGGAACTTGTTGACTGTGGAGCAGAGAGTATGTGTGTGGGTATGTGAGAGAGAAATTGTTTCTTAGAGGCTTTAATAAGAGAACAGAAAGGAGTTTACAGATTGCTAAAGAATAATTCCAAGAGGCTAGGGGCAGGGTGGGGAACAAGAATAGCAATTGCTTTTGAAGGGATGGAAAGAGTATTTTTCTTTATTTTTAAACTGTATATCAGAGTTAAGGATTTTGATAAATCTGAAAGAAAATAAATGATGTTCTAAAAATTGAATTGAACTCTCAAATCTTTTGCTTCTCATTTATGACTTTTAAATGGAGATCCTTATTAAACCCATTGCAGTTGAGTTTGCTCAAGAGTACCATCATATTGGTAATTTCAGTGATACTTAATTTGCTAATGATGAATAATTAAGTATTATTGTGTCTAATGATGAATAATTAAATATTTTATTTGGTGTTGAGTGCTATCATATTAATTAATTTTTACTGTAAAACAAGGAAGTCATATTTCAATCATTTTTCTTTTTTCAGTTTCAGTATGAGAAAGAAAAAAATGTTTGGGGATGAAAATTGGATAATAGATTTCACTCATATGTAACAACATAAATGACCAGAATCAGAATTTTATTTCCAAGTGCTTCACAGTCCATGTTCCCAAATGTGGACTCAAAGTTGGTTGAGATTAGATTCTTCAGGATCTAATTGCCCAGATCCATACTATTTGTGCCTGATGGCTCTTAGGCCCCATGCCATTTGGTCCTGTGGTCAAACTCAGATGAAGTGGCTGAAAAGTACCACTAAGGTGTAGAGAAAGCTTAGACTTGGGTGACTGTATATTTAATTCACTTGCTGAGAAATGCTGACTGGTGGTAAAGATGAGTGAAAACATTTATGTTATACTTCCAACTTTTGCAAGGACATTATTGAAGGTTATAGATCTTGTTCCCTCTCTTTTTATAGTAACACACTAAAAAAAATGGGAGAAATGGACAAAAGATAAAGTTTCCCTGTGGAGGTTGATGAAAATTGTCAGATTAGATGGACTCTTTGGGAGTCATTACTTCTTATAATGCTCTGCATATTCCCAGAGACCACAGGAAATCACATGTCAAGGTCACTCTACTCAGCAGAAAATTTACTTAATGCCACATAATAATGAGTGAAACAGATGCAAATAAAACTCTGACCACTAGCCCACCTCATTAGGACTGTCTACTCTCTAGCTCTACTTTTTCTCTGAGCCATGTAACCGCAGTTTCAAAGGCTCCAGCACTTTTGACAGTGGTGGTTGATGCTTTTCTGTCAAAATTCAATTGATGTCAGCATCCAGCCACGTTCAGGGTTGGTACCTCCAGGTTGGAGCCCACTCTGCACCCCAGTTCTCTCACTGGCCTCCCTTTCCCCGCCCCCTACAGACCACTTTCCCTTTGGGATCATGGAAATCTGTTGTACTTAGAAAATCAACGATGAGGGTTTGGAATGATCATGACACTTAGTTATGGTTTGGAAAGGTAATTTGATGAAAAATACTGACCCAATTCATATTCACCAGAGACAGAGTGGGGAGCAGAACAGGCAGATCTACTGAAATACACTGCTGAGGGGAGCAGCACGTGAGACAGGAGAGGTCTGCTGCGCCAGGTGGGTCACCTCCGTGGCCGGGGATCAAACTTATGCTGCAGTGGGTTGCGGATAGCTTCATAGTGCTGTGTCTTAACCCCTTGCATCTATTTTTCAATCCATTTTAGGCAGTGGCCACTAGTAGGCAAATTATTTGAACCCAAATTCTAATCTCAGCTCTGTCACCAACCAGGTGTGTGACCTTGGAGGGGAGGGGGTAGTGAGGGTAAGCTTTCCCTCTCCAGCTCTCTCTGAACAAGCTGTAAGTGAACACTGTAGGTCCAGTGTGGTTCTATATTTTGAGCTATCAGTTCAGAGAGGCCCTAACTTAAGAAGGGGTAGTTGGAAACAGATTAGGAACTCAGAGCTAGGATGTGCAGCATTTGGGTAGGAGGTACTCAGGGAAGACTTACTAGGATTGGGTTAGGCCTTAAGTTTTTTCTTTTTTTTATATCATTGTTCATTTTTGTACAATATTTGATTTCTCCCCTCAGGTGTAATTCCAATTTCCCCAGCCCCATGCTACCCACGAACCATCACTATAGTCCCTTATGCTCTTACCTGCCCTGTTTTAATCCGTCTCCCTCCGCCTTCCCATAAAACATAAAAATTTAAATGAACTTGAAGACAGGAACTTATATTTACTGAACACCAAGTACATTTTTATCCTATCATGGAATTCTCAAAATTTACTTTTACAGATAAGAAAATTGAGGCTAAGTTTAAGGAACTTCTAAGGTCACCCAACTCCTAAATGGCGGACTAAGACTGAATTTCAAGTCTGGTGGGCTGTAACCCCACCATCTATTGTCTCTCAAGGTTTTAGATAGTACAGCCTGTGGAGCTGGGTTCAGAGTCCCACGTGTTCAGTGCAGGTGAGGAGAAGCAGCCAGCTGTGGCAGACCCCCAGGCAGGCCTGGCTCAGCACTGTGGGGTATAGGGTGGGGTGGTAGAGTAACTGGTAAAGAAAAAGAGATGGATTGTTTTTCTGGGTAGAACAGCTGGATTTGAGGATCTAGGGGTTCAGCATAGACTTGGGGAAGCAACTGCCTTTGCTTGGTCAAACAGGCAAAAGTGGCAGGGGAGACCTGAGATTCAAGTATTACATGGCTGGGTAGCTGAGGTGAAGTCAGGTTGTGGGTACAGAACCACTGGGCCTGGAGAACCCTCAGAGAGTCCACCTCAGTTAGAGGCCTGGTCTGCTTGCTTCTCAAGTGTCATATGTAGATGTGAATTGTGTCTAGATAGAGATCTAGGGCCTCCCTGGTGGCTCAGGTATTAAAGTCTCAGCGCTATTAAGCTATCACCAGCCCCTGTGGCATGTGTTCAATCCCTGGTCAGGGAGGTGACCCACATGGTGCAGCAGACCTTTCCTGTCTCACCTACTGCTCCCCTCAGCAGTGTATTTCAGTCATTTCACCTGTTCTGCTACCCACTCTGTCTCTGGTGAATCCTCTTCTCCCCTCCCCCCCAACACCCGCACCTCTGACCTACACCCCAGTTCTTTTATGCATAAATAAGTAAAAATAAATCTTTATAAAAAATAGAGACCTAGGTCTGCTCTGAATGACTTTAGAACTGGTTGGCTATCGAAAGTGACCTCTTTCTTTCTCTGATTTTGGTTAAGAACTTAGAATCCAAGTCATCAGGACAGAATCACTTATTTACTAGTTATGTTGTCTCAGGCAAGTTACTTTTTTTTCTAATTTTTTAAAAGATTTATTTATGCATACAAGAACTGGGGTATAGGCCAGAGGTGCGTGGAGAGGTGGTGGGGGTGAGAGGATTCACCAGAGACAGAGCAGGGAGCAGAACAGACAGATCCACTGAAATACACTGCTGAGGGGAGCAGCAGGAGAGACAGGAGAGGTCTGCTGCGCCATGTGGGTCAACTCCCTGGCTGGGGATCAAACTCATGCTTCAGTGGCTGGTGATAGCTTGATAGCACTGAACCCCTGTGCCACCAGGGAGGCCCCTCAAGCAAGTTGCTTACTTGCTATCACCTTCAGGTACCTCAACTGTAAAATGAGGATAGTAATAATACTTCTTCATAGGGTTGTGAGGATTCGATAAGATAAAATAGGCAAAGCACAATGATCTGCTCAATAAATCATAGTTATTATTGTTATTAAGTGATAACAGTTATGTGGGATAACGTCCTTCTGCTGCTCAGTTACGTGATCTTAGGAGAGCAGATACTTCATTTTAATCAGTAGTACCATAACATTGTTTGAGTTTAATCTTACGTTAAATCCTTGCTCATCATTCACTAATATTAAGGGCAATTATTATAATATGATCAAATCCCCGCATTCTCATAATCCACCCATCTTCCTCTGGGCTTCCTCATGGCTCAGGTTGGATAGGGCCTCCGTTACTCTGGGCCATGTCTTTTCTTTTAGAGGACAAAGGCCAGCCCTGGCTGATGATACCCCCTGCGCTTCCACATACGAATTGGCCTGAAGGTCCCTTCTTGTTGCCTGCCTGAATCTCCAGGGAGCATGGAGGGTTATTCATAGTGTCAGCTCTGACCATGGTGCCTGAGGACACAGACATATTTTTAGTATCTCCTCCCTAGGGTCTGACTGAAAAAAAAAAAAAAAAAAGAAGCCTGTTTTTTAAATGCCTAATGTCAACTTCTGAATAAACAGGGTGAAGAACTCATTCTGTTAATAGGGTGCTAGCAATATCCAGTGTGTTCCCCTCCCCCTCTTTGGAATGTCATTTTGCTAATGACCTGTAGGGAAATTACTTTGTAAACCCCAATGTATAGGAGTTAGTTCTTTTAAAGGAGTGGAGAATGAGGGATTGTGTCTAAGACTGTCCTGCAGAAGAGGAGTTAGGTGAAGTCAAAGTAACTTCATGGGGTGGAACTAGGACCACTGAGGGGCAGATAGAGTGAGAGGTTTTAGAGTTTGTGTTTCCTGCTAATGAGAGCTGGGAGGGCTGGAGCAGCACATTCATAAACAATGGCAAACATTTATTCAAACAAAGACTGGAAAGCTTCATCTGGGATGTTGTTGACCAGAATCCCGTGGAATCCTAGGTATGAGATGGGCTGAGGGCTCTTCCACTCCTAAGATGCAGTGACTCTGGAAGTGGGTATGGAGGTGGGCGCTATTCTTTCTCTTAGGACTGAGCGCTCAACAAAGTGGATGCTACACAGTTGATGTACAGCATCCCTGAAAATAAACCCAACTGTGGCTACATTTTCCTGAGGTTGATTTTGTGCTTCAATTTCCCTATGTCTTTCTTAATAAACCTTAGGGAACTTCATTAGTCTGTTACAATGGTTAAATTAAATAGAACTGAAGTAAATTTTTTTCATTCTTCCTCACGTTTCAATAATCATCATCCTAGATTCATCATGGATCTGAACCTGTCAGATTCCTCTTGGCACATGAGAAAACTGAAGTGGCGGTAGTTAAGCGAATTGCTTCAGTCATACGGGGTGAGTAGCTTCTTGCTCCAGGTCTGGTGCTCTTCCTCGTGTACCAGACTGTTCCATGGGGTGCATAGGGAAACCCTGAAAACTGGGTGCTCAGACAGGTGCATGCCATACACGAGCCCAGAACGCCACCTCCTTTAGGTGTGAGTGCTCCTCTCTGGTGGAGCCCTTGCACGTGATTGATGATTAGCAGGTGTTTGTTGACTTGAACCAAACATTCCCGTCAGTGCATGTACTTAGTTCCTGCTCCATATATGGTTGTTGAATGAAAACAGCACCACTTTCAAGGGCTTTCGGGCACCAACTGTCAAAGCTCAGAACATGTGAATAGGCCTACAGCTTGTTCTCTTTCTGTTTTCTGCTCCTGGATTTGTGAGTAGTTTTAACCCTAGGGTGGTAGCAAGGACTCCTCCATGCTCTGATGCTCCGGCCTCACCTCCATTCCAGGCTTGAACTAAGATGAATCCTTCTGAGGATCTTCCTACAAATAAGGGCACTGAGTCCCAAAAGAACTGCTGATCACCCCAGTTGAGTCATTAGTAGACAACAAGCCACCCCCTCTTTTGCCATGGTCCTGAAGCCTCCCTGGCATGGGAGCCATCAGTTTCCTTCCACGCCTATCCAGCTGAAGCTTGGTGTGATTAGCAAAGCTCCTAGTGCAGGGAGTGGCTGGACTCCAAACGGAGTAACTTGGAAACTCCTGACTGGGTTCCACTTCTCAAGAGGTGTTAGAGACTTACTGACATTTTTTTGTACTTTTAGGTAATGACTAATTAGTATGTTGGAGTTTTCTCACTTTGTGGGAGGTAGATAAAGCTATTTATAACTTTCATAATTGTGATCTTACTCCTTCCTAACTGCCAAGTAGTCCTCTGTTTTTGTCTGTGAGCCACCAAGCACATGGAGTAAATGTGATTGGCTATGAGCAGTGCTTTAGTCATCCTGAAAATTCCTGGAGAGCTTGTGGGGCAAAGGATGTGATGTAAAAAGGTTCATGTTTTCTTCCTTTTGATTTGGGATATTGGTTAAAGAAATGTTAGCAGATGAAATAGTATTTCAATTTTTAAATTTTGTGCCAGGAGTGTTACAATAATGTTATTGCATCAAGCGTGAGTAATTCTTGGAGGATAGTGAGTAATCACGTCTATGAGCTCTACCAGGCCTTGCGGATGTAGAGACATTTACATCCCTGCATCTCTTGGCGAGGGGAGACAAGACACAGAGCTCAGAATATTGATTCAGAGCCCCAGTTTTGAAGTTAGACTAATTCAGGTCAAATTGTACCTCCTTTACTCATTAGGTAGATGACATTGAGGAAATCATATAACTTTTGAGCTTCAATTTCCACATCTGTTTTGCAGGGATGATGGCGTGCATCTCACAGGGTAGAGCACACTCTAACTGTACAAATGGCGACATAATTATCAATTCTAACTGTGAAAAAGTGAGCAAGTCTCTTAACTTCCCTGGACTTCAGTTTCATCATTTGAAAAGCACTGGAGAAATGATTCTTGATATTAGTCAGGGTTGAGTTATCTTAATGGAAAAATTAATAGAAATAATTCTCAACCAAGTTAGAGAGGGCAACATGGAACACAGAGGTAGCAACTGCAGGAAGCAGCTCCCACCTTTCGGGTTGGGCAAAACAAACTTGGAAGCCTGGATAGGGGAACCATACCTCTTGGCACTCATAGGTTTGCTGTCAGTGCTGAGAAAACAAGTGGAATCTCTGTACCTTAGGAGTGAGCTGTTGAGGTTAAGGTGAAAAAGAAATGCTGCTGGGGCCATGCTGTCCTACATGGGAGGAGGCAGGAAGTGCTAGCAGGCCGCTTCCTCAACCACACTGCTCCCTTTAGCGCCCCTCCAATTGGAAAAGCTTCACAGAAATCAGTGGCAAAGATGAAATGCTGTATGCAGGGTCTCTTCCCTAGCATCCTGAATCTGAAGGCAGAGGAGCAGACTTGGAGCTGGGAGGCAACAGCTTGAGAGCTGGTATCATCTCTAAGGTTTCTGTGAGGTCAGGTTTGGAAGCCTGTGCAGAAACAGCTGAACTCTGTTGTGGGCTCTTGGAGAGGCAACATGGTGTGGTAGAGCTAGAGTCCTCTAGCTCTGGGTTGGAATCCAGTCTCTGACACTTAACAGCTATGAAATGTTGGGCAAGTTATGTTGAATTCCTTCTCATTCAGCCTTATATCCTCCTCTGTAAAATAATCTCAGTGCCTATTTCACAGGGTTATAGTGATAGTTAAAAAAGAAGCATGTAAAGTGCCAAGTGGAGGCATCTGGCACATAAATGGTAGCCAGTATGATTAAGAATTCTTGTTTGAGGAGTGTTTCTTGATCAGCATGCTCCCTTTGTTGGCTGCACAAAGCAATGCTGTTGCTTTGTCTTTTCCATTCCGATGTGGCTTGTTGGACCTTAATGGAGGGCCAGGGCATCAGGTCAACAGGGGCCAAGGATTCCCATGCCAGCTGGGGTATGGGAGAGAAGCATTTGTGTGTCGTGCTCTTGGCTCCTCTGTGAGCAGTTCTCTCTCAGAGTGGGGTTTAGCATGCTGGCTCCTGAATATGTGCTCAGCATGGGGCAGGAGCATGTCCCATCATTGTGCTAAGCTTGAGCAGCAGCCAGTGGGTCCCCTCAGACACCTTTCAAGCCAGAGACAAGAATTTGGTTTCCTAGGCAGAATTCTGTAGTCTAGGACAATCATCTATAACCATCCCCCTCCACTCTGCAGAGTTGATATCCTCTTGCTTTTTCTGGGTGAATTCTTAGACTAGAAATAATAAGGAAAAGATACTATTCCTATTTTACTGTGAAATTAAATAACTAGTATTTATTAGGGAGTTACTTTGTGCCAACTGTATGTATTATCACCAATCTTTGAATCCTACAGCGTCACTTTTATTTTCCCAACATTATATACAAGAAAACCAAGGCACAGAACTGTTAAATAAGCTTATCCAAGGTTTTCAAATAATAAAAAGTCGAACTAGGATTAGGACCCAAATCTGTTGGAGTCTAAGTACATTTCCTTACTATTAAGGCATTCTTTTTCAGAACTGGTTAAAAGTAGTGCGTATTTAACCTAGAAAGTGTCTGGATTTCTGGGCTACAGGGCAGATTACTTAGTAGGGCAGATTATTTACTATGCTTCCTTCCAATTTCCTATTAAAAATAATAATAATGGTTTAATGGCACCTGTTCAATGGCCCTTGATGAATCTTTTCCTAGCTTCTGAAGAAAATAACTAAAAAACCAAAAGAACGAATACTCACAACTCATTGAGTTTTTGGCCTGATTTAAATCTGCTATGGAGACTATGTTATTTGGCCAATATTCTATCAATTATTTCAGAGGAACTCTTTAACTAAAAATATTCTGTTATTCCAACACAAAGCAGTCAGGTAAAGTAAAACAGTTTACCTAAACGGTACCCCACTGATAATCATTTTCTCTTTCGATTTCTAAATAATTTTGAGATTGTCTCCTACAAGTATCACAGGCATTGTAATTAAGCAGCACTTTTTCTCAGACAACCCCGATATTCATCATGACTATCCAACCCATCTTAATGGGCCTAAACTCTGTCTGTCATGAAAGAAATTTTGAAAGTACAGCAGTCCAAAAATTGCAGCAACACTGAAGTTGGCCTGAAAGAAACCATTCAGGGACCACCTTTACTTCACCTCACATGAATGCACAGTACTGCTTGTCTGAGAGAATGGAGTGTTGGTGCCCTGTTGCCTGCCCCTGCCTGAGAAGCTTTGGGCCATGAGATTCTTCATGTCTTTTGGAAAACTCAGCAGAGAGACAGGGACTATAGAGAGAAACTTTTTTTTGGAGGGAGGGGGAGGGAGGTACCACGAGGAAGTACTTTAATTCTTACATATTTTAAAAAATAGCAGTTGGGCCTCCCTGGTGGTGCAAGGGTTTAAGATGCAACCTATGAAGCTCTCCGCAACCACTGCAGCACGATTTCAATCCCCGGCTGGCCAGGGAGCAACCCACATGGCGCAGCAGATCTCTTATGACTCACCCGCTGCTCCTCTGAGCAGTGTATTTCAGTCAATCTGCCTGTTCTGCTCCCTACTCTGTCTCTGGTGAATCCTCTCACCCCTCGCCCCCACCTCTGGCCTGTTCCCTAGTTCTTGTATGCATGAATAAATAAATCTTTTAAAAAATAGCAATTAATTAAAGGGGTTAAAAAGAAGGGTTATTGAATAAAGGCTTGGCAAATAAATTTGAAATAGAATAAGTAAATTTGAAATGGACCCATGAATATACATGAAATAAATGCATGATAAAGCTCAAGTATCAGTGAAGGAAGGAATGTTTATTCAATAAATTGTTCTAGAACAATAGATTGGCATGTCATATGGAAAAAACCAAATTATATTCTCACCTCACTGTATTCCCTAGGTTAGTTTTAGATGGTTTAAGGAAACCATTGGAAAAAAATGAAAGGGAAACAAATATTTAAAAAGGAATTTATGTAAGCTTTGGATAAATTAAAAAAGCAATGGATAAACTTGAAAAATATTGAGAGGTTTGTCTACATTAAAAGATGAAAATATCTAACTCATTTGATGCTTCTGGGAAGAGCCAATGAGATTAATATAAATTAAACATGCTGAAAATTGCAAAGTGGAATAATTTAAGAATATTTGGAGTTATCAGCAAGGGAAAAAAAGCAAAACAAACAAATGGACTACATCATTTGATGACTACATAATCAAACTGAAAATCTTCCACATAGCAAAAGAAATTATCATTAATAAGAAAAGATATTCTACTGAATGGGAGAAAATATTTGTTCATCATACATCTGAAGAGGAGCTGATATTCTAAGATTTACATAAAACTCATACAACTCAACAAAAAACCAAATACCCAAATCAAAAAGTAGAAGTTCTGAATAGACACTTTGCCAAAAAAGACTAACAGATGATCAAAGGGTACATGCAAAAAGTGCTCATCATTTCTTATTATCAGTGAAATAGAAATTAGAACCAAAACGAGATCGCCCCTCACACCTTTGAGAATGGCCTGTATCAAAAACTTGGAAACAAGTGTTACCTCAATAAAAGAAAAGAATTTGGAATCACTGTCAGGATATAATCTTTTCAGTTGGTGGTCCCAATTCAAAATCTATTTTTGTCCTAATTTTCACTTGGGCAGTAAAATATTCACTCAATATTTATTAAAGCTGTTTTAACAAAGCATACCTGTTAGTTTATTTTCTACCAGATTTTCACAGAATAGGTATCCATGTAGGAAAGTTACACCTAACTGATTATTAATTCTTTCTTTTAAACGGTTCCCACTTGAAGAAATCTTTAGGACTGGGAATCGTAGTAAAACTAACAGGTACTCTGGGTTGTTGGAGAAACTTGAAGGATGGGGGAGTCGTGAAGAATAGAGCTACAATAGCGCCAAGAACCAGAGAAAAGTTCTAGACTAAATTGTTCTTAGAGAAAACAACATGGACTTTGCAACAGATGATGTGGGTTGAGTCTTGAAGCCTGTTTCACTAGACATTGCTGCGTGAGTTGCTTTACCTCTTTATTCTGTTCTGAGAAGATCATAGCAGCACCAACACTGGGTGCGTTCGTATTAGGATTAAATCATCCTGAGAGTAAGTATGAAGCATTGAGTTAGTTCCTTTCTTCCTTGTCTTTTTTGGTCTTTCCAGCTCATTCAGTTCCAGCTCTCTGTTCAGTTTATTCAACAGCCTTATATTGAAAACTGTTCTGTTCTTGACGTTTGGAAGATGTATGGAATATAAACAGGAAAAGACATAATGACTGTAAAAAGTAGACATAGTGGTTTTTTTTTGTAGATACATCTTGTTTTTATTAGGCCAAAGAAGTTTAGACTGGGGCTGTTTGTTTTACAAATTGTTATTTGAGAAATCAGCAAGAGAATGGACTTAGTGATCACAAGGACTGATGATTGTGGCCTTTTTGCCAGAGGATAGAATCAGTAACCAATTATGTATAGTCAAGATTAATTTAAGCTTGTTAGCACTAATAACTTAAAACATTTACCTCATCTTTCTCTTCTCATATAAACTCCCCACTTTTATTCCTCCTTGGGGCACAATTTAGGTCCTACTTGGATCTGTGTACCTCAATTGCAGTTCTTTGATTATAAATAAATGATCTTTACCCTTTTAGATCAATTCTCAATTGCTCAGTGTCAATAGGCCTGTAACTTAAGCAAACAGTTTAAAATAAGGCATTAGGAGAGGTTTATATGATTCTGTGGGGGCTCCACGAAGTTGGGAAAGCAATCTAGGAAATGCTTTCAAAACTGTGCACTAGGGCCTCCCCTCTCTGCTCTAGGAAATGGATTAAGAACCTCATTCTCCAGCAGTGAACCATTGTTATAACCAGACAGAGCTGGTGCTGGTATTATAACCAGAGAGAGCTATTCCTTCTGTGGAGGTGACTCTTCCATTGTTACTCTAATTTATCAAATCTTCCTTATCTTTAATGCCAATAGGTCTTTCTAAAAAGCTGGTCCTTATGCTAAGTGTAATCATCTTCAGCTGTCATGTCACCCTCTGGTGCATCATGGTATTCCTTACCACCACCCCACTTCCTCCTCCCACCCCCTGCCGCCCCCACAACTACTTACCTCATTTAATTAGTAGGCATTGCTGCCCCATTTTGCAGGGGGAGAAACTGGGATTTTGAGAGTTTCAGCAAGTTGCTTGAGGTCATAGAGCCAATAAGTGACCCAATCAGATTTATACTTCTCTCTGAATTTATCACTAAACCATGCTTTTTTTTTAAAAAAAAGATTTATTTATTTATGCATAAAAGAGCTGGGATACAGGCCAGAGATGGGGGTGGTGAGAGGATTCACCAGAGACAGAGTGGGAAACAGAACAGGCAGACTGATGGAAACACTGATGAGGGGAGCAGCGGGTAAGACAGGAGAGGTCTACTGCACCATGTGGGTTTCTCTCTGGTCAGCTGGGGATTGAACTCGTGCTGCAGAAACTGAAGGTTGCTTCATAGTGCGGTGCTTAACCCCTTGTGCCACCAGGGAGGACCACCATGCTATTTTTTTTAAAAAAACTTTTCTTTATTGTGGCAAAATACGCATGACAAAATTTACCATTTTAACTATTTTAAGTGTGCAGGTCAGTGGCATTATAGACATTCTAATTTTTGTGTAATCATCAGCTATTTATTTTTAAAGGATTTAAAGATAATAGAAGCACTCAAGTCTATTGGTAATGGGCCAGAAGATCATTAATTAAGATAATTAATCTACATGTGTGGGCCAGTGCAGTTCTTATTGATAACAATGGCTGGTGAGCAATTATTTACTCATTGAATGTGACTCAAATGCTTATCTGAATTTGGAAGCTTTTTGGTGTGTTTATTATCTTCTGTCAGGAACCAAATACTCTTCCCGACTTCAGGAAATTAAATAAAAATAGCTCACTAGTATTTTGTTAATTACATTCAGCTTTAATTAGAATTTCTAATTGATCCCAGCCTGCTAGCTTGACATCTGGGTGCAGCGCATGTACAGTGGTAGTGGCAGCCAGGTAAATACACCAGAGAAGCTGTGGTTACCTAATTAGATACACAGTGATGCCAAAGAGCTCAGGTGGTCCGCTTGGGGAGGATGCCTACCAGGACTCCTTTAGTATTTTCTTCACAAAGCGAACTGCCTTATTCTTCCTCATAATGCTGGTTCCAAAGCTCTTCATTGAGTGGACTTGATACAGCCTGTTGACTAATATTTCTTTTTTTTTTTTTTTTTTTTTTTTTTATTAAATTTTATTTTTATATTCCCCCATACAATTGCAAACGCCCCATTCTGACCCCAATCCTTCCCCTCCCGCCCCCCACCCCCCAAAAAGTGTCTCTGGTTCATAGTTTTTTTGTTGATTTTGATTTTCACTTTCTTATATTCATTTTCCTGGTCCCTTATTTAAGTTTTCTAGATTCCTGCTATGAGTGAGACCATCCGGTATTTTTCTTTTTCTTTTTGGCTTATTTCGCTGAGCATGATCCCTTCCAGTGCCATCCATGTTGCTGCAAATTGCATGTGTTTATCTTTTTTGAATGCTGAGTAATATTCCATGGTATATATGTACCACATCTTCTTGATCCAGTCATCTATTTTTGGGCATTTGGGTTGTTTCCAAAGCTTAGCTATTGTAAACAGTGCTGCTATAAACATAGGAGTGCAGGTGCTCTTTGGAATGGATGTTTCTGTGTCCTTTGGGTAAATACCTAGGAGTGGAATTGCTGGATCATATGGAAGCTCTATGTTTAGTAGGTCCAGAAATCTCCACACAGCTCTCCATAGTGGTTGGACCAGTTTGCACTCCCACCAACAGTGCACAAGAGTTCCTTTTTCTCCACATCCTCGCCAACATTTGTTGTTGCTAGTTTTTTTAATATGTGCCATTCTCACTGGTGTGAGATGGTATCTCATGGTAGTTTTGATTTGCATTTCCCTGATTACAAGTGATGTTGAACATTTTTTCATATGTCTGTTGGCCATTTGCATTTCCTCTTCAGAGAAGTTTCTTTTTAGCTCTTCTGCCCATTTTTTGACTGGATTATTTTCTTTGTTGTTGCTGAGTCTCATCAGCTCTTTGCAGATTTTTGTGATCAGTCCTTTATCATTAGTGTTGGGTGCAAAAATGTTCTCCCAGTTGGTGGGGTTTCTCTTTGTTTTTGTTATTGTCTCTTTTGCTGTGCAGAAGCTCTTTAATTTGATGTAGTCCCAGCTGTTTATCTTTCTCTTCACTATCACTGCTTTGGGTGATGTGTCTGTAAAGATGTCTTTGATGTGCAAATCCCGTAGTGTTTCGCCTATATTTCCTTCTATGTATTTTATGGTTTCAGGTCTTATGTCTAGTTCTTTAATCCATTTTGAGTTGATTTTTGTGTATGGTGTGAGGTAGTGGTCAAGCTTCATTCTTTTGCATGTAGCGACCCAGTTTTCCCAGCACCATTTATTGAACAAACTTTCTTTGCTCCAATGCATAGTCTTTGCTCCTTTGTCAAAGATTAGTTGACCATAAATCTGTGGGTTTATTTCTGGATTTTCTATTCGATTCCATTGGTCTGTATGTCTGTTCTTGTTCCAATACCATGCAGTTTTGATGATTATGGCTTTGTAGTATAGTTTGAAGTCTGGGAGTCTGATGCCTCCATTTCTTCTTTTTTTTTCAGTAGAGCTTTGGCTATTCGGGGTTTTTGGTGATTCCATATGAATTTCATCAATAATTGTTCTATTTCTTTGAAGAATGCCATTGAGATTTTGATTGGAATAGCATTGAATCTGTATATTGCTTTTGGTAGGATGGCCATTTTAATAATGTTTATTCTTCCAATCCATGAGCAGGGGATGTCTTTCCATTTCTTTGTGTCTTCTTCTATTTCTTTTAACAGTGTTTTATAGTTTTCTTTGTATAGGTCCTTTACCTCTTTTGTTAGATTTATTCCCAAATATTTGATTTTTTTTGTTTCGATAATAAAAGGGGTGGTTTTTTTGATTTCTTCTTCTTCAGATTTATTGTTTGTGTATAGGAAGGCTACTGACTTTTGCGTGTTGATTTTGTATCCTGCCACTTTACTGAATTGATTGATGAGTTGAATTAGTTTTTCTGTGGAGATTTTGGGGTTCTCTATGTATATTATCATATCATCTGCAAATAGTGATAGTTTGACTTCTTCTTTTCCTATTTGGATTCCTTGGATGTCTTTCTCTTGTCTTATTGCTCTGGCTAGGACTTCCAGTATTATATTGAAAAGCAGTGGTGAGAGTGGACATCCTTGTCTTGTTCCAGATCTTAATGGAATTGCTTTCAGCTTTTCACCATTGAGAATGATACTGGCTGTTGGCTTGTCATAGATGGCCTTTATGATGTTGAGGTATGTTCCTTGTATCCCAAGAATTTCAAGGGCTTTTATCATGAATGGGTGTTGCACTTTGTCGAAAGCTTTCTCAGCATCTATTGATATTATCATATGGTTTTTATATTTCTTTTTGTTGATGTGTTGGATAACGTTGATTGATTTTCGGATGTTAAACCATCCTTGTGCCCCTGGAATGAATCCAACTTGGTCGTGGTGAATTATCTTATGGATACATTGTTGGATTCTGATAGCTAAAATTTTATTGAGGATTTTTGCATCAGTGTTCATTAGGGAGATTGGCCTATAGTTTTCCTTTTTTGTGTTGTCCTTATTCGGTTTTGGTATTAGTGTAATATTGGCTTCATAGAACGTGTTTGGTATTGTCCCTTCCTTCTCAATTTTTTGGAAGAGTTTGTGAAGGATAGGCACTAATTCGTCTCTGAATGTTTGGTAGAATTCATTTGTAAATCCATCAGGTCCTGGGCTTTTGTTTTTGGGGAGGTTTTTAATTACCATTTCAATTTCGCTGCTTGTAATTGGTCTGTTTAGGTGTTCTATTTCTTCTTTATCTAGCTTTGGGTGATTGTAGAGTTGTAGGAATTTGTCCATCTCCTCTAGATTGTTGAACTTGTTTCCATATAACTGTTCAAAGTAGTTACTGATTATTCTTTGATTTCTGCTGTGTCCGTTGTGATTTCTCCTCTTTCATTTATGATTCTGTGTATTTGTGCTTTCTCCCTTTTTTCCTTTGTGAGCCTGGCTAGGGGTTTGTCTATTTTATTTATTTTTTCAAAGAACCAGCTCTTGGTTTCATTGATCTTTTGGATTGTTTTTTTAGTTTCAATTTCATTTATTTCTGCTTTGGTTTTTATTATTTCTTTTCTTCTACTGGTTCTGGGGTTTTTTTTGTTGTTCTTTTTCTAGATCTTTGAGCTTCGAGATTAGGTTGTTTCTTTGAGTTCTTTCTTGTTTTTTGATGTGAGCTTCTATTGCTATATATTTTCCTCTTATTACTGCTTTTGCTGCATCCCATACATTTAGGATATTGGTGTCCTCCTTGTCATTCAATTCAAAGAATTTTTTAATTTCTTCTTTGATCTCCTCGTTAGTCCAGTGGTCTTCCAGTAGTGTGGCTTTTAATCTCCATGAGGTAGGATAGTTCCTTGCCTTCTTTTTATGATTTATTTCTAGTTTGATGCCTTCGTGGTCAGAAAAGATGGTTGGTATGATTTCAATCTTGGTGTATCTGTTGATGTTTGTCTTGTGCCCCAGTATGTGATCGATCCTGGAGAATGATCCGTGTGCGCTTGAGAAAAATGTGTACTCCGTTTTTTTTGGGTTTAGTGTTCTATAGATGTCTGTTAAGCCCAAATGCTCTAGGTCCTTATTTAGAGCTTTAGTTTCTTTACTTATTTTTTGTCTTGTTGATCTATCCATTGTTGATAGTGGTGTGTTGAAGTCTCCCACTACATATGTGTTTTCTCTGATGTCTGTTTTCAGAGAGGACAACAGTTGTCTGATATATTTTGGTGCTCTTTCGTTTGGTGAGTATATGTTAATGAGTGTTATTTCTTCTTGAAGTATTGTCCCCTTAATCATAATGTAGTGACCATTGGGGTCTCTTTTTATTTTTTTGAGTTTGAAGTCTGTTTTATCTGATATAAGTATAGCTGTTCCTGCTTTCTTTTTTGGCCCATTTGCTTGTAGGATTGTTTTCCATCCTTTGACTTTGAGCCTATTTTTATCTTTTGTAGCTAAATGTGTTTCCTGGAGACAGCAAAAGGTTGGGTTTTGTTTCTTAATCCAGGCTGCAACTCTGTGTCTTTTTATTGAAGAGTTTAGTCCATTTACATTTAGAGTTAATATTGATATGTTAGCATCTGTATTTGCCATTATGTTTGTCTTTCCTTTGATTTTATTTATTTATTCTTTTAATAACTTTTTTTTTTTTTTGGTCTTCTTTCGTTGTTATTCGTCCCTCTGAGGTTCTGGCTTTAGGATTCCTTGTAGTATTTTTTGGAGTGGGGGTTTAGTCGCAATGAAATTCCGGAGTTTCTCTTTGTCTGGGAAGGTCCATATTCTTTCTTCATGGAGGAAAGAGAGCTTTGCGGGATAGAGTATTCTTGGTTGGCATCTGTTTTCTTGGAGTCTGTTGACTATGTCCCTCCACTCTCTCCTTGCCCGTAGTGTTTCTTCAGAGAAGTCTGATGTCAGCCTGATTGGTTTTCCTTTGAATGTTATCTGTTTCTTCCCTCTTGTCAGCTTCATTATTTTTTCCTTGTCCTGGATTCTTGGGAGCTTTACTATTATGTGTCTTGCTGTGTTTTTCCTTTCGTCGTGGAAGTTTGGTGTTCTTCTTGCTTCTTGTATATCAATTTTCAGCTCCTTCTTCTCATTTGGGAAGTTCTCTTCAATTATATCCATGAATATTTTCTCTGTTCCTACATCTCTCTCCTCTCCTTCTGGAATTCCTATAACTCTTATATTTCCTTTCCTCATGGAGTCAGATAGTTCCCGAAGTCTTTCTTCATTCTTTTTCCTTCGTACTTCTCTTTCCTTTTCTGTTTTGGTTCTTTTTATTTCTGTGTCTTCAAGATTACTTATTCGTTCTTCCATTTCATCTATTCTGCTTTCATTGCTTTTCCCAGAGTTCTTTAGTTCCTCCATTAATTCTTTGATCTCCTGCATTTCTCTTACTTCCCTCTTTAGGGACTCAATTTCCTTCTTCTGATCTATCACTTTTTTAATCATGGCAATTTTAAATTCTCTTTCTGGAAGGCTCAGAAGTTCTTCCAAGTTGCTGTCGTTGCAATCTGGGGAGTGGTTTTCTTTTTGTGGTGTGCTTCTTTCCTGAGGAGTTTTTAGGTTGCGTGTGGTTCTTCTACTCCCTACTGTCTGTTTTCTAATTTGTCGTATGCGTTGGGACACTGTGTTGCTCGGACTGACTGACATCTTGGGTGAACTTCTCCGCTCCCCTCTGGCTCTTCCAGGAGCCATCTCTGTCTTCTGGGGGAGCTTTCTGCTGGTTTTAGGCAGTTTTTACTGAAGAAATGTCCCTGTTCTCAAATGGCGAAGCGGGATGCAGTCCCTGCGCCTCCGGTTTCAGGCACACTCTTCTGCGCACCCGGTCTGCCCCGGACGTGGGTGCCTGCTCCCTCTGTGGGCTCAGACTGCTGGTCGGAAGGGGCCTGGCGTGGAATAACTTCCCGGCTGGCCACTGGGTCCTCCAGAAACCTTCTGCCCTTTTCAAGCAGACTTAAGAAATGTCCTGTTTTATAGGGTGTTAGTGACTTTTTTTTTCCTGGTCGCTAGGTGGCGCCAGAGATCTCTCCTATTGTCCTTGGGGGGCTGTTTTTCGCCTCCCCCCACCCCGTGGGACAGAGAACAGAGCGGGAATGGTAGGGTACACCTCAACAGCTTTGGGGTGCTGTGTCTGCCTTGTGCCCCACCGTCGTGGAGAAACCACGCCCCGAATTTTCGTGCCCCGGGTCTCAGTTCAAAGCCCTCAGGTCCAGGACGCGGGCTGTAGCCCAGTTCAGTGGCGCGGGAATGGCGCCTTTTGCACCCGGCTCCAGTGCCTGGGCGCCTGGTTCCTGCTTACTCAGGGAGGGACCTTCACCTCAGTGAGGACCTCCGTGCGTCTCCCCGCAAGCCTAGGTCGTCTCCCCGCAAGCCTAGGTCGCAGGCGCGGGGACCTGGGCAGCCGCGATCCCGGTCTGCACTTGCTTTTCAAGCGCGCCAGGCGCGCCGCGTTTCCCGCGCAGGCTTACCGGCAGCCCGGGCTGTGTGCGCGTCTCCCGGGGTCTTTGTTCTTCTCTAATGGCGCCCGGAGCCGTTCGCTCACCGCCGCGGCGGATCCTGCAGGGTTCGCCTCAGCTCCCGTTCACGGGGTGTGGTGGCTGCAATAGTTCCTTTCCGCTCACAGTCCCGCTTGCTGCGTCGTTTGTTCTTGTTGGTTGTTTTGGTTTGTTGTTTCCTCCTCTCTGCCGGTCGGAGAGTGCCGCCTCTGTGGGCGGGGGAGGGGAGCAGGGTTCTGCGCTTCCCTCCCTTCTAGTCCTCTTTTATGGCCACTTTCTTCTTCGGGCAGTTCGCTGGCGTCACCCGTTTATCTTCCGTGTCCCAGTTCTCACTGGGACCTGCCGCTTTTCCTCCCTATTCACTTTTTTTAATGGGAGATCTTACTCGCAGCGTCTCCTCGCCGCCATGTTGCTCCGCCCAGTCTGTTGACTAATATTTCTTTCCAAATGTGACACAACTCTCCTGTCCTGATCCTGCCATTACAGAGCCCAGCACGCCTCCTTCCACACATGCCACCCTGGACAGCATCACCTGTCTGTGAGTGCCTTTGTGTTCCTGGCGCATATTGAGCTTGCCATCAGTTCAGACTCCAAATCTTCTTCATATAGTTGTAACACTAGACCCCCTAATCTTTGTCCTTGTGATATGATCTTTTAGACTAAGGATAAGACTATTTCTGCCAAGGATGGAAAACACAAGCAATATCCATGCCCATATTCCTTGCTCACACCCATGGACCTTCTCCCTAGCACCTTCCCTCTGAGCTTAGATAGGCCTCAGGATCCTTCTCAACACAGTGCTTCAATTAGGTGTTACTCAGTGAGAACACAAGTACAAACCTAATAACCTTTTCTACTTTTTATATATTCATATTACATTTTATTTTATATTTAACCTATCACAGCAAAGGGTAAATCAGGGTACATTAAGGTGTAGAAAACTAGTGTAATGACCAGTGTAATGAAGCTTGATAGAATTAAGATCACAAATGTTTAGAGAACTAGAATGTTGGTTGCAGCAAAAGCGTTGTTTTTATTTTTCTTATTAAAGATTTATTTATGCATACAAGAGCTGGGGTACAGGTCAGAGATGTGGGAAGTGAGAGAATTCACCAGAGGCAGAGTGGGGGATTCACCAGAGCAGAACAGGCAGATCTACTGAAATACACTGCTGAGGGGAGCAGTGGGCGAGTCAGGAGATGTCTGCTGCGCCATGTGGCTTGCACCCTGGCTGGCCTGGAACCCTGGCTGGCCAGGGATTGAACTCATGCTGCAGAGGCTTCAGATTGCTTCATAGTGCAGTGCTTAACCCCTTGCGCCACTAGGGAGGCATGCATTGTTTTTATTTTTAACCTCTCTTCCTTTTAAAATCACATCTAAGTCTTGCTTTGGTGAACAGATGATGCCAGAAACTTAAACCATTTGTGGAAATCATGATTGCATCTCCCTTCAGTGATTTAACTTCTTTTCATTTCCTCCTCTCTTCCCTACTCCTGTAGTTCTCTCTACATTCAGAAGAGGGAGGAGAGAAGGGGAGTAAGTGCACTGCATTTCCCCTCTTCTGTTACTGCCAAGATTAATGTGGCAATGTCAGTCTTCATTTCCTTCTTCAAATAAAAATAATGTAGGGAGGGCCTCCCCGGTGGCGCAGCAGGTGAGCGCTGGTCTGAGAAGCTGCCCGCAGCCTCTGCAGTGTTGGTTCAATCCCCGGCCACCAGTGAGGGTCCCACATGTCTCGCAGACCTCTCCTGCCGCCCGCTGCTCCCCTCAGCAGTGTACTTGGTCAGTCTGCCTGTTCTGCTCCCTGCTCTGGCTCTGGTGAATTCTCTCACCCTCCCACATGTCTGATTGTACCCAGTGCTTGTATAAATCAATCAATCAATCAATCTTAAAAAAAAATAATGTAGGGAACAAATGGGGGGATTCTGGGCTGACAGCAGTTTATATTGGTTGGCTGAGACTGGGTTGGGTTGAAGTTCACAGTTTTGTGAAATAGTCCTGATAATGAAACTAGTCTTTCAGGTACAAAAGAGCTGGCAATATCTGGCAGCCACATACAATGCTTAACTTCCAGTCAATTTTTCACCTTTGCAAAGGGCCCTGTGACTTGCCAAATTCAGCAAGCCAAAACATCATTTACTGCATGTGCATCTAAAAGGTCTATTATGGGTTATAAAGCAGGGCACAAGCAACTGGAGGGAGAAATGAAATAGTATATAAAAATGAGTAACAATGTAAGAAAATAAAAAGTTTAACAAGAAAAAATATGCCATACCTCAAGTATTTGAAGGGGGATTTTTTTTTTTTTTTGTAGAGGCATGCTTTATTTATTTATTTATTTGTTTGTTTGTTTTGTTTATACATGCACTGGGTACAGTCAGAAGCGCGGGAGGGTGAGAGAATTCACCAGAGCCAGAGCGGGGAGCAGAGCAGGCAGAAGGACCGAAGTACACTGCTGAGGGGAGCAGCGGGCGGCAGGAGAGGTCTGCGCGCCATGTGGGACCCTCCTCCAGTGGCCGGGGAGCAGCCGGGGATCGAACCGGCGCCACAGAGGCTGCGGGCAGCTTCACAACCCAGTGCTCAACCGCTGCGCCACCGGGGAGGCCCTGAAGGGGGATTTTTATGTGCCTTTGACTTGGTGCCATTCTAATGTGGATAGAGAATATTTTCAGAACCTGGGTTCTGAGATCTCTTGGTGCTTAGATGTTGCTGATTCTGATCACTGGGAAACAGATCAGGAATAACAGAGAGGAAAATGACCACTTTTTTTTCATAACTAGAGAAGTTGAGACTCAAAACAAACTTTGGTAGGAGCTGGATTAGAGAAACTAATGCTGACCTTAACCTGCACTGCATGCTTCCACCATCCCAACCAAATCTGTCATTGGATTCACATGCTCAGACACACGAGTGAGTAAGCCAGTGAGCCTGCAAAATAGATATGAAGTCTCTGATCTAATCATCCACATGCCAGGACTACACACCAGCCTCATTCACCTAGTCGTAGGTAGGTGAAGAAGGATGGCAGGCCTGTCCCCCTAGGAGGGACTGCCCAGGGGTGCTTACCCCATGGAGCAGAAACAGAAGAGGCATCTGGAATACACTGGTGGTGTTGCCTGCCAGTAAGTGCAGTGTGGTGAGTGTGAGCTCTCCTGCAGCAGATGGCCCCCTTTGGTGGAAAGTGAGCCAGGGGTAAGAGAGACCAGAGCATTCCCTCTGCCCTCCTAGAGGAGGAGAGAGAGGGCAGGATTCCCTTTCAGCCATCAGAAGGGACTATACTACAAGCATAACTATCCCTCCCCTCACCAACTTCAGTTTTGTTTATTTTTTATATATTTTAAAATATATTTTGTACATCATTGTTCGTTTTTAAACAATGTTTGCTTCCCCCCACCTCAGGTGTGGTCCCCATAGAATTTCCTTCCCCAATGCCCCCCGTGCACCATCACCTCAGTCCCCTGTGCTCCTCCCTCCCTCCCTCTGATCCCTCTCCCTCCTCCTCCCCTGCAGGATGTCTCTGGTTTATAAATGTCTGTTCGGATTTTTTTTGTTTTTTTCTGTTTTGTATTGTTATTATTTTTTCCCCTTGATGTCTTATTTGGTTCCCCTCAATTCCTCCTATAAGAGAAACCATCTGTATTTTTCTTTTTCCTTCTGACCAACCTCTCAGTTTTGGAAAGCAGTCATTGCGTTATTTCTTGGAGAATGTCTCATTTGTGATCTAATCCAAGGACTAATGATGGGGTAAACAAACTTGGATCTGAAAAATGATGGAATTTTGATTGGAGAAGTGTTAATGACTGGAAAGTTCCCCATGGATAATATGTAAGTCAATTCCTGGTTTATGCAAGCAGCACCTGTGAACTCCATGCTGATGGTGCGGATTTAGTAATTATTCCAAAATGCCAACCACCTATCTGGGATTTGGGGAGAGAATTTTTCCTCCCCAGGAGTGGGAGTGGGGAATTCCAACATAAAGAGAAACAGAGAGGCTGGAGTGCAAAGACTCTTAAAAACTGGTGACCCTTCTGCCTGCTCTGCTCCCCACTCTGGCTCTGGTGAATTCTCTCACCCTCCCGCGCTTCTGACTGTACCCCCAGTGCTTGTATAAATAAATAAATAAACATTTAAAAAAAAAAAAAACTGGTGACTGCTTGGGCCTCCCCAGTGGCGCAGTGGGTTGAGCGCAGCGCTGTGAAACTGTCTGCAGCCTCTGCAGCGCAGGTTCGATTCCCGGCTGGCCAGGGAGATTCCCACATGGTGCGGCAGGCCTCTCCTGTCTCGCCTGCTGCTCCCCTCAGCAGTGTATTTAGGTCCTTCTGCCTGTTCTGCCCCCGCTCTGTCTCTGGTGAATCCTCTCACCCTCCTGCACCTCTGGCCTGTACCCCAGCTCTTGTATAAAAATAAATAAATCTTAAAAACAAAAACAAAAACAAAAAAAAACTGGTGACCGCATTATTTGTGAAAATTGATTTTGTTTCCAAAGCAGCAATATTTTTGAGAAAATGAAACTTTTCTTAATGTCAAGATCTCTCTTTTTGTACTTGTATTTTATGTTGAAATGTATAAAGACATTTTATAAAAAAACAGCAACTCTATATGATTTTGGAGTTAGGCAAAATCAGACTGAGGATCTGGCTCTTTTATTTATGGGGGACCTTTGCCAAGTTAACTCACCTCTCTGAGCCAAGATTTTCTCGGGTAGACTAGAGATAATCATCACTCCCAATCAGGGCTGTTGCACAGGTAAGGGATAGTGGTTGTAAAGTGCTTGGCCCAGGCTGAATTTTGCTGATGATGGTGTTTTCCTAATTACTTTGTTTTGTGCCACAATGTGCGGATTTGTAAGCTTTATTTGTGCATAATGCTAATCCAGGAGGATATTGTTTCTTTTGTGGTCAGAAAAACCAGGTCATATTTTAAAGTGGGAATTAGGAGATCATGTTCCAGATAAATCCTCTCTGGTCTGTAGTATTGATTTTCAGAGAGAATTAGATCATCAAAATATTTGCAGATTCATTAGAGGCTGCCTTGAAGTGCCTGATGTGGTTGCTGTGACAAGAATTGCCCAAAGGGAAGCTTGATGAATATCCTGTTCATTGAGAACATTCCTGTCATCTGGGTTTTTCTGTAAGAACCAGGCATTTGAGTGGAAGGAGACATAACCTACCTTGTGAAATCCTACAACCAATATTCCTAAGGACCTATTGCCATCAGAATACATTATCTTGGAAGAAGACTTGTGTTATATCCTGGAGTATAGATGGGAATGGATAGGTCATTATATCGAGACAGGAAGACCTAGAGGGAACAGAATTTTGAGCTAGATCCCTGACCTTTGGGAAGACCAGACTCTTTAGCATCAAAATAGTATAGTTATATGGAATAACGGGTAGTCCTGGCAAGTAGGCATAGGTATACTTAATTGGCTAGGTATCCTTAATTGTCTCACAAACGCTGGCTGGACACTGAAAGTTACAAAAATAAATAGAAATATTTCATACCTTCAGGAACATCTTGGTCTGGTGAGAAGCCAAATAAGCAGAGTTATAGAACAGGTGATAGAAGACCTGGGGGAGTTTGATGCACTAGAGTAGCATCTCACCTAGACTGGGCATGGGGAACGGGTCATGAGAGTTTTCCCAGTGGAGGTGAGCTGAGGAGGAATAGAAGTTTGACAGAAGGGAGAGGAGCAAGATCAGTCCAAGCAGAGGGAACAGCCTATCTAAGACATAAGAGGGGCTAGCCCCGTCTGGGATGGTGAGTAGATTTCTATCGCCAAAGTTTAGAGATAAGGTAGGGAGTAGAGGTAGGAATGGTGGGAAATTAGAACAGAAAGAAAAGCAGGGCCAGACCATGAAGAAACTAGACAGGGACTAAGAAAATTATAAAATTATAGTAATGAAAATCATTTGATATTGTTGCATGATTCCATTTACATGAAGGACGAGCACTGGTAAAATGAACCTTTGCTGTTGGAAGTCAGGATGGTTATCACCCTGTGTGTTTGTTGGGGGCAGTGCCAGATGGTGCTCGAGGACAGCTTCTTGGGGGCTAGTGATGTTTGGTTTCTAGTCTGGGTGCTGGTGTTACAAATATGCTCAGTTTTTAGAAATTCGTTGAGCTATATACTTATCATCTTTTTTTATATATACTTTGATAAAAAGTTAAAAAAATTAATAAGATACCAGCATCAGGATAAATAAAGAATTCAAAGAGAGGGCCTTGAAATGGGTCCAGTATAGATAATTTAGTATTTGATAAAAATGGAATTTCAAGTAAGTGAGGAAAAGAGAGATTGCTAGAGTAAAGGATTCAGAATAACTGTTTTAGCCATTTGGCAGAAATAACATTAGAACCCTAGTACACACTGTTAAGTAAAATTAATTTGGGATGACAAAATTTTAAGACAAAAAGTAAAACTTCAGAAATACTATAGGGTAAAACTCATATATGATTATATAAAACCATAATGAAAATTAACAGGCAAGTAAACAATTGGGAAAAGTATGTCTAACATAATCTCACTGAATATAACTAACAAATGAGCTCATGTTGATATCCACAGACAAATGGATGTCAACCATGTAAAATAGTATGATGAATAACTGCTAGGCTGTATTAAAGGCACAGGTCTATGAACGTCTAAATCCACTTTAAAATGTGACATGTATACGTGTGACTACATTTATTTGAAGGAAAGGTTTATCTTTTTTCCTGGATAAATACAAGCTCATAGAATTCACAAATGTAGGTGTAGCTGAGCTTACCTGAAGCAGTTTGCTTGGTCCCAGCAAACAGCAGTTCTGCATGTTCAGAGGAAAAGCAGTATATATGTGGTTTTTAAATTTGTTCTGAATGAGGGACTTCACATCAAAATGACCTGTATGTCTTTTTTTGCAGCTATGCTGTCATTTTATTGGGGATTGCCATATGAAGTGATCCGGTCTTGATGCCTGTCTCCTTTTTTTCATGTGAACCACCAGGGAATCTGCTTCTCCATTGCTGAGCAGGGTACCCTATCCAAGCAGAGGAAGATGTGTCTGATATTTTCATGTATGTTTAAAAGATAAGAAGATATATGGTGATTATCTATCTATCTATCTATCTATCTATCTATCTATCTATCTATCTATCTATCTATCTATCTATACCTATCCATCGATCCATCAGTTTATCTGAATGGCATATGCTTTTGGTTTGAAGAAATATTGAGCAACAACACCATATTGTGAAGTCTTCTGGGTATTAGGTGAGCTCCTTCCTCCAAATCTAGGCATACTGAGTTCAAGGAAAGGACTGAAAATACTGTGACTGCATCTGAACATGGGGATCCTTTGGAATTTCATTTTACCACATTCCAATCATAATGATGTTGAATGTGGATATTGTTACCCAGGTTGTGAATCTATAAATAAATTCTCCTCACTTTTAGCTTTATTTATTTAAAAAAATTCCCTCCAGGTTTATAAATTTCAGTAGGTCATAAAATTATGAATATTTTCAACAGAGACCAAAAGTGTCATAATGACGTTGTCTATAAGAGAAATAGGCGGACAATAATGTGGAGCATAGTTCTTTAAAATATTTTTTTATTTCATTTTTTTTAACTGTAAGACCTTTGAAAATTGTATCTGTTGATCAATAGTTTCACATGTCTGAATACCATTTAACAGATAAACTAAGAGTTGTGGGAATTTCCACCATAATATAAAACATTATTGAATGATCTTGGTGCTTTTTTTATAAATACAAAGAGGAACAGAAGAGAGATGAAAGTATATGAGAAAATCTACTTCAAATCTCAGATCAGAGGAATTGTGAAATTTTATAAGGGAGAATTTACTTTATACCAATGACTGTCCTATATGGATCTGTACCTGTTTCCATTTTCTCCATTTATCAGGTTACTGCTCAGCTTTAATATATGTTTAAGTTAGTTAATTTTCAACAACAGTATAATTTAAATGCAATATCACAGAGACTGAAAACAAAACAGAACAGCCAACTACCACTATTCATGGGGATTGGTTCAAACTAGCTGCCATTTGTCCCCCATATCTGAAAGTGCCCATAGGCAAATGCAGGTGAGCAAGGTGATTCTTATACTGATCAATGACCACATATGGACTGTGTTAAGGGCAGGGACTAGGCAGCTATCACTCTGTCCTCCACGGGAATCAGTAGCATATGTGTGTTTGAGAAGGTATGGTGGTAGGAGGCAGTGGGGAGTAAAGCATCATTAGAATCAATCAGTCTGTTTTGGTGTGCATTGAAAATGACTAAAGATTCTTAAATGCCAAGTTGAGAAAGTCACACTTGGTCAGAAAGGAGCTCTGTCAGCTCTTAAATGGTGGGAATAACATAGTGGGAAGAAGAGAGATTGGTGGCAGGACTGATTTTATTTCTTAATAACATGGTTATTAAGGTACTTAAAAAGGGCTCCAGAGTGGCTCTCATAAAGGGAGATCTAATTCACAGTGTAATTCTTAAATACTGTTTAGCAGATAAGTTGATGCATTTGCTAACTTGACCTTTTTTACCTGTAAGAAGTAGGCCAAAGGGTTGAATCAGCCTACCCATCTTGTCCCTTTGGGGTAACTCAAAACTAGAGCTATTAGCTGGAAGTCACCTTATAAATTATTTATTTGTGCCATTTCATATTCAGATGATGTAAATGAAGCCCAGAGAGACTAAGACTTAAGACTCCAGCTCCTTGCCTTACTCTTATTTAGTTCTCTGATGGAAGGACACAGATTAGGCCCTGATTTTCCTGTTTCTCTCTTTCCAGCCCTACTTCTGTTATAATTTTGGATGATTTCAATATCTATGAGGATGATGTGTCCAAAACCTGAGCTGTTAGTTCTTTGACTTCCATCTTTTCCCATGATCTTGTCCTTTATCTGCCTTAGCTACCCTCATTTCTATAGCACACCTAAGATATCATCTTGACCCATAAATGGATCATCTCTATACACTCCATGTCAACATCTGACTCTTTGGCCCCACCTCCTATTTTACTACTAAATTCCCTTTAATTTCCCAACTCCATCGATGTATCAGGTTGGCATGTCCAATCCACTGACCTTATTCAATTGATTGCCCCTCACTCCCTTCCATATACCCTGTTCCTCCTCTTTTGGCTTAGTTTCCATCATTCATCATTGATACAGACTCTTTCTAAACACGTCTGTTGTTTTATACCAATTAACAAATCATATCTATTTGGCAGACCACAGCTCCTCTACTCTGTGGACTACAAATTCCTCCAGGCAGGGCCTTTGTCTGCTTTGCACCCTGCTGTATCATGAGTGCCTACAGTAGGTGCTCAGTAAATTTCCATTGAATGAATGCATGACTAAATCAGTGAAAGTGAGAGTAACTCTCAGAAGGGTCAATTTTATTTAGAGAAGTTTGACATATGCTGCTGTTTGATCATTTCTAAGTTATTTTTTATTCTTCATTTCTTTTCTCCCCACCCACAGAAAGAAGAGCCATGTTCTATGGAGCATTCCGTATGCCCCCTCTTGAGGGAATGATTATAGGGAAGTCTTAGCATTGCTGTTCTTGTCCCTCAGAACATGCAGAGGTAAGAGGGTGAGGAGGAAAAGGGAAATTGATGAGGCTGACTTTGAGCTTGTATTGTGTTTTGGAAAGAGATGTGTCAACAAGAGTCACCTGTTGCCTTAACTAATAACCTCTTGGCATTCTGGGTCTTCTGAATCCACCTCCAGGTGGAGATGATCTAGTAGTCATGGGTAAGGAATATGGAACAAAGGCTCAGATGGAGACAAAGATTTGGGGACCACCACTATCTATGTAGCTATAGTTTGTATAGGCATAGTTTGTAATGTAGCCATAGTTGGACATAAAACCTCCAAGGGAGAAGATGTAGACAGAGAAGAGCAAAGAGAAGGACCATGGCAGAATCCTGAGATGGGTTGCAGCATTCCTGTAGAGCTTGGGTGCCATGAAAACATCATGATAAAATGACTCATATGATGATGAAAACAAAGTAGCTGTTTATATATAGCTTGCCCCACTGTAGATACAGCTGTGATTCCATAATACCTGTCATTTTGGGATTTAGACACATGTTTGGGCTTATGATAACTTGTATGATTGATAGGAATCAATTTACTAAAACACAAAATGAGAATTATGACTTTGAGGGTTAGGTACCATTCATGGGAAAGTGGTAGAGTGCAAAGGACCAGCTTTAGTGGGTTATAGAGTCCTTTGGATATAGCCCAGCCATGGCGTTAAATGTCCTCATGAGTGTAAATCTCCAGGTCTCTGGAATTGTAGCTTCTCTGGGCTGTAATTTCCTTGTCTTTAAAATAAAAAGGGATACTACATCAGTGACTCCAAGGGGAAGACACAGGTTGCATGTCAAAACTGGAGATCATCCCTTCTAAGAACATGTATTATGTGTAACCTAAAAACACACATTGGATTTTATCAAATTTCCTATTTGTAAAATGTAGAGGTAAGAGGGCGAAGAGCTCCCTCACCCTGCACACATACTGATTAGTTCAAGCTACTGAAAATAAAACTCAATCAAATCTTCCTGGTTGGTGGGGTAAAAGTTAAAAGAAAAGAGCAACTGGATTAGATGATTCCAGATCATTCAGTTCTGCATTCTGTTCAGAGTATCAGTAAATCAGTGCATGGTTACTTTGGATCACTGTGGCTCATTAGGAGATGCAGGAAAATCAACCCCCTCAAAGCCCCATGTTTGAACAAGTAAAGATTTTGTATAAGATGAATCCCAAGAAAGTTAGTCTGGTGGATGTGACAATATCTTTAGTAAGTTTGGGTGACTTCCCAGTCCTCACGAACAGCACCCATTCAGGCATAGATTTACCAGAACATTCAGGACAGGACTCTGTGGTGTACCTCCCCATAGCTGGCTTGGTTATTGGTTCCCTAGGGGATGATAATTATAAGCCCAACAGCCCCCTGTGGAAATTCCCCTGCCTCTAGGAGCTTTCAAAGTCGGAGATTAATACACAGAGAGCAGAGTGTTCCCATGAAGTAGTTTCTCTTTGTGATGTGTGTTTAGATGCAGAAGTACAGCAAACACCTGGAAGCACTTGTGGTAGAAAGGACCCAAGGCCTCATGCAGGAGTAGCCGATTGCCTGCTCTGTAGTAACTGATGCCTTATTGAAATGTAATGTCAATAATAGAGAATGATTTTGTTAATTCATGCATTTCTATTTAATTTGTTCTCTGGAATGGCTTTTCTTTTCTGAGAGCTAATTATGGAAGCCATGGAAAAAACAATTTGACATCTTTGTTTTAAAATTTCGGTGTTCTGCTTACATGGATTTTAAAGGGTCAGTTCTCATTTGTACCAACATTTTGGGAACTCTGAGTCCCTTTACCAGAAGTCAGTGTGTATCAAAAGTCAAAGGTAGAAGACAAATCTTTACTTGTAATGCCAAAGAAGAAATTTAATGACACCATTGGATTTTGGACAATCCATCATGAGTCTTGTATAGGGGTGCCCAGCATAAGGGTTTACGTGTGTGTGTGTGCACGTGTATGTGTGTGTGCATGAACTGAGGTGTGGTAGGTGCAGAAGGGGGAGGGGAGATTCTCAGGCAGGTAGAGGATTCCAGTACTAGCAATGGAGTAGAGCTGTGTGATGTAAACATGGTTTAGAACTTGGGCTTTGGAGTGAACCAGAGCTGGTTTAGTCTTAGCTCCTCCACTAGTTTCTAGCTCACTTTATAAGCCTGTTTCTTTATCCCATGAAATAAGGATGAGTGTCATATGTATCTACTATACCTACTTCGTTTGAGTGTCATGTTAAATGAGTTAATGCATGTAATGTTCTCAGCAAGTTCCCGGTAGAGTAAGAGCTCAATAGATGTTACTGTGATGGAGATGATAGTGATGAGATTAAAACTAGGATATTTATTTGAAGGATCTGCCAAACCAAGGTAGCAAATAGGCAGCAGGTACCTGGCAGAGAAGGTGACCATCCTATCACTAGGTTTAGCTGCGAGGCAGAGTCTACCAGCCTCTCAATAGATTGTTGTGCTTATTTCAAGGACCGAAGTTTTCTATCCTCTGCCCTGTTGTGTGGGCCAGTGTTGCCTAGTATGTGCAGCTGTTGAGGCTCCCCATGTGGTTATTGTAGAAAGTCCAGTTTCCCCTAGCACAGTACTTTTATGTCCTGGCTGCACATTATAATTCCCTGGGGCCTTCATAATAAACTAATGCCAGGGGCCTACCTCTTGGACATTCTTCTGTAATTAATCAGGGGAAAAATTCAGGCAGTATTTTAAAAGCTCACTGGTGGATTCTAATGTGCAGCCCTGCCTGGAAAACTACTGACTAGCAGTTTAACAAGTAAACTAAGCATTGTTTTAATGCAATAGAATCAGTAAACATCTAGTAGCAAGATAATTACGAAGCCCATAATTCTTTTATAACCACTTCAAATAATTGGTTCTTCTTCTGTTTGACCTCTTTCCTGTATTCAACACTGGTGACTCCTCCCTTCTTTTTGAATCTCTCTCCCTGGATTTCCCTGCTTCCCCTCTCTTCTTCACCTCTTATTGCTAGTAGACTTCCTTAGTCTTTACAGTGGCTTTGCATCCCTTCATGCATGATTTGAATGTTGATAGTTTCCTGGGGTCTGTCCTTAGCTTGTTCTGAAACCTCTCTAATTATCATCTGCTCCAAGCTTTCACTGTCACCTATATGCCAGTGATTTCTAAACTCAGAATTTTAACTCTCTTTCTATCTTGAGATTCTCTTGGGTAAGTTCCAGCCATTGAAGTGGACATTCTGGGCCACCGAGAAGATAGCTGCGTGGCAATGTTTTTATTTAACATTAATTGCCTTTTTTACTGCTTCCTGATAGTTCTTCATAATCTCATCTGTACTCACTTTCATGGATTACCTTGCTCTACAAGAGGAAGTAGAGGATATAAGTACAGGGCAACTATTTTGAGAAGTTTTGCTCTGAAGGGGAATAGAGAAATAAGCCTGTAACTAGAAGAATCAGTAGTCTTTTTATTAAAATTTGGAAATGTAATAGTTAAAGATTCAGAAGAAGGAAAAATTGATGAACCTTGCTCCGTTAATTATTTCCTCTCCTCACCATTCTTTTTACCTCTAATCTCCCCTTGAGCTTTATCTCTTTCACCTTGGTTTGCTAATACAGGCAATCTTCCTGTTCTTGACAAAAGTGAAATCTCAAGAGCTTTGGAACTGGACTATACTGAGTTCTGATATGACTTCTCCTTTCTTGGTTATGTGACTCGGTCTCTTGGAGCCTCTGTATTTTCACCTGCAAAAGTAGGGAAATGATTCTAAGAAGGCCAGTGTGAAAATGAAATGAGATAATGAATATAAGGCATTTAGCTATTGGTTCTTAATAGGGGTATCACAAATGTTAGTTCTTCTATGAAAGAGCAAGGTGGGGCCTGGGAATGTAGGACTGGGGTAAGGGTAGGGGCTGGGAGGGGGGTTTATTTTGAACTTCCTTATCCTGAAGTGAATTTGTTTCTGCCCTGTTAGCTACATACTTGAAAAAGTATTTCTACTCAATGATTTCTCTTTTCCTCTTATTCTCCCTCAACTCACTGCAGTATGCCTCCACTCTCTTCTTTCTATAAGAATTGACTCCACCAAGTCAACCAGAAGTCGTCCCCTTTTGTTCATCTTTGTGTTCCCAGTGCCTAGTCCAGTGCCTGGGACATGGTAAGTTCTGTAATACTAATTGAAAGCCAGACTACATTTTATATTATTCACTTAGAGGAATTAGAATACAAGAAATAGCAATGTAGGCAGATCATGCTGCCTTTATAAGTATTTAGCATATTACCAGGGTAGATTATGAATATGTATATAAAAATGGCCTATTGAGACAGAAATTCCTGTGGGAAATACAAAAATATCACCCTATTTCTTTCACTGAAAAAATACAAAATTTGATTTCTCCACTATTATTAGGCTCCAATAAATATTCATCCTTTATCCCTCCAGGGGGGTCCTAAGCTTCCTGCAAGTGAAATGAGCGCTAAATGTGCCCAGTAAATCACCTTGATTGTTTTTATCCTGTAGCCAGAATGGAGATCTTAGGTAGCTTGCTTCTTCCAACAGCCGAAAGATTCAAATAATACTAGATTTTTAATCCTCACTTCAAATTAAGGAAAAAACTCCCTGCGAAAAAGGTAATGGCCTGCTTTTGGGAACAAAAGTTCCCGTTGAAACCCTAAAGTCCAAAGCCCTAGAGCTCTCTGAACTGATGATGCTCACTGCTCACACCAACTAATTGCAAATCCCTGCAAGGTAGAAACCTGGCCTGCTTAACTCACCCTGAGCATCCTGGTTCCCATAATAGTGTCCCATAATACTTTCGGGAGGCATCAATCTCAGTGACCAAAGTGCACGATCAGTAAAAACCAGTTCAAATGAGATTACAGACAGGATTTCCATGCCTCCTATTAACTCCCTGTTTCTCTGCCTCTGACAGCACCCTTGACCCCACCCATCTCAACACTGGTCCCAGGGGCTCTGGGGCTTCAGAGTGTGCTTGACTTAGTACATAGTGCAGACAGGCAAACAATACCCCCTCTACCCTGATACTGTGTACGAAGGACAGAACAATTGAGAGTGACAATGACACTCGCAATGACAAAGGATGCTACAGCCATGAAGGTTGGGCCCTGTGTGTCCTTTTCCTTGAGGATATAACTGTTATAATTCATACCTGAAAACAATCGTGTTGCTAACGCAAGTTTTTGATGACCTAAGATGAGGCTGATCTTGCCAAGCTTAGAGTAACCTACCTGGGTCCAACCTTTTTGGGTAAATTAAAGTTTTAGAGTGAGGATTTCAACTCAAAAGTCAGAGAAATGGGTCAGTGTGCAGGATTATACAATTTGTGTGTGACTACTAGTAGATGAAGAGTAAATAATATCTGCAAAAGAAGAAAATGCAGGCATTTGAGAGAAGTGACAGCGAGCTCACCACTTAGGCATGCCGTTAAGAAGATACATTGGTGTGATTTAGTTAAATCCCTCCACCCCCATCATGTTTTTTTCAAGCTGAAACCAATATCTAAGAGTTGAAAGGCACCCTGTTTAGCAAAAACAGCAGGAAATTGCTTCAGAAAGGTATACTTTTTCATGTTAGCGAATGTGCTTTAAAATATACAGTAAATAGGCCAAATAATTCTTCCCATTCCATAACAGAGGATCCAGTGGTCACATCAGCAATGAAGCTGAACTGAGGTTTTTTTTGCCTGGGGTCAAAATTTGAAAGTTCAGAGAAAACCCCATAAATCAAAGTTGTAAAGCGTGAGGTTGAAACATTCTAAACAATTTGCACAAGAGCAGTTTGCATTTATAGCAGTCAGTCCCTAACTGGGGGTCAAGGGACCTGCCCCTGTTTTACAGATGGCAAAAGTAAGCACAGAGTGTTTGGCTCACACTTGTGTCTTGTCACGGCTAGGAGACACTCTCCTCGAGTGGGGGGAAAGGCAGAGACTCTCTCCAGCAAATAGTCTAATATAAATTCAAAGTAATTTGAAAAAAGGAAAGCCCCACTGATAATCAAGAAATTAAAAATCTAGAATGTGGGTAGGATTCAGGATAACAGGAAAACAAATTAACCTTGACCCAGGGCTTCTCTAAATGTGCTTTGCACAGCTGTCTCAATCTCTATAAATCTCTTGTTATATAAACCCAGTCACTTGATTGACAGAAATAGGGAGAAACAGGGTGGAGTTCTCATCAAACAAACTGGCCCAGCTTTGAATATACCAACGCAGTCTAAAACAAAGCTAAGCAAAACAGAAACCACCCCCAAGCGAAACAACAAAACCAACCAAACATACCACAAACAACTAAGAATATTTCATGAAGCAATTAACTGACCTGTCACTTTCTGGTTTCCCTGGCTTAGAATTCTGAGAGCTTCAAAAATTTGTGCTGAATAAGGAGGTACCATTGCTTAATCAGGGCTTGCTAATTATTTTGCCTGATTTAACTTTTTTCTACCTCACTGCCCCTTTCCAATGACATCACTGGTTTTCCAGTGCCAGTACACCGTGCTCAGTAGTGACTTCCCGAATAGGCTGCTCACTGTCTTTGACAAAATCCTAGATCATTGTGCTGTCTGCAAAGTGGAGACCATCAAAGAAGAGTGCGAGTAATTGATTATCAGTGAATAGGCGATCCTTTAGACATGGAATAGTGTTCAGTTGCTGTGGGAACAAAAGTAGGAATTAATGGTAGCTAATAACTTAAAAATTCTAACTTTTCTAAGTCTTAAGTTCCTAGGAAGCAAATCTTAGTGGCTGCCATTTTTCCTGCAACTTTTCTCATCATGGGCTCCTGCAAAATGTCAATTGATTTGATTTGAGATTCATCTTTATTCAATAATGAGGAAAACCGACTGGTTTTATACTCATTCTTGTGGTTAGACTCTCAGGCACTTAACTCAATGGCCTCTAACCCTCCATTTCATCACGTTGCTGTGTTCCCTTTTTCCAAGTCTAGTAAGGGATGGAAGAGATCTTAAAATATGAAATAGGAAACATGGAACGATAATTAGATTAAAATTATAGCAATAATCATTACAATTTCTAATTTCAGCTTTAATGTTATAATTTGAGAAGGGAATAATGAAATGCTTCATAAGCCATCAGGAAAACTGAAAATAGATTTAGAAAATATTTATAATTCATCTATTCAACACACAATTATGGAAAATCTAGTATGTGCCAAGCACTGTGTTAGCACTAGAGCCTGGGGGCTACACGGCTAACTATGGCAGATAGGACCTCTACCCTCAGGGAACTTGCAGTCTAAAAATAAATAAAAGAAGCAAGAGAAGTAACCTGGTTGAAGAGGGGACAACATTTTGCCTTCCCTGCTTGGCCTGCTGCTCATGCAGCATGCTTCGTAGCAAGTCACACTGTTCCTTCATTCTCCATTTTTTACTGAAAAATATGACATTCTGAGGTTAATTTTGATGAAAGTATTGTGCTCATACAGTTTCCTGCATTTCTTGTCATTTCTGGAAAACACCACCTTGTGAAATTGAACTTTCGGTCACACATGATTCTGTAATTGTGCAACATGCGCTTGGCACTTCTATCTCTGGTCGGCCTTTTCTTCCCTGTGCTTCAAAACCAGTGAACAGGTGTTTAGGCCCAGACAAGCTCCCAGCAAAGGATGGTGATGTTTAACAGCTCTCAGCTAATGGCTAAATATAGAGCACTGTATTTAGGGGTAAGTATAGGCCGAAGTCATGTACGCAGGGCTGCTGATTTTCTATAATCCCCAGATTTAAAGGATTTCCCCCTCACCAAGGTAAGCTCATTATACAGAGATGTGGTTGAGGTCATAATGCTATCTCTGATGGCCCCTATTGAAGATAAAAATTGAAATCATCTTTTGGCCCAGTTTGAAGTAAATTTTGCTTGGGCTTGATAAAAATGGATTAACTGCTTAGGTATCTAGGTTCTGCTTTGGGGAAGTGCTGATTCATTGCATTCTAGCCAAGGTCTGATGTGATGCTTATTCTTCATCCTATAATATTGTCCATTTTATTGTTGTTGCACAGTTTGTTTACGTGTCAGTGTGAACATGTATGCTTGTCGTACGTGTGACCACAACACCAGACAACAGCAAACGTCACACCGTAGAATACAGACTGTACATCTGCATATGGGTAACTAAAAATGTTAGTTTCTGTCGTACTTTTATTAATAAGCATGATAAACTGATTATCTTTGAGTTGTGGCTGATGGGATTATTTGGAATGGCAGTTTGAGGTCTGTGTTATCTCATAGTGTGTTAGGAGTAAAGTCCTAACAATAAACCACTGTGTTTCGCATGCTTAGCCATATGTCAAGCATTGCACTCAGGACTCCCCAAGGATTATTTCACTCTTGTAGATAGCCTCACAGCACCTATGACCTCGATACTGTAATCCACATCACCCTCCCCATCTCCCAGATGAGAATGCCGAGGCTCAGTTGCTTGCCCAAGGTCCCGTAGCTGGTCAATGCTGAGCCAGCACCCAAGCCTGTCTGATTCACGAGCTCATGCTGCTGGCTGCTCATGCTGCAGCTGCTCACAGCTAGTGGAGAGTTAGGGATTTACTCCAACTAAGAACCTGAGGCTCAGGAAAATTAAGTGACTTAGCCAGGGTGTCCTTGGTAGTGGCAGACCTGGGCCTGTGACCCACATCTGGTCTCATGTCCCTTTTGCTCGTGGTGAAATGGAAGAATCGGGTTGCAAGGCATCAGCATCTCCCCTCTATCAATGTGTTAAGCTCTCCAGTTGTCCTTTATTCTTCCTGACATTTTCCTCTTACATCTGGTTAGCCAGCTAATCCTGTCGATCCTATTGCCACTGTGTCTCACATGTGGTAAGGCTCATGTGACAGAAGGATTATGAGTCAGGTTGTGTAGTCAGATTCCAGCTAGGTTCAAATCTCAGCTCTGCCACTTGACTGCTGGGTGATTTTGGACAAATGAATTAGTTTCTCTGTGCTCCAGTTTTTTTTGGTCTGTAAAACTAGGATAATAATATTGCCACCTTGTAAGAATGTTTTGAGGATTAATAATCTATGGAGAGAAATCATGCCCTTCCTCAGGCAGTGCAAGAAATTTAGCTCTTGTCGCTAAGTCTATCTTATTAAAAACAAAACATATTTGATTTTTGCTGAAAGGACTTTTCAATAGTTGATTGGTATTTTTTGTTCTGAAGCCTAAGTTGTTCTTTCAATCTGCAGGTCCCTTGTTTTAAACCCTTCTAATTCCTGATGTTTGGGTAGTTAGTGAGTGTGTGTGAGTGTTTTAAACTAACAACTGAATGAACATAAAGCAGGATTCATCAACATTAAGAAAAAAATACACACACAACCAGAGGCACAAAATAGAAAGAAAGAAAAAAAAGCAAATGCTTATTATGATGCTGGCACAACATATGCTCTCAAGAAACATTATTATTCACACAATCTTTCCCTTTCCTAGCCTCAGCCCTAGGCCCTTCGTGTTCTTGCATCAGGACAAAAATTAATCCCTTAACTAGTCTCCTTGCTTTCTGTCTTTGGCATATTATGAGATGAAACTAAATTTTGTTGTATTATTCTCTTGTTCAAGAACTAAACTGCCTGGAGCACCGGGTCTAAACTCATCAGGCTTGCAGGCAATGCCCCACTTAACTGATTTCTTCAGGCTTTGCCTTGAGTTTTGCCAACTGTACAGTTTGAGGGAACAGTTTGTACTAGACTGTCTTCACATCCAACACCATCATATGTTTGTCATCTCAGGACCACCCCCCTTAAGGCCAGCTGGCTACACATTTGGGGGTCCCTGTAACCACCCTCAGATTTGGTAATTTTCTAGAATGACTCACAGAATTCAGGAGTATTCTATTTATTACAATTTACAGCAAAAAAGATACAAATTAAAATAAGGGAAGAGACACACAGAACTGAGTTCAGGGGAGGTCTAAATACCGAGCTCTGGCATTCTCTCCCCATGAATTCAGGAACAGCATCATCTCCTGGTCACCATGTGTGACAAGACACACAAATTATTGCAAAAAAAGGAAACTCAGTCAACTTTTGGTATGAGTTTTTAATGAGGTTCGGTTATATATTGCTTGCTTTGACTGTCCTTCAGTTTTCAACTACCCCCAGAGGTCAGGCTGATACCTTTGGTCACCTGTTCCCCTGGAGGTTTTAACTGTATGGTACTAAGGCCCCCAACATAAATCACATTGTAAGATTGTCAGTGGCCAAAACTTCCCAGCAACAAAGACCCTCCTGCCAGGTAGAATATTCCAAGAACCTAAAGATCAACTCCCTGTGGCCGGGAGCAAAAGCCCAGACTCCTCTCTGGGTGAGGTTAACTTTTCACTAGGCACATTACCCATTGCCTTTCTATAGGACATGAGCAGCCAAACAAGGCAGCACCCAAATAATGCCCTGCTTGCATGTACTTTCTTTTAGTGTTGTATTTTCTCCTTTTCTTCCAGGATGTTTAAATGTTTTATTTTTTGAAGCTCAGCTGAATTTTCTCTTGCTCCTTGACACTTTGTTTCCCCAGACTTTCCTAATCACACACTTTTCTGACAAGTTGTGAATTTGCCTCGTATGATCTTTCCTTTATCCAAAATGCTCACCACCAAGTGGTTGTTCAGAATATGCTTATCAATAATGACAATTTTCTTGATGTCGGAGGCATTCAGCAATTTTTGTTGAGATGAACTGAACTAAGTTTCCATTTGATTATAAATTAGGCACCTTTGTTAGCTGTATCTCACTCTTTCTGATTACTTGGGCTCTTATTTAGATGCATTGCTACCTAAGTGAGTCGTTATACTCTAAGACCATCAAGTTCAAATTAACTTGAGAATGTTTGCAACTGAAAAAAAAAAAGTGGTGGATTAACGTTGGTGGACATTAATGTTTTCCACAAAATAAAATGACCAAAAGTGTTTCCTTGGTGCTGGATTTGTTTGGTAGTCACTTTGTGGTCTAGTTTCTATGACCCCTGAGGGGTAGAAGTGATCCCATCCAGAAAGCTCTTCTGAAAAATAACTGATGCTCTATGTAGCAGTGCGTTAGGTTTAATTTCTTAGTTAGGCAGGATCACTACCTATAGTGTAGACAGTGGGGTGTTTGTTGCTTCTGGTTAGACAAACAAGCTCCTTTACTCCCACCAGAACCAAAATGTCTGACTTACTGCTTCCACTCAGACTGACCTTGATGCATATTTAATTTAGGCCATACCTCACGTGTCATGGCAATTGTGTGTGCATGTGTGCTGTGCTGTGGGATGGTGTCTGGAAGCAGTACCTTCAGCATCCAGGCAGAAGTAAGTGTGTGTGATGTGCAGAGAGTATCTCCCTAACCACTTTTTTTTTTTTTCAAGATTTATTTATTTATGCATACAAGAAACTGGGTTACAGGCTGTAAGTGCGGGGGGTGAGAGGATCACCAGAGACCGAGCAGGGAGCAGAACAGGCAGACTTACTAAAGCAGTGGGTGATTCAGGAGAGGTCTGCAGTGCCATGTGGGTATCTCCCTGGCAGGCCAGGGATTGAACTTGTGCTGCAGAGGCTGTGGATAGCTTCATAGTGCTGTGTTTAACCCCTTGCGCCACCAGGGAGGCCCCCAACCACTTAAAAAATGTCAAAAAAGGTTGAGAACATCATTCAGCATTACTCTTTCAATTAAAATCCCAAATAAACTGGGTTCTCTCCAGCTGAGCAGGGCAATGACGCAGTGAACATCAGTGTCCACCTGTCTCTGTTCTCATGCTATATTGTATCAGTGCTCATTACCATTTGACTGTGTTCTGATCTTGCCCACCCTGCTGTGTCAGCCTTTTCCCCTCCAATTTCTCCAGCCCATCTCTTACAGGAACTTCTAAAGCCTACTCTGGGGTACTACTTAAAGATTATTACTGTTCTAAGCTTCTGAGATTTTTGTCACATTTCTCTGAAGGTCTTTTTTTTAAATTAATTTATTTATTATTTATTTATTTATTTTTACATCATTGGTCATTTTTATTTTTTTTTTTTTAATAGAGGCATGTTTTTATTTATTTATTTATTATATTTGTTTGTTTTGTTTATACATGCACTGGGTACAGTCAGAAGCACGGGAGGGTGAGAGAATTCACCAGAGCCAGAGTGGGGAGCAGAGCAGGCAGAAGGACTGAAGTACGCTGCTGAGGGGAGCAGCGGGTGGCAGGAGAGGTCTGCGCACCATGTGGGATCCTCCTCCGGTGGCTGGTGAGCAGCCGGGGATCGAACCGGCGCCGCAGAGGCCGCGGGCAGCTTCGCAACCCAGCGCTCAACCGCTGCGCCACCGGGGAGGCCCTCATTGGTCATTTTTAAACAATGTTTGCTCCCCCCCACCCCCTCAGGTGTAGTCCCCATGGAGTTTTCCTTCCCCAGTGTACCCATGCATCATCACCTTAGTCCCCTGTGCTTCTCCCTCCTTCTGGAACTCTGATCCCTCTCCCACCTCCTCCCCTGCAGTATGTCTCCAAATTATAATTGTCTGTTTTGCTTTGTTGTGTTTTGTACTGTTGTTATTTTTTTACACTGATGTCTTATTTGACTCCTCAAAATTCTGCTATAAGTGAAACCATCCGATATTTTTCTTTTTCTTTCTGGCTTATTTGAGCATAATTCTGAAGGTAAATTTTTTAAAGGACAAGTCATTTATCTTTGAGCCCGGAAATAGCTGGGTATATGGAACTCCAGATTTGATCTTTATGAATCTTCTGTATCTTTGGAAGCCCTCGACTCTTCTAATCTAGTTGGCTGCTATCCATAAATACTCCTCTCATTGCATTAGTAGTCTTCTGGAAGTTAAAGAACTAGCTTTCAACATATTATTTCATTTTTTCTTATGGCCTTCAGTAGCTTTGGCCAAGTCCAGTTCTTGGTATGAAAGGAAGATATAAGAAACTGACTCAAACATGGCTGATTACCCCAAACTGTCTTGAAACTGAATATGAGAGGACAAGGTTATTTCAGGAAGACAAAGGAAACAATGCTTGAATAAAAGAAGCATTGACTAACAGCTGCCTAGAAGCAATATGTTTACATTCTGGAACAGAATTATTGGATCAGTTTTTGTCTGGTGACCTTGGTTTGGTAACTTTTGCTTTCAAAGACACATTCCTGGAAGTATTTTCTGAACCCTCTACCATGAGGTGTTTCTGAGCTGCAAGGAGCACCCAGATATAATACTTTGGGATGGCAAGCCACTGCCAGCAGCCTTAAAACATCAATCTACTTTAGTGTGCCATTGTTTCATATGTTTATAGACATAGTGGTGGTTACTGGGATGCTCAAGACCAATGGCTAATCCATGCTAGGGAAGGAGCAGGCATGACCTAGACCTGGTGGCTATGTGTAAGACCTTTGAGATTCCATGCAAGTCCAGCATCCAGCTGAAAATCTATGCTAGGATCCATTTAGATAATGAAGCTAGGATGCGTGAAGAGTCTACTCTGTGCTCTCTATTCTCCACGAAGAATCAGTTTCCAGGGGAGACAATAGGATCCTATCGACCAGGCCAAAAACAAAACAAAACAATGCAAATATTTAAACTCCATGTTTGTAATGTTTAACACTTTGCCAAATATTTTTCTTGGAGATGGAAACAAAGAAAAATAATGAACATTTACTAAGCACCATTTATTGGGTGCCAGGTGTAATGCCAGGCAGTAATACATATGATTTAATTTAGCCCAAGATTTAAAAATTATTATTATTTGCTTTTTACTTTTTTATTGAGGTGAAGTATATATGTGGTGAAGTGACTAATCAATTTCACAGCTTGATGAATTTTTCTATATGTACACACTCATGAAACTAGTACTCAGATGAAGATAGGGAACAGTTCCAGCACCCTAAAAATTGATCCCACTCCTTCCCCATCTTCCTTCCCTCCCTGTAACTGTCAGTACCACTGAACCTGCCAGCACTAACCGGTCCTCTGACTTTTATCTTGATAGATTAGTTTTGTCTGTATATTTGAATTTATGTATGCTTCCTCATCTCCTACTTGTTGTTGCATGTAGCTCTTAAAGATTTTTTTTTTTTGAAGAAAATCAAATGCTTTTAAGGCCACAGGAATTCATTTTACATCACAGTGATCTGATTGATTTGTCTTCCAGAGAAATCAACCAGCTATTGAATAGAGGAAACCAAATGGTTCTTGTGTATTTCCATACTTAGTAGATAGAAAGACAAGGAACATTGCTTGTAGACACAAGTTATATAAATCTTAGTTAGTCCAACAGTAATTATATTCATTTATTCAAGGTTCTGGTCATTCAGAGACTGATTCTTTCCACAGGCTAATATTGAAAGTGGGAACACATACCTTTGGAACAAAATTTTAAAGGTACAATGTAGAGACTTATGTAAATGTTATCATCAGTGTTGTTCATAGTAGCCCCAACTAGAAACAACCATCAATTGGTGAGTGGATCAATGGATTGTGATATATCCATGTTATGGATAATTACTTAGCAATAAAAAGGAGTAAAATATTAATACATGCCATAATAAAGTCAAATCCTGCATGCTCTATGATTTGATTTGCATAATGTTCTAGAAAGACAAAATAATCATGACAGACAGCAGATAACTGATTGGTTGCCTGGGGCCTGGGTGGAGGAAAGGCTTGCCTGTGAGCACAAGGAATTTTTAGGGTGGAATCCAAATTCATTCAATTACTCACTTAAAAATGGGTCAATTTTGTTGTATGTAAATTATACCTCAATAAAACTGAAAAAAGAAAAACCTGAAAAACACTTCCAAGTGCGCAAGTGTGTATAGACAGTGAAAGGTAATTCTCCTTCCACACCTGTCTTTTAACACTTCTGTCCCCCACTCTTTGCAGTCCTCATTTACCTTGTATAATGATTCTCTAGATTTACATTATGGGCACTTGAAAATTATGTTTGAAAATTAGGCTAAGAATACCAGAGTTCAGATGTCAGATTTTGATAACTGATACCATTAAAAGGTTCCCAATGTTATTTGACCATATGCTCAGAAGAAGTCAGTCTGTTCTGTGAATGCTTGCTAGGGACCAGTTACTTTGCAAAGACTTCTCATCCCATCCTCACCACAACCTTCTGAAAAGTGTTTTCATTGTCTGGTTTGATATAGGAGTGTCCCTGAATTTAGGGGCACTAGGTAACAAGGTTAACCTCTCTAGTAAGTAGCAGAGCTAGGGTCCTAATCCAGTCTGTCTCAGGCAAACACATAGTCCATGATCCCTAACACATTAAGCTATGCTGCTGTCTTCTTCTTCTTCTTCTTCTTATTATTATTTATTTTATATATTTTTACATCATTTTTTATTTTTGTACAATGTATGCATTTTCATCTTGGTTATAGTCCCCATACAATTCCCACCCCCCTTATTTTGACCCTAATCCCTCCTACCCTTCTTCCCCCCCATAGTATGTCTCTGGTTTATAGTTGCTTGTTGATTTTTAAAAAATTTTTAAAAAGATTTATTTTTTTATCTTTATGCACACAAGAGCTGGGGTACAGGCCAGAGGTGCAGCGGGGTAGGGGATGGTGGTGAGAGGATTCACCAGAGACAGAGTGGAGAACAAAACAGTCAGACTGACTGAAATACACTGCTGAGGGGAGCAGTGGATGATCAGGAGAGGTCTGCTGCGCCATGTGGGTAGCTCCCTGGCCGGGGATCAAACTTGTGCTGCAGTGGCTGCAGTTAGCTTCATAGGTTGCGTCTTAACCCCTTGTGCCACCAGGGAGGCCCTGCTTGTTGATTTTGATTTTTACTGTATTATAATTAGTCTTTTTTCTGGTCCCTTACTTAGGTTTTCTAAGTTCCTGCTATGAGTGAGACCATCCAGTATTTTTCTTTTTCTTTCTGGCTTATTTTGCTGAGCATGATCCCTTCCAGCTTCATCCATGTTGCTTATGTTGCTGTCTTGATTTGGAGGGAGGGAGAAGAGAAGGGAAGGCCACAGAGCTGCTGTCATCTCCTTTAAAAATCATATAATTTCTTTCCCTGAATCATATAATTTCTTTCTCTTCCACCTTGATTTCACATCCCTTTAGCGTCTTTGATTAGTCTGAGTTCTCAAAACAGGAATTTTCTAGTTTAGTCTCATTGTATGAAATTCCTTGGGGCCTCGGTTGTCTTTGCCTTTGTTTCTTACTCAATGGAAATTAACTCTACTACAAAAGATAAAATTCTTCCTAATATGTGAAATGCCTTTTTTAGCCCCCATTAAAACTGTATTGAGTTTATTTTCCCCAGTTTCTCTCTGCTGCAGGAGTAGAGAAAGGTTCAATGGTGAAAAAGCCCTTCTGTTCATGAGAGCGCTTGCTCCTTAAAATAGTACCCTCCAGGGACACAGGCAGACAGATGCGCTTACATTGACCAAATGATCAGCTGCTGGAGTTTAACAAAACAAATAAATCTTCTGAGCCCTACGGGTCATACCCGTTCTACTGTTTTAATCTCTCTACAGTTTAGTCTGGCAAAGACAAGGTGAGCTATTGAGACAATATTGAAAATGACTTCTGCTTGTAGAGAAAAAGGAAGGAATGCAACAATACTGCTGTTGCCCAAAATCTTCCAGTGCGCTTTTAAATTCTCTTGTATTGTGCTAGACTCTTCTCTCCCTGCCCTCTTTAGGCAGTGGTCTGGCCTGACTTCTAAAGCAGCGCTCTACAATACAGTGTCAGACTCCAGGAAATTTGTGTCAAGATTTCTATAGCTAGTTGAGCATCCGTTCTGAATGTGCTTTTGTTCATCAGTGGGTGTGTGGGACGTGCAGACAGCTGGGATATTTTCTAAATGCAAAGTTAAATCTGTACTGTCAAAGGGTGCCAGCAGCCCCGTATTGTTGAGATTAAGTTTCCACCAGCCTCTCTTGATTTCCAGCTCTGTGAGCAAGGCAGTGTTGCTGTCTCTGTTGTATCCCCGGTGCCATAGTGCTCTGCCCCGCACACAGAAGATGCCCAATAAAAAAGCAGGGCTGGAACAGACGTCAGTGCCATCTAACCCAATTGGGTGCCAGAATGGGAGAGTCCCCCTCTCTGGGCCAGGCCAGAGAGGCAGGAAGCTGGGTGAGGCTAGGACAAGTAGGGGAGCGTGTGCCCCTTTTCAAGGAGACAGTAACCGCTCAGCAACCACGGATGGGCACTGTGTAGCCCCAGTGTTTCCAGATTTCAACCTTTCAAAAGAATTCAGAATTCTAGATTTTCATGTGAAATTTCTAGGATTTTATAATACTACTTATGCAAAATATTTGCCTGCCAGCTGGCTTGGACCTATAGGTTTTTAGTTTGGACCCCTTTTCTAAGTATTCAAAGGAACTAAAGATTTATTTTGGGGTAAAAAAGCTTTTGTTTTGTGGAGTAACCTTAGAAATACATTTTAATCACATTTCTCTCCTGTGGTGGTACTTTGACTAAAAGTGGCGTTTGCACTATGGAAAGCTGTGTGGAGAATCCTTAAAATGAACTAAAATGAACTAAAAATGAACCTCCCAAATGACCCTCCTATTCCATTCCTAGAGTCTACCCAAAGAACATAAAACACCAATTTGAAAGGAAACCTGCACACCTATGTGTACTACTGCACTATTTACAATATCCAAGACAGGGAAATGACGTAAATGCCCCCAAAGAGACGAATGGATCAGGAAGATGTGGTATATACACAATGGAAAGAATACTACTCAGTGATCAAAAGAAGATAAAGTCATGGCATTTGTGGCAACATGGATGGAGCTGGAAGGGATTATGCTCAGTGAAATAAGCCAGAAGGAGAAAGATAAATATCAGATGGTTTCATTTATACGTAGAATATAGAAAAACCAAAGGGTCAGACAAAGACAAACCTTGAAAACTGACCCTAGATCTGGAGCATCCAGAAGGGGAGGTAGAAGGGGAGAGAAGACGGGGGTGCAGGGGAAGAGCACAGGAAACTATGGGGGTGGACAATGGGTACTTTGCTGGTGGGAGAACTGCAGTGACCACACCCAGGGGGAAAAATCATAGATGGTCCAAAAATTAAGAAAGAAAAAGGTGCTATATTTTAAAAATTAATTTATTAAAAAAATAAAATTGGGGTTTGGTACAGTAACTCATAAACTGGTATGGTTACAGGTGTCTGACTTACCCATATTCCTCAGTGCCTCTCCCTAGTCTCCCTTCTCCTCCTTACTAAGACATGAACTCAGGTTCATGTTCTGAGACCCTCAGGATTTGGTTTCTACACCAGAGAAGTGACTGGAAGCGTGGGGTCCGTTTCAGGCCCAGTTTGGCTCATGTTACATATTTTTCCTGCTCCCTGGTCTCCCACCCTCTAGTGGCTCCTCCCTATCAGCATTAAACACGGGCAAACCTCTCTAAACTAAAAGTAGAACAACCCTGTATCAACCCCACATTCCTATCCAGCCGGTGTCCAATCTCTTGTTGATTGGCAATCTTTTTGAAGGATTGCCGACACCCTCTGCCTCCACATCCTTCCTCTGTTGGTCCCTGCACTTTGCCTCTATCCCTGCCACACGTCTGAAATAAATTTCGACAAAGCAAGGGACCTCCAGTGATTTCCCAGTTCTGCCTGTCTTGATCATTCAACTGCATTGGACAACTGGCTGATTCCTCTTTCTTGGAACAGCTTTCTCTTGAGTTTCAGGATTCCTCATTTACCTGACTTTCTTTTGACTTCTGTTGCTCCTCTTCAGGCTTCTACAGGTGCCTCCTCTGCAGCATAGTGTTGATGACTCCTAGAGTCCTACCCTAAGCCCCTGCCCCTTCTAATTCTACACACCTCTGTGGATGATATTAACTACTCCTGGAATTGGTGCTGGATACTCTGAAGCCCTTGTTACCAGCCCTGATTTCTCTCCTGAATTCAGGGGGATTATCTCACTCCCTCAGGCACCCCCACCTCAATATTCTAATACTGAACTCCATACTCTTCCTCCTCTGGTGCTGTCCTTCTTCCTTTGGCTTTCAGTATTTCAGAGAATGGCACCTCTGTTCACCTGGTGACCTGAGTCAGACTCCCAAAAAATCATTCTCTACTCCCTCTTTTCCCATACACACCTCACTCCTATCAGTTACCAGGTCCTGCAGCTCTGTCTCCTGGCCATCTTCCAGATCTGCCTCCTCTCCTCCATGCTGATGAGACTCTGGGGTAAGCTGCCATCGTCTCTTGTCCAGATTATATAACTCTCTCCAAGTGGGGTTCCTTGCTTCTGATCTTTTCCCTCCTTCCCCACCACTCCTTCGTTCAAATTGTAGCCAGGATGAACTTTGTTTTCTCCAGTTAATAATTTTTTTTAATAAAGATTTATCTTTATTTATTTATACAAGCACTGGGTACAGTCAGAAGCGCTGGAGGGTGAGAGAATTCACCAGAGCCAGAGCGGGGAGCAGAGCAGGCAGAAGGACCGAAGTACACTGCTGAGGGGAGCAGCGGGCAGCAGGAGAGGTCTGCGCGCCATGTGGGACCCTCCTCTGGTGGCCGGGGAGCAGCCGGAGATCGAACCGGCGCTGCAGAGGCTGCGGGCAGCTTTGCAACCCAGCACTCAATCGCTGCGCCACCAGGGAGGCCCAATAATTTTTTTTAATTACATAACTTTTACATCAGAACAATCTTTCTAAATGGCAAGTCCAACAGTCTCCATCTTCTCTGTTGAAAACCCTGTGCTGGCTCCTCTAACCCAGGGCCCCATGTGGCCTGATTGGGGTTAGTCTCGTGTCCTTATTCATACTCACCTTTTCCTAGTTTCTGCTCTCTTATATCTCCAGGCCACGGTGGGGAATTCTCAGGTAAATATTCAGGGTGTACAGGAGCCACCTCTTGTTGGTTCCTTAGGGTCAAATGTGCTTTTAGTGATATCATATTGGTAACTTGAAATTGATCATGGAAATTGGCAATTATTACATATTAGGTCTCTTCCTCACACACTTTCCCTAAATGGTTTACTAGCATACCACTGTGTATTCTTTTGGAGAGCTTTCCAGAGAGGGTAGGCAGTGGTTTGGAAGTGGCTGATTGTCCTATGCATACAATTTGAGAAATTAACTATAATAATAATTACAGTTTAATGAACTATATTGTATATGTGTCAAAACCTGTGCTTAGTATTTTATATACTTGATCTTGTTTAATTTTTGTAACAAAGCAGGCAAAAGTAGTTATTACTAGCCCGCTATAGAGAAGAGAACACAGAGTGGGATTTGTCTACGCAGCTGGCATGTGTACAGATGGAGTTTGATCCAGATCTGCCCACTGATCATAACTTTTCATGGGCAGGGGGTAGGGGTTGCAGTTCCTGCTTCTCACCTTCCATCTCCAATTCAGTCTTGGGTTTTCAGCTGAATCTCACAGTCAAACTTCCAGTTGACTGGAAAACAAAGCAAACAAAAAAAGCAGCAACCCTGAGTAATCATCTTGCAATAGCCCACTGAGCTCTTGACAGGCATTTCTTCTGAGATTGAGAAGTAACCAGGGGTTGTTAGAACGGGTGTCAGCAACCAGTGCCATTTTGAATCGAAACAGTCAAACAGTCATTTTTAGTTTCTTGATGACATAATAGTGGAAACTGTACTTTAAAAAGAACTTTCCTACCTGCTGGGATAATATAGGTCAGTAGTTGTTTGTGTGCAGGGTTAAGTGCTTTAGGGTTTAAGGTGCCAGAAGACCATCATGCATATGACCCAAAGCCATCTCCCCAGCTTCCCTTCACAATAATATTCTTAACACTCCACGGTTGTAGAGCACTTTCAATTCAGAATCTAAGAACGTCCATAAACATAAGGCTGTGCATTTGCAAGGCTCCCTGAAGTGGAAAATGGGTGAACTGGATGCTGCCAAAGCTGCCCCAGGGATCACAGTTTACACCTTGCCGTGCCTGAAACTGTTCCTTTTAAGAAATCGCTCAAATACTTGAATCTCTTGTCTCTCCTTCTCACTAAATTTGTTCTTCAGCTGCATTAGAGCTCCAGGATCTCAATGCCCTAACCTAATCAGCTTTCTTGGCTTTGCTTTCTGACACAGCCCCATATCCGTGGTCAGTCTCTATGGTGGTTTCTTACTGAGAACACGCAAGTCCCTGTCCTTGCTCTACAGTTCATATCCCTCATTGGTCTAACAAGTCCCACTCTTCTGCATAGAGGAGATGCTTACTTAGCCTTACTAGGAATGATGCTTACCTAAAGAGCTGGCTTCCCGCATCTTCTGAAGCTCCCAGTGCTACCCTATTTTATTAGGTGTCTTCCTGTCTTACTCCCCTTTTGGGTGGTTTCTGATTCCTATCTCTCCTTCCACCTCCCTCTCACACGCCCTTCATCACTGCAAGTGGGGCTCTACCTTTCTTTTCTTAGAGACAATAAGTATGAACTCTCACTTTCACCTTTAAGCTTGTCTATAAAAGTATTTCTTTCCTTCTTTCCTTTCTCTTAAAAAGAACTGTCCTTTCACCCTGAAAGTTGATCGCCAACTCACCCCATTTTGTTTTCTTGATTGTTTAAAAATGTAAATAAGATGATGTCATTTCTCAGCTTGAAACTCTCCAGGTGCTTCCCATTGCATCCTGACTAAAAAGCTTACTCTTCCAAGAAATGCTTGTAGTAAAATGGTGTTTCTTTTTTTTTTTTAAATAAATTTTATTTTTATATTGCCCATACAATTGCAATTCCCTTATTTTGACCCCAATCCCTCCCCTCCCTGATCCCCTCCCCCCATAGAGTGTCTCCGGTTCATAGTTTTTTGTCGATTTTGATTTTCACTTTCTTATAGTTATTCATTTTCCTGGTCCCTTATTTAAGTTTTCTAGATTCCTGCTATGAGTGAGACCATCCGGTATTTTTCTTTTTCTTTCTGGCTTATTTCGCTGAGCATGATCCCTTCCAGCGCCATCCATGTTGCTGCAAATTGCATGTGTTTATCTTTTTTGCATGAGTGAGACTGCACTGCAGAACTTAAACAACCTGGCCTAGACCCCTCCACTAGATATTCTGATTTCCTCATCAACAGTATTTATTGCTCCTGCAGCACCTCCTTCCACTCTCCCTCTTGCTCTCCACTCTGCTCCTCCCTTCCAATCTTTACAAGACTGTGTCTTTTCCAAGCTTCATATTTCAGTTTAAATGTTACTGTCAATAGGAGGTTATCTATCCTGTTTCTTCCCTTCATCACACATATCACAATTTTCATTGTTGGTCTCTTTCTATGCTTTTTGCCTTGTCATATATATATTTTTTTTTTTTTAAATAAAAACAATTCCACAGAATTTATTGCCATCTGGTAATAACATAAGGGTTATCCAAACAATAGGAACAAATGCTTCAGAACTATCGTCCCAATAAAGAACAGGTAAAAAAAGCTAACTGAATTATCTTCTCAACCATCCCTCACTTGATTGATCTTTTCTAGTTGGAGACACTTTGGAGCAGGGTAATGTTATCACCTTTCAGCATGATCCGACCCAGTTGTTTTCGTGACTTTGTTTTAGAATGAATCTCTTCTGCATCATCTAATACGAGGTTCATATACTCATCAAAACCAATGATACAGCCCTCTATCCGCATATTCACTTGCTCATAAAGCCACACCTGAATCCGAGATCGATTTTGCAAGTATCTGAAGATGAGGTTGATGGGCTGCACCATCACCTTCTGCACTTTCTGACCCTGGCCGCGGTACGCCATGGTGGAAGCTCACAAAGACCACCCTGTCATATATATTGATATTGAAACGATTGATGGAGATGTTACACAAATTGAGTTGGTAATGACCTGGACTGATGGAAAGTTGTAGACAATTAAGCTACCGGTTAAAAAGCAACCATTTGTTGGGCAGGGCAAGGAAAGATAAAATCCATGCTGTGCAGAGAGGCCCCACGTAAATTAAAATCAACAAGTGGTTCTGATAATGTGCCTCTGAAAGTGGTATAAATGTGGATGTTGTGTTGGCAACACCACACTGATAAGAACAGGAATTGTGGAGCAGGCTGCATAATGCAGGATGCTGCTGAAGAGCAAGATCCTGACCTTTTTATTGATAGAATAATACAGCATCAGTTTTAAGGGGAAGGAGGAAAAAAGGACATGGGGAAGGCTGTAACTAGAAAATGTGCTGTCATCTATATCAGGGATTGTGAGTCTGCTCTCCAGGCACTTCTCATCTACTTGATGACTCGGTATTGTAATTAACATCAAGCCCTAGTTCCCCAGCCAGGGTTTCAATCTTTTCAACAAGGCAGTCCATGGATCAACTTCTGGGGTCTCTTGTCATACATCCGTCCTCGGCCCCCCGGGCATTCTCGGTCATACCTCGTGATGCATAGCTTTCCCAGAGTGATCCAGCTTTGTGCTTTTGATTGATTTGAAAGGCACCTTGCAGGGTTGGGCTCCTGTATCTAATTGACTGGGCAGTTTTGACCTTGCTGAGGAATACAGAATCGTAGGTGACAAAATGGTGGCCAAACAGGCCTCTTAGGATTAGCAGACCCACATATGAATTTGAGGTGATTTGAGATGATTGTGGACTCCATGCATTGTGGACTCCTGAAGCATTTGGTTTTGGTGAGAGCCACTGGGGGCTATTTCCCTGAGAAATAGCATCTCCCCTTCTTCAGAAGGACAGATTCCAGAAACTCTCTGGACTAGGTCCCAACTATACTGTGTGCCATTTACTTGAGCTTTGCCAAGGGGTTTGTTACCTTCTTTCCTTTCTTTGGCCATTAAATTGTATGCTTATATTATTATTATAATGTGGGGTTTCCCCTGCAATAAATTCATATTGTGTTTATATACATTTGACTTGAATTGTAAGCAAAACCTTCCTGCTTCATGGATGTTAGCGCTCCAGAGATCCCGCACCTGATAAAACACACCTGTGTCTGCACTGCTAAGGTGGAGGCTTCCTGAGTAAGGGCCCTATCACTATGGTCGACTGTTCTATCTCCAGTGCCAGGCGGTCTGTCATGTAGGCTTTCACTGAGAACTTGAGGAATTAATAATAGATAAGGACTTGCTTATACATTCTTCATATGGGAACTTGTTCCATTGGTTATTGTTTCTTTCTGGGATTTTCACATTTTCACTACTACCTTTTCTCAGTCTAAAAACATTCTCAAAACATTCTCAAAACTTTCCCATGCAAAATCAAACATGGAGGTGAGGGGTTAGAGTCTCAGGGCTATCAAGGTATTGTCAGCCATTAGGGCATGAGTTCAATCCCCAGACAGGAAACTAACCCACATGGCGAAGCAGACCTCTCCTGTCATACCCACTTCTCTCCTCAGCAGTGTATCTCATATATCTGCCTGTTCTGCTCCCCACTCTGTCTCTGGTGAGTCTTCTCACCACCCCCCTCACCTATGTCCTACACCCCAGTTCTTGTATGCATAAATAAATAAAACTATAAAAAAATAAATGAGAATGCAAAGCACTTGGCACATGGTAGATATTTACTTAGAGGTAGCTTCATGTTTTCTTAGACTTACAGCTTGCTTCATAGACTTCTATTAGTTCTGAATCCATGAATTTTCTCACTGAGCAGCGTTAGTGGTTGCTGGAGTATTTAAGACAAAAGTACATAGATATTGTCTATTTAGAGACCCTGTGAACAGATCCTATTTAATGAAGTCGGCCACTGAGATGAGATGCCCTTGTTGATCAAGAATTAAAGATCTGATTTCCAAGGGACTAGTTAGTATGTTTTCCTACACATAAAGTTACATGGTAATTCCTCTGACTGCTGCCTTCTAAAAAGCTGTTTAAAACACTTTATCTTTTAACTTTCCTTGTCACATGGAGATAGATCCAATTCAGGGCATCGGCTTTATCACTGCAGGATGAGAACCAGTGAAGCTTGGATGGGGAGGGGGGGAACTTGGGCCAGGAGGAAATAGCCACTAGGAAATACAGAAGACAATGCAGTCCTCCACCATTGTCTATTGGACGCCTCCCCCATTTGCTTCCACCTCTCCACTCCACGGGGCATTATCTTTTTTGATGCTTAAATTTCAGGGATGAGTTCCAGGTCCCCGAGAAAAACTTTTCTGAGTTGTAAAAGTGGCAAGAGGCTAGAAGAAAATTTCCATCTCAAGGGGGCAGAGGAAAAATTTACAATCCAACTTTTCCAAAGAAAATGCTCTAAGAAAAGTAAGACCAGGGGAAGAAACTTGCCTTTTAAGCTGAAGGGAACATTATAACTACTTTAGTCTGAAGCCAAACACTAATTGGAAAATTCTCAGTTGGCTAATTCTGATGGATTACAACCCAGGTTATTTTAGTGTGTTTCTCAGAAATAAAATATGATCCCCAAGGCCATATGCCTTTTTCTGAATTATTTTCCTTCATTAATGGAGGCTCTGTAACGAAAAAGTAAAATACTCAAGTAGCAAAAAGACTGCATCTACTAAAAGTCTCTTCTCAGCCGCCTACTGGGTTGGGGAAAGCTCAAAATAAGACCTTCCTTTTAAGTTCACTCATTTTCTGCTTCCTATGACTTATCTTTATGGGTGGAGTAGTTTCGGACTTAGGGTGATATTATTGAAGTGTTGAAACCATTGGCTTTGTGACCCTGGCTTTGCAGTTTATAAGCTGTGTCCTCTTGGGCATGCTTTAAACTTCAGTTACCTAATCTATAAAATGGGGGTGAGTCTGTCTACCTCTTAGAGATACTATTAAAATCTTAGCAAGTACCTGGCACATAGTTGTGCCAGGATATAAAGTCATTATGGGGCTTCTAAATAGACTTAATAATAAAATAAAAATTGTAAGTGCTGTTTCAAGGTTATTTTCTGCTTTGTGGAAAGTAATGCACTTTTCATTATTTTTGTTCAGTCATGATTGGCTTGTACAGTTAACAAAATTGTTCAGGGACCAATTATTCTGATAAGCATTATCCAAATTTTGCCTCTCTTCCAGCTTAATGCAGCTTAATCAGATAGGCAGTGTAATAAAAAACATGAGTTAGGGCCACTTAGTATTGTCACTTGTTTTCAATATTTAGGGTTGACTGTGTCTGAGGAAAACCGTCAGATCCTGCTGACCCAGACGTGTTTTTTGAGCCAGGAGGACTCTTTCCCCCATCAAATCTTAGATCAGGTGAAGGTAGGGTGAAGCCTCCTGGACCTCTGTCCCCAATCCAAGCTCTGGGTAAGAGAAGATCCAAAAATACTCCTACTAAAAAGAATAGAATCATTTTTTGTAAAGGCCTAGAGCAGGCTGATTGCAACTGTCCTCTCCTCTCCACACCTCCTTTAGATCTCCTGGGGTTTTGTTTGTTTCTGCAGCCCCAGGGTGAATGTGGTGGCCATGATCACCTGGAGGAAGTCTGAGGCTTATCTGACCACCCAGAGTGTAGGAGAGAAGGGGAAAAGGAGAAGTGATCTGGAAGAAATTTAGAAAAGGGGCCACTTCACACCTAGACCTAACTAACCCCTTTGGATTAACCAAAGTTCTAGCCTCTGACCCAGTTGAGGGTACCTGAGAATGGATCAGAGCTCCTGCTTAGTGATACGTGTCTTGTATGTGTGTGTGTGTGTGTGTGTGTGTGTGTGTGTGTAGGTGTGGGGAGTGTGATTGGGCTTTCCATAAAGCCCCTCACCCCCAAATATGAGAACATACTAGTAGGTGATCAGGCATTTAAATCACATCATAAGGTTATTTATATTTTTATTCCCTTGCAAGCCCCTCTGATTAGGTCAAGAAAAAAGGAAACTCACCTTGGAAGCAGAATGTTTTTAACTTTAAGTCAACATATCCATTTAAAGAAAAATGTTAATAGGTTATGGCTAAAATCATGATGTGGAGTACACCTTACAAGGTAGACACCCACCATTTTAGATGTAAGGTTTGGTTAGATGAGAGGGTTTTAATAGCTCCAGTCTGCCCCGACCACTCTTATCTCGGGTGATGAAAAGCTGGCTGTTTCAGGGAGTTCTGTGATAAGGAAAGGACAGATATTCCTGAAGAACTATTTAAAAAGAGTAGACACCAACTTTTTTCTAGAAAATGCAAGGCTTTGCCAGGTCAGCAGCCCCAGCCACTTAATTACTGAAGCATTTGGAAATGTTGCTGGGATGTGCCCTGAGTTGCTCCTTCGTTGAATTCTTGGAGTTGAATTTTCTTGGTCGTGCTTTAGAGTTGCTCGATTTTTTTGCAAAGCGAGAGGAGGGAATGTTGACTGGATTCAAATAACCACGTCCTTTCCTCTTCTGTCCTTCAACTCAAAAATCCAGTGTAGTTCAAATGTGTACCTACCAACTGCTGGGGCTAATTGGAAACTACATACTGGTGTGCCACGAGAATTTCCATGCCAGGTAGCTATTTGCTAACTGCAGTGTGGAGAGCGTGTGTGAGAGAAACACTGTAAGGAACCCCAGCTGTTAAGGTCCTGTGGGGCACTGCTCGGAGTGAACTCATGGGTAGGATTTGCAGCATTGCATATCCTGCCACGGATGGAAATTCCCAAATAAACTTGGAAACCCTCTGACTTTGATCAAGATATTGGTTTGTCTAGGTATTTGGATTAAACATCTGCTTGAGAACTGCACACATTTCTTTTGGCTCAGATAGTAAATGTTTTCTACATTTCTGGCCCCTAATCTGCAGTTCTGTGGGGTTAAATGACCAGATCTGTGGGCTTGAATTGCCAGCAACCCTCGGCAAAAATGTGAAACAGGCAAAATATATCTTTGTTTTTTTCCACATTCCTTTTCCAGATCCTTGCCCCTGATTTCAGTACCCCTCTCTTTTCCTCTGGGTTCAATCCTCTTCCACTGCTGGCATTCCTCCTATAATAGAAGAAATTCATCCATGAGTTCACTCCCACTGAGGTGCTCTCAGGATACTCCCTTTCCAAAGAGCATTTTATTTTAAAAGAGGATTAAGCCCTAAAAAAGGCAGTGAAGTGAATTGTATGAAAGTAATTGATAGACATGCTTACTCCTGGGACAGATGTCTGACTGGCTTTAGGTGAAAGAGAGTTTAAGTCCCCAAATTCTTTACTCCCTCCTTGGGGGACATGAGCTGGGGAAGATGAGCTAGGAAAAGGGCCTCACTGTCTCTACTTTGACCAGCACCTGATTCCTTCTCCACTCCCACCACCCTGCTCTGTGACCTGGGACACTCCCTTGGCTTCAGCTCCCCCGATGGAGAGTCATAGGAAAAGGGATCACTTGACAGTAAAACATTGCACACTGAGTTCTGCTCGAAGCCAATTTAACCAGCTATGAAATAATTTAAGATGCTCGTGCATTATTTGTGGGCGGTTCCCTTGAGACATTGTCCAAATAGTTTCTGTGGTATTTTTGTATACTTAAAATATGAAATATGTTCAGAGGTAGTGCCATGGTAACCCACAGAGAAAAGCCCAGAGGAAAGCAACGTGCTTCTATAGCTTAACTCTGAATTTCATCTTGCACAGAGTGCTGCCTGAGTGGTTGTTTCTCTATTGAAATGAATCACAATTAATAAAGTTGGATTTGATCAGTAAATACAAGCAGATAATGTTCCCGTGCAGAGGGTATTAAAGTATCTCTGGAATGAAAGTCTCAAAGGCCAGTTTCATGTAAATGAAAGGCTGTGGCTATGACCCCTGTGCTGGGAGGGTGATAACAGCCCATAGTTGATGGAAGGACACTGATTTTTCATGTGGGGATAGTGCCTGCTTAGTAACTGTCCTAAAAAGATGTCCTTTCTCAGAGTGACTTGGTCATCACCCTTTTTTAGCTCTGCTGGAAGGGCCGAGTAGCTGCAGAGCCCAAGACTGTCCCCTGTCCTGGACTGGCAGCGCATGTGGGATTTGTCAGGCCCAGCAGCATCATGAGTATGTGTGGTGACTGTGACTCATTAGTCAGCCCGTGCGTTTCGGTGCCCAGGAAGCAGTTGTCTCTGCCCTGAATTCAGTGCATGCGCTCAGCCTCAGTGTGGGGAACCAATTAGAGAACGGTGGGATGCTGGTGCCCAGGGATCTGGGGGTTCCCTGGGCAGGCGAGGATGTGCTCTATCATGGCTAGTGAGTTGGCCAGTCTGTTACTCGATGGCTTGTTTTCTGGCTGAGTTGGCTATTTCTTTCCTAACTAACTTCTTGTATTTTTCCTCCCCGGTCGAGAGGGACAGGGAATGGTCACCTATTGCCTGGAAGGAAAGCAGTTTTCTGCAGTGACCACAGGTCTATGGATCTGCTGTCCCCATTCAAAGACAGGAGAGAAGCTCTTAATTTTATTCCCAAGTTGTTAAGCATGGACCTTTCTATAACGCAGTTTGAAGTTATTTCTTTCTTTTGCATGACTCTTCCTAGCCATGTAGATTGGCCTGTCACACTCCTTCCATGAAACTCAAAGGAGCCTGGAGTTTGACATTTAGGGGTATCCAAGGCCAGTGGGAAGGAAAACGTCTACTCCTCACGGACCAGGTGAAACCATGGGAGATTAAAATTGTAAACGGTCTCTCTGTCTTTCTCTTTCTCTTTCCCCTTTTCCCAGGGAAAGTGAGGGAGTACAGGTCCTTGGCAGGAGTGTGAGTGCAGCCGGGGGCGAGAGCACTGTGGGCACCTAGGGACAAAGCTGTCCAGTTTGGGTGGGGGATGGAGGTTTCATAAATATGCCAGGGCTGGTTTCCACCAAGGTCTTGAGGTTGGCAAATGTATTCCCCAAGCCCCTTCATTCCCCTTTCTACATCTGCTTCCTTCCCTAATGTGGCCTCTCTCCCCACTGCCCCCCACCTCGCTCACAGCCACGCTCTTGTGCAGAGTTCTAGGCTCTGTCCTCCCCAGGGTTTGTAGTCAAGTCCACTGTCCTGTAGAACCTGACTAGTGACTGGCTTTTTGTAATTGAATACATTACACTTGTGAGTGGAAATTTCGGTGGAAAAGGTGATCTTTTGCATCTTATTAGGGGTCGCCATTTTATCTCAAGGAAGCCACAAGCAGGGAGAACTCGGGTTTGGGGGCAGGCCTACAGAAGGGGTTTTTAGCAATCCTCAGCACCTTCCAAAGAGGAATATATATTTTGTTTTTGTGAAGAATTAAAACAAAACTGTTAGTTTCCCTTCAGTCTTACATCAGCCTGCAGAAGGAAAACTGGAAGCTTTTACAGCTTCCTTTCCCTTTTGATATATCAAGTTGCTTTTTATCCTTTGGTTCAGGCTGGTAACTTCATGCCACAGGTACTAATTCCATGTCAGTTTCCTTAGCATTTATTCAGGTGGTTTGAATCAGGGGGAAGAATCTGAAGGATGCATTCCCCCACCTCCGTTTCATTCTGTCCCTTACAACTTGCCAGACTCATTGTCATCTTAAGATCTGGTTCTTTTTTTTCTTTCTCTTTTTTAAAAAAAATCTTTTTTTTTAATTAAAATGTTATTTATATATTTCTTACATTGTTGTTCATTTCTGTACATTGTTTGATTTCTTCTCTCAGGTGTAGTCCCCATAAAATTCCCACCACCAAGACACCCTGGAATCATGACCATCATCTCTTGTGCTGTTCTCTCCCCTGTTGAATATCTCTGATGTGTTGTTTGCCTGCTAGTTTTGTCTTTTTTTTAATTGTATTTTTTTTAATTGAGTTAACATTGGTTTACAACAGTGTATATGACCAGAGGTTCAGGTTCACACCTCTTCAGATCTATGTCACCACACCACACCCAGCACCAAGGCTCATAAACTCTGTCCTCCACTGTATCCTTTGGACCTCTTTCTCCCTTTGCTCCCCATCACTCACTCTCCCCGCCTGTGGAAGCCTCAATTATACAGGTAGATTTCTAGTGTTTGTTTTGGTTTAAGTTTGACTATTTTTCTATAGTCCACATATGAGTGAAATCATCCTAGATTTTCTTTCTCCTTTTGACTTATTTCACTTAGCATGATCCCCCCCGATTTCCATCCATGTCGTCACAAATGGCAAGATTTCATCTTAAAATCCAGTTCTAATCTTATTACTTCCCTAGCTCAGAAAAACTTCCCTGCCTCTGTCCAAATTGGGTGCAGACACTTCACTCTGACCTCTCGGGCCCCTTGTGATCTTGTTGGCCGCTGTCACTCATGCTGCAGTGGCACAGGTGTCGCCCGTTTTCTGTACACATCAGTCCATTTCACCCTCACAACCCCGTGAGGCTGGCAGTGTTGCTGCCCACATTTTTCAGCTGAAGAAATTGAAATAGAGGGAAGTTATACTTCAGTCACAAAGCTAATGAGCATCGGAGGGGGTTCTGAGCTCAAGCAGTGTGGCCCAGGAGTGCCCTTTAGTATCGCAGTTCCTGCTTCTTTAAGGTGGGCCCCTTGTCCCCTGCACCTACCTTTCTTCCCCTCTGCTTGCTCTCTGTGTGTCCCAGGGACTGAATGGCTCATCAGTCCCAGACACCTCCCCTGCTTCCTGGGATACATTCCTTTGCCTAATTCACCACTCACCATACTTTTTCCATTTCTGCTGGTTAAATTCCCCCCAAATCAGCTGCTCCATGACATCTCTCCTTTTTATGAGTCCTGAGGACACCGTCACAATAGCTTCTTAGGAAATATACAGTTCTGCTTAGAGAGTCATTTACATACTTACCCAGTTATTTTTCATCTGGACTGAGGCACCTGGAAAGCAAGGGTTATGTCTTAGTTTTCTTGATGTGTCTAGTGGCTTTGTGGTCCTTCAAAAGATAATTTTTGTATTAAATAAATATTTATTAAAACAATTTTGAACTGTGCAGTTTGTGACTGGCTTCTGCCGTGTGTGTCCACTTGATGATTCTGTCTGTATGTAGCACGTTACGTTTCTTACGTAGACATGCTGTTTGTCTTTCCACATTGCAGTGCACATCAGCCGAACTTAGTTCTTGGAACTAAGACTTGGTTAAGACTTCATTTAAAGAAACCGGCAGGGAGGGCCTCCCCGGTGGTGCAGTGGGTTGAGCGCTGCCCTGTGAAGATGTCCTCAGCTTCTGCAGCATGGGTTCGATTCCTGATCGGCCAGGGAGAAACCCCCATGGCATAGCAGACCTCTCCTGCCTCGCCTGCTGCTCCCTTCAGCAGTGTCTGCCTGTTCTGCTCCCCACTCTGTCTCTGGTGAATCCTGTCACCCTCCTGCGCCTCTGACCTGTACCCTGGTTCTTGTATAAATAAATAAATCTTTTTTTTTTTTTTTTAAAAGAAAGAGGCAGGAATAGGTGTCCTGAACTGCTATTCTCACCACCCCCTTGGGCTGTAAGTTTGGCTATTGTCCTGAGGTCTGCTAATGGGCAGATAGCAGGGCGCTACTATAGGGAGTGGTGACACACTGGCACTAGGATCTGGCTGTGCCTGTAGAGCAGGCTGGTCACACCAGAAGCCAAAGGGCAGGCTGGAGAGGGGTCAGGGCAGCCCAGTGCCAGGACTGGCCAAACAGAGAACTGTGGTGGCTGTGCTGGTTGTGAAGCTGATGTTGAGAGGGATCATCAAATAAAATGACCAGAAGTGATCAAGACCAGTGATTTCATCTCCTGTTATTACTAAGGACTCTGTAAATGTATTTTTCTTAAGAAAAAATGTCTTCTTGTAAAACTTTACTCATTAAATATGCTTACTTTGTCCCCTAATCTTTTAGTAATCAAAAGTCTATGTATAACTGTTAACTAGAGATGCAGCAAGAGCAAACCTTATGGAGTTCGGATAATTCTGACTTAAAACATAGGTACGTCAGTAGACCAATGTGGGTATATTGAGCAGAATGCACCATTTTTGTGAAGTTTTAAGTAGTAGTGAGGTAGCTCTAATGCCTCACTTAAAGGCCACTGTTCAAAGTAGACAGAGGACTCACCAAAGTTCTGTCCCAGGTCAAAGTTGAGCAGACTTCTTGGCTGTGCTCTACTTTCACTAAGGCCTATGCCTTGCCTGTTTGAATATGTCATATTGGAGGGTTGTCATCTGACAGATGTCCTGGAGGTCATTCAGATCCCCTCCAGTACTTGAGCATCAAGCAAGAGCTAAATAATCTTATGAAAGAGCCTCGGTAGAATTCTGCCACCTCTTTTTCTCGTCACCTTATCTCAGGGATCCAAACAGCTTTTCATGTGGGGATCTAGTATCCTGCTCTGGGAGAAGGAAAATAATGTTTATTTCACAAAATTGTATTAAAATTCCTATACCCCACCGAGGTACACAGCAATGACTTAGTATTTTATTTTTGAATAAAAGAAATATTGTTATTGTGAGCACTCACAATAGGATAAAACTAATAGGGATAACAAATGTCTGTTGTGTTGCATACTTTTGGTCTTGTCAGGGCCCCAGAGAAAGGCATACAGATTTCCCCTGCTATCTGAAAGGAGTGTGTTCCTATGTAACTTTCCTAGGCTGAAATGACATGAAGTGAAGAAGCCATTAACATTAATTTCTATGGAAAAATTATCGCGTGTTGGGCCTCCCCTGGTGGTGCAGCGGTTGAGCGCTGGGCTGCGAAGCTGCCTGCAGCCTCTGCAGCGCAGGTTCGATCCCTGGTCTCCAGCAAGGGTCCCACATGATGCGACAGACCTCTCCTGCCTCGCCCGTTGCTCCCCTCAGCAGTGTATTTCGTCAGTCTGCCTGTTGGGTTCCCTGCTCTGGCTCTGGTGAATCCTCTCACCCTCCCGCACTTCTGACTGTACCCAGTGCTTGCATAAATAAATCTTTAAAAAAATTATTGAATGTTGTAGAAAATCAGCAACATCATACCTAACAGCACATAAGAGCTAAAATAAACACAAGTATGTAGAGAAAGCAAGAGAGGTATGATACAATGCACAGCCTATATAAAGTAGTTATTTTTTTTAAAAATTTATTTGTTTATACATATATAAGAACTTTGGGGAAGGATATGGTAGGAACACTCTTGCTGCCATGGGCATGCACAGCCTTTAAAAGGGCTCTTGTGCAAAACAAAGGCTGATTGCTCTTTTAGTTTTTTGCCTTTTCTCACAAGCAGAAACTTCTTCAGCTTTCTTTCAGTCAGCAGAAACAGGTACTAATGTAGCTCTTTCATAAAAATGAATTTGCTTAATGTAAATTTTTGAAAGCAATGGATACCTGTAATGAGATGTGAGAACGGTTGCTGTGGGAAAACTGAGAGGATTTGAGTGCTGGCTGGATGAGGAGGTGCGAGGAGAAGGGAGAAGTTGAAGGTAAGAAAATAATTGAGATTTCAAATCTTCGTGATTAGAAAAACAAATGGTGAGACTCTGGACCTGGGATTAGGAGAGCTGGTGACACATTTTGGGGAGAGGGGTGGATGCCCTCTCTAAGAGAGACAGTGGAAGAGAACAGATATTTCTCATCGGAATTTTCTTTAAACCATATTTACTTTGTAGCAGGAAGAGGAAATCTCACAAGTATATGAGATTTGTGGCAAAGTTAAGCAGTTCAGGGGGAGATGGGCATGGCTGTAACGATATTGATCATTCTGGCTTTAGGCTATAAACTTTCCTCAGTCCCTGCTCTCTGGTGTCTTGTGTGAGGCTGGTGAAGGACCATGTGGCTGCACCATTTGCTGCGTGTGTGTCGGCCCATGGGGAAAAGTGGAGGTGTTAGAAGAAGGTACTCATGGGTAACCGTTATAGACTGGGGCCCTTGAAAATTTGGGAAGGGAGTGATGATTAAGCATGAAGAATCTTTCTTTTCTTTAATTGAAATAATATTGGTTTGTAACATTATGTAGGGTTCAGATGTACAGCCATTTATTTATTTATTTTTTAAAAAGATTTTATTTATACAAGAACTGGGGTACAGGGCAGAGGCATGGGAGGGTGAGAGAATTAACCAGAGGCAGAGTGGGGAGCAGACCAGGCAGATGGACCAAAACACTGCTGAAGGGAGCAGCAGGTGAGACAGGAGAGGTCTGCCGTGCCATGTGGGTAGCTCCCTGGCCGGCCAGGAATTGAACCTGCACTGCAGAGGCTGCTGACAGCTTCACAGCACTGCGCTCAACCCACTGTGCCACCGGGGAGGCCCTGTACAGCCTTTTAAAACAACATCTGCATGTACTATTTTATGTTGTCTCCAGAATTCTACTTTTCATTCACCACCATAGAGTTGATTCCTTTCACTGACTTACCCACTTGTTCTTATAATCCAAAGTTTGTTTTTGATTTATTTAGTTCATTAATTTTTCTACTTCTTTATGTATCATATGAGTGAAATAATATGATGTTTTTCTTTCTTCATTTGACTTATTCACTAAGCATAATGCCCTCTAGTTCCAGTAATGATGCTGCAAATGATAGGATTTCATCTTTTTTAAATAACTGAATAGTATTCGTTGTGTATATATACCTCATCATCTTTACCTCCTCATCTGCTGATGGGCACTTAGATCTTTTCCAACTCTTGACTGTTGTAAATAAAGCATTAAGAATCTTGATGAAAACTTTGGAATTCTTCTAGGGGAGAAGATGTATGTATGTATGAACACACATGTTTTTACATAATTTATATGAAGTTTGGTCATGGAGTCCTATGCCCCATGATTCTTAGAACTCAGTATGTAAGATAATCTTCCTAGAGCTGTGTGCATCCTTATTAGCTGTTCGGGACAGAAATGCTTTGCAATAATCTCCATTCAGCTGAAATCAGTATTTTTTTCTTTCACATAGGTTATTTTTAGAGCAGTATTAAGTTCACAAATTGAGTCCCACAAATACATAATCTCCCCCATTATCAACATCCCATACCACAGTGGTTCATTCGTTAAAATCCATAAACCTACATTAACTCATCACCACCCAAAGTTCATAATTTACCTTAAGAGTTCATGCTTGCTGCTGTACATTCTGTGAGTTGGACAAATGTGTATCCACCACTAAAGCAGCATACAGAGTAGTTTCACAGCTTTAAAATTCTTTATGCTCCATATATTTGTCCCTTACTCCCCTTTGTGTCTGGCAAAGACTGGTTATTTGTTGTCTCTGTAGTTTTTTGTTTCTCAGAGTGTCATTTAGATGGAATCATTAGATGGAATCGTTGTGATTCCATCAATTCCACAATCATTGTCATTTAGATGGAATCATTACAGTATGTAACTTTTTCATATTGACGTCCTTCATTTAATAATATGCATGTTTTCTTTTTTGCTTTTTGTTGTCTCTGTAGTCTTGTCTTTCTCAGAATGTCATTTAGGTGGAATCATTACAGTATGTAACTTTTTCATACTGACCTCCTTCATTTAATAATATGCATGTTTTCTTTTTTGCTTTTCATGGCTTACTAGCTCATTTCTCTCTAGCAGTGAATGATATGCCATTGTCTGGATGTATCACAGTTTATTTACCCATTCACCTACTCAAGGACATCTTGGTTGCTTCCAAGTTTTGGTAATTGTGAATAAATTTGCTATAAACATCCATGTGTATGTTTTTGTGTGGACAGAAGTTTTCAACTCCTTTTGGTAAATGCCAAGGAACATAATTGCTGGATCATATGGTAAGAGAGTGTTCAGTTTTTTAAGAAAATCCCAAACTATATTCCGAAATGTCTCTTCCATTTTGCCTTTCTACCAGTAATGAATGAGAATCCCTAATTTTACATCCTTATCCGCATTTGGTGTCGTCAGTGTTTTGGATCTTGACCATTTAAATAGAATTGTGTGCATTTTATTAGGTGGTATCTTATTGCTGTTTTAATTTACAATTTCCTAGTGACACGATGTGGAGAATCTGTTTGTATGCTTATTTGCCATCTGTATATCCTCTTTGGTGAGGTGTCTGTTAAGATATTTGACCCATTTTTAAAACATTTAAAGCACATTTAAAAATCTCCTCTATTTTTACTGAGATATAATTGACATGTAGCATTGTGTTAAGTTTAAACGGTACATCATGATGATTTGATATATGCATGTATTGTCACGTGATTACCACAATAAGGTTAGTTAACACATCTGTCACCTCACATAGTTACCATTTCTTGCAGGTAATGAGAACTTTTGAGATCTACTTTCTTAGCAACTTTCAAGTATATCATACAGTATTGTAAATTTTAATCATCATGCTGTACATTCGATTCCTAGAACTTACTCATCTTTCAACTAGAAGTTTGTATTCTTTGATTACTTATACCTGTTCCTCCCACTCCCTGCCTCTGGCACCCACCAATCTACTTTCTGATTCTGAGTCTGGTGTTCTAGATTCTAAATGTAAGTAATATCATACAGTACTTACCTTTCTTTGACTTATTTCACTTAGCATAATACCCAAGTTCATCCATGTCATTGCAAAAGGCAGGGCTTTCTCCTTTTTAATGGCTGAATAATGTTCCATTGCATGTATTTAACTTACTTCCTTTCTCCATTTATCTGTTGATTAACACTTGGGATGTTTCTGTGTCTTGACTATTGTAAATAATACTGTAATGAACATGGGAGTACAATATCTCTTTAGATAGTGATTTTTTCCTCTAAATTTTAAATTTCCTCTTAAAATTTTGCTAATTGTCCCAGTGATGTTTAATAACCACTTTTCCTCCTCAGTTCCAATGTCCCGTGTGGCATCATGCATTACATTTAGTATCATGTTTCTAGTGTCCTTTAATCAAGAGCATTGCTTAGTCTTTTTCTTTATGATCTCAACATTTTTGAAGACTACAAATCAGTTGTTTTTGTAGACTGTGCTCCAATTTGGGTACTGTCTGTGGACTCCTCATGATTGCATTGAGATTATTCACTTGGCAGAAATACCATCAAAGGGATAGCGTGTCCTTCTCCTGGCATAATATCTGGAGGCGCCATTACTGGTGATATTAACTTGATTAGAGTGTTGTCTTACCAGATTTCCGTTTCTCTGTAAAGTTACCATTAATAAATGTTTTATGGAACAATCTGGTGACTGAAAGTGCGTTTAAAGCAAGATAGAGACTTGTCAAAGGATCACAGAAGCAAGTTTGAAGGCATCTTCCATGCCAAATCTCAGACAATAATATTATTGAAAAGTGATAGTAACAGACTGCACAACTCATTGTTTAAAACTCTGCGTAAAATAATAATCCAGAAGTACATACCTATTTATAAATAAATAAGCAAACAAGTAAACAGAGAAGGAAAAGTTCTTTCTTAGGTTAGAATTCCAACTAATAAAATAGAATTCTAACTGAGAAAAGTAGAGTGTGTGGTGAAAAATGAATATTTAGCAACCATTATGATAATAATTAAACCAGGCAGACTCATCAGTGGAAGCTAAAGCTTTCATTATTGGGTTATAGTAATATTATGTTATTCGTACCCTATTATCAATATGTAAGGAATGCCAGAAAGAGGTCCACATCCTCCCTACACTTAAAATAGCCTCAAACCTGGTAGAAGAAGATTTGTGTACACAACACTATAACACAGAGAAAAAAGTGATGGCATATCATGTAAAACAAAGAGGAAAAATGAAACCATCCAAGAAAACATACTAGATGGGACATGCAAGGTGCTTGACCCAGCGTGTTTTTATGTTGTTCCCCACATGCATGCCATCCCACAACATCAGATGTTTTCAACAAGCAAGAAAATAGGCTATTTGTCCCCGAGCCTGATGAGTGAGGTGGGAGAGACGTTTTTGCAGGCAGCTGCTCCTTTCGTTTCCATGGGAAACAGAGATAGAAGTGGTAACAGAAAAAGGAGTGGGAAGACTGTGATTTATAGCAGAGGGTCATTCTTTTATCAGGTATCTGTACACAGCAGTTACCAGGGCTTTCTCAGTGATGTGAGACTGTGACAAATATTAAAGCATTGGCATATTGATAATCGACAGATTTCATTTTTCTCTGAGTTTCTTGGAAAAGCCTTGGAATTTACTTTTTCATCCACCAAACCCTGAATATATTGTTCTCCTTGGGTCATAGTTTAATTTTCTCTTCCACACAGTTAACAGGGAGAGAAAAATGAAATTAGATACTGGGATTTGTGCACTCAGAGTATGCTTCTAATAGTATAAGAACATAATAAAGTCAATCATTCTTTATTCTGGCTGATTGAGAAAACTTCCAAGATCACTGGTCCAATTCTCAATTTCAAAGTTGTCACAGGAACCTGGTTCACATACATACCCTGTGATCCCAACATGGTTGTGAAGATTCACCTTCAGTCCTGCTGGGAACCCAAGAGTGGTCACACAGGGAGAGGAATCCACCAGGAATGTTTGGGGCAAACCAGATCATGGAGCTCATTTTTTTATCATCCAGGTCAGGAATCTAAATTCCAGGATCCAAAGAGGGCCTATCCTACTTGGGTTTCCTCATGTCTCTTGTCGCTAGTCAAAATATTTGACTTTTGGGCACAAAGTCAGCAAGGTTTGGAGACAAGCAGGGGGTCATGAGTCCAATTGAGCAAATCAGGGTGAAGGACTGGACTTGAGTTCCATCAGGGAAGTGGGAGAATACTTCCCCAAAGTAGAACCAGTTTAGGGATTAGATAAACAATTATTCACCAATTCACTCAAATTATTTATGTACCAGGTATTAGATCCTATTGCATGTGCATACCTAGACCCATGGGTCTATGCCCAGTTTGTAAAACCAATTGAAAGCACATGTAGTGGTGAGTAAACAACCAGGGATCAGCATCATTGACATCATCTTAGAATTTCTCAAAAATGGAAATCCTACTGAATAGGAAACTCTGGGGGTGGGTCCCAGCAATCTGTATTTTCACAAGTTGTATATATGATTTGGTGTATGCTAGAGTTTGAGAACACTGACATTTGATATTTGTTTAGATCTTGGGCAAGATTAAGAATGTTGGCTCAAGATCTTATGGGGTGGGACTAGGGAAGGTAGGGATTACAATTTTCCATGGGTTGCTGGTTCATAACACATTACTTCTGTATAATCAATCTTCTTAGAATCACAATAATACTCACTAATTCTGGTATTGAGAATCAATTTCTTAGTTGAAGGCAGAACCTGGCAACCCTTGTTGGGAAAACTTGGGGAACTGACAAGTTAACATCTGGAAACAAAATAGGTCCAGCTGATACATCTGTGCCTTGATCACCCAAATTTTCCCACAGAGGGAAGAGTGGTGTGGTAGAAGACTGCTGTTGGGTGAATGGCAAGAGCCAAGAACGTGAGGACAATCTGGGGCTCATGAAATGTCTCCCTCTTTCCTTTGACTATTCATTCTTTTGGACCTCTGAAAATTTGACTTTGTCATGATTGGTGCTTCTGGATTAAAGAATAAGGGTAATATTTTACAACGTGTATTTCATTGAATGCTAGTCCCATGGGAATGTTACATACTCAGCCCCCTGTTGAGATGTCACAGAGCACATGAATACGGGTGCAACGGAATTCTATATTCATTCACTCAGTATGTACTTATTTATTCCCAGTTTGTCCTGGGTCCTATTCTGAGGACCCAGAGGATGCTGACATTAAAAACAACAACAACAAAATACAAAACCTGCTCAACTTGCAACTCTCAACTCCCAAACCTATTTAACTATTAAAATCTTTTATTAGGTAACATATATTCACCTCTCAAGGAGCTAACATTCAATGGAACACTCTTTGAAAATTATGAATATATCCATGCAGAGAAGTATAAGAAACATGAATTCCAGGCAGCTGAAGTAAGGGAGAAATTAAGAACATTTTGAGGCAAAGAAAATGTTGACCATAGAGACGTAACATTATAATTATTTTTGGCCTTTTTCACAATGGAAAAAATGTTCCCATGATTCAACCTATCAGCAATAATTATGAATATCACAGGAGTTGTTGATTTTAGAAGCTGGGTTTATATCAGATATTTTCGTTTAAGACTTCCATGTCATTCTAGTTCATGCAAGAGCAGACTAACTATTTGGGAAGGGGGCTGCTTAGTCTGATTGGTTATTTGTTTCCAAGTGTAAAGCAACCTTATCCCTCAAACTGAACCAAACCAACCCAAACTGTTGCATATTGACTCAGTTTCTTTTATGGTAAAAATCAGCTGAACCTGCAAGTGTTAATCAAGTTGAGTCTAATCTTCCTTCTCTTTGTGTGCTAGAGAAAACCAGGCTGACCAGGACTTCTTCATCTGTGGACTAGAGGCCAACAGGATTATCTCTAAGCTTCCTTCCATCTCTGTTCAGCACAGGGTTTCTAGGGCCAACAAAGCCATAGTGTAAGGGAGAAGAGACCCATGCCATGAACTCTTCTTATTCTCCCTGGCCCCTTTTCCAGCCATCTGATGACCCTTTGCATTTCTCTACTTAAATGTTTATCATGTTGCCTCTCCTCTCTTGGCCTTTGTATATACAGTTTCCTTTAGGAATTCTCTTTACTCCTTCTCTTTAGTCATTCTGCAAGTGTCCTACCAGCCATTTTCTCTCTGTGACACCTTTCTTCCTCACCTTTCTTTCCTAACAAGGTGAAGGTCAGGTGCCTTGCCAAGTGCAACTGTAACATCCTCATCTCAGCCTTGACCCCATTTTTTTTCTCATCAGCCTCTCCTACTAGACTGTGAGTTCTATGAAGACAGGAGCTTGGTCCATGCTGTTCACTGCTACTCCACAGACCCAGCACACACCCCCACTGCACTTTCTCTGCCAGGAAGGGATGAACACTGGGCTGGCTTGTGGGAAGGGAAGATGAGGAGGGTGGACTAGAGAAGGCTGACAAGACTATAGTCAGTGACACTGCTCCTGTGTTAGGACTTTGTGAAGCTTGATTGTCCAGCGTCCCTAGACACATTTCCTGCTGGCCTCTATTCTAATGCTGGGAGGGGGCGAGTTGAGCTTTGGAGGGACCGCTGGCTTGTGGGGGAGTGGCATTTCAGGGCCCTGTATTTTTTTAATCTGAAGGGTGAGAACCTGTATTGGGAGAATCCTGCCTAAAAGAACTGAACCCAGCCTCGTTCCTTGTCTGTCTGTCCTTGCCTCAGCCAAGCACACATTGTTGAACTCTTAGTCATGGCCTCTCTAGCACTGTGGCATCTCACACCCTACTCTTCCTTCTGTGAGACATCTTGGCCAGATTCACACATTGAAGATGACTTAAATTTACTAACTACATATTTCTAATACTTAGATAATAGTTTTGCACTTTATACTCCTTTAGCTTCCTATATTTTACTGTAATTTTTAGTCTAATGAGGATTTTTAAAAACTGTTTTGGCCTTATTGGATGCTTTTTTATGTTCCTTTTCACTCTGAATAGCAGGATATTTTTAGCTAAAATTTGCCCTTATAGGAATGACAATTCTCTCCCCCCCCCTTATTGATGTAACACTGGTTTATAACATTATACATGTTTCGGGTATATAGACAGATCAATATCTGTACATTATACATTATGTTCCTCACTAAAAGTCTAGCTTCCATCCCCATGCAGTTAAATTAAATGTACACCCTTCTTTTTTTTAACCATTTAAAAAAATGTTTCAAAATTCTCTAACATTTTCCTTTGCACTTTACATTTTAAAACCATTTCTGTTTGGTTTATCCTCTTAGTCTTTTTTCCTAGCATTAGCTGCTAAGTTAGAGATGAGAAGTGGTAATGTCTGGGGGAGGGAAGGGGTGGCTGCCGCAACTGACTAGATTAGTCAGAAAGTGTTGGCCCGTCTCCCGGTGCTGACAGCTCCTTACAGATGTGTTCTCCCTTGGCTATGCCCGTCCCCACCTATACACCAAGGAAGTCTTTCTGGTTATTGTTAAAAGAGGGCCTGAAGTTCATCGTGGTCAAGAAAAAGATTTATTCAAGTTAAATTTCTACTTTCACCTAGTCATATAGTTTGGGAAATTGATAAGACAAATTATGTGGGCTGGAAGTTGTTAAGACTGACCTCAGACACTGCTAGGATTGCTGAACAATGCCATCATCTTGTTCCAGAATATGACAGGGCTTCTCTCATTTACACACCACAGTCCCTGAGCATCTGAGCTTCACTCAGGGTAGGAGGTGAGGGACTACAACTTGGCTCCTTAAGACTGACTGAAGAGAATACCCAGTGGCCTTCATTGTCATTTTATGAATTACTGGATGGAAAGATAATAGGGGGACAAGAGTTAAAGCCAGAGAATTATATTTTGTTGACCTACTTAAAGGATTGCCCTGAGCACACTAATCCAACTCCTTTCTGGTCAGGGATTCAAATGCTTCATTGTCAGGTGCTCCTAGAACCACCTGTTCTTGTCAGGCATGCCTTTTGACCACTGACCCACGGAAGGAGGCAGGGAGTGAGACTAGAGGGAGAAGAAAATGTTCTGGAAAGGTTTATCTTTTTCTTCTCCTTGTTATATAAATGGGGTGTACCCAAAGAAACAATATGCTAACTGGAAGTTAGGGTTCCATTCCAGGGAAATCTACTTCAACCCACATTGTTCCTGATTACATTTAATTGAATTTAATTCAAATTAACAAGGCAGACCTTTTTCCTGCCAGAAAGAGGAAGTACACTTTGAGGGTGACCCAAATGGTACGATACAGTTTTCACTGAACAAAGGCAGATTGTGTGTGTGTGGTGGGCGGGGGGTAAGAGGGTGAAGTGGAAAGATGAGTAAAATATGACCACTGCTCTCAAAGAGCTCACCCTGTGGCTGGAGAGACAGGCTTACATGCGATGGGATAATGACAGTGGTAGAGGTGTTTTCAGACCAAGGAACAATAAAGGTGTTTGCTCTGAGTGGGAAAGTCTAAAATTGTGGAAGATGTGGCAATTACCCCTTGAAGTATATCTGGACTAATGTGCAGAAGCAGAGGGGTGAAGATGAAGCAGGCATTTGAGGAAGAGAAAATGGTTGGGGCAAAGATTCAGTGTGGTCAGCGGCAGGGTGCAATTAGTGAACCCCCAAGAAGCTGCAGCGAGATGGAAAAGTCTAGAGGCTGATGGACTCTGAGTCTAATCACTGTCATGGTCTAATCACTTACCCAGAAGGTAATTGTTCATACTTTTCACTTTGAATTACAGACAGGCATTTTTCAAAAACCTAGTTCTTTTTAAACAGATGTGATCTTATCTAGGACTGAAGATGAGACCGAACTCCAACTGATGTTCAGACTAAATTCTTGCTTATAGACGAGAGTTCCTTATTATTAAGAGTGATTAATTGGAAAAGTATCTTTTATATTTAACTTTCTAGGGAAAAATTTGTCAAAGAGCAGCATTAGAGATGTTTTAATAGCTTTTTTATCCTATAATTGGTTCATTCTGTCGCTCTATAACTTATTAGGGATAAAATATGCAAAAGCCTTGTGCTGTTATTGAGAATAACAAATCTGCAGACTATTGTGTGATCAGGAGCAAGACTAAAGGAAAAAATAAAGAAAGGATCTCAAACAAGGATCAGATTCAAGAATAATTTGCCAGTGACCATGGAGATCTAATATCAGTGCCTACCTACTTAGATATCTGGACAGCACCACGTATTAACTTCTTTTGATGCCCATGGAGTGAGGACTCTGTGGTCGGTGAAGAAAAATCAAAGACATGATCATGTCTGATCATGTAACATGTTACGTGGTCAGACATGATCATGTAAACATGATGTCATGTTATTTGGATAGGATGCTGAGTGGAACTCAGTCCTTTATTAAGATAAAGCATGTGTCCACATCTCCATTTTCACTTTAATGTTTCCACTAACAACTGAAACATAGAAAACTAATGGGTAGAGTCTATTGAATTCCTGAAATTCTAGTTCATTTGTGAGCCACTAATAGGTAACAGTGTATACATACATATTCCTTTTACTATAAAATATTTGGGGAGATACTTTAAGAAAATGCTTTTGAAATATTATGAAGTATTATTGTCTACATCTGTTTTTTCATTTTGCTTGCTTGACATTATGTTCTCAAAGATGGACACCACTATAGTCGGATTGTGAGATACACACTAGTGGAACTTTATCTGGGAATCTGTCTCATCTTATGCTTTACAGCGCTAGTTTTATCTCCTCTCACCCTTAAAAATAGAGGCTCTGGTATTTTTGAAGAAGCTTTATTTTGTCTTTCACTGTATGTTTTGTGTCTACACAAGTGAAGAGAAAATCAACAATATGGAGCATTTGACTACTTACATAGTGGATGTTAAGATCTGTAGTACTGGAGGCATATTCAAAATATGTAGTGAGATACTTTAGTGAAATTGTGATACAGGGAGCTGGATTTGGCTGAGAGTCTGGACTTAACTATCTCTTGATTTTGTTTGCCATGATGATTGCAGTAGAAACTAAACTTGAAACTCTTGTCTAAATATGCTCTAAATATGCTCCAACTTGGGTATCTTGGCTGAATTCACCCTTTGGAATCAATAAACAGTTGTTTTTTTTTTTAAAGAATGCATGTGCATAATTATCAGGTCTACAGAGATGGAAAACTTCAAAAGAAAATTTAAAAAATGAAGTGCCTTTTATAATTAAATTGAAACAACCCTTTGGATTAATAGCAAAGTGAAGGAAATGTATTTAAAAATAAAGGAAGCCAATCAACCTAATACTTAAAGTTACATTTGTCCGAAAGCTCTTAAAGGATACCAGGATCAATCCTTGTGCTGTTAATATTAATGATTTGGTAAAATTGATCATTGGAATGACCTGCTCTGTTTTCCTCTAAAGGACTCAGATATTTTTCTCGCCTATTTCTCTTTCTCTTTTACCTCTGCTAAAAAGAATGACCATTTTACTGAATGCTACTTAATAAGTGTGAATTTGTGCCACTAGGTTTCCTAGCTTGATATTATAAGCAAGGATATATATCATTTCCTTGCTTAATATACAATATTAAGAAAAACCCAGACACACAATCACACATTTTATTTTTCTGGTCAAACAAAGTTAAGTCTCCCAGCTGAACATTTATTTAGCAGTGGAGAAAGTTCCATTACTTTAGCAGTAGAGAAAGTTCCATCAAATGCATTCTTAGATGCCTTAAGCATCTTAAGTAGGTGGATGGTAGAAGAAGCCTGAAGTTTCTTCTGAAACAGAACTTGAAACTGTGATGAAATACCTTCTGTCTCTAAACTAGTAGTTGACATTGGGTTTGGAAGTGTGTGTGTGTGTGTGTGTGTGTGTGTGTGTGTGTGTTATAAAGGAGTTTGAGCTAGTTCCAAGAAATCAGAAATTAATTTTTCCTAACCCCAAACCATGCCTTATACTATAAGCATCTCTTCTCAGACCCTGTGTAAGGTTTGCTGCATCTCTGTGAACATTCTTCTCTGAGGTCTTACTGTCTCCTTGCCTCTAAAAATGTCCACAGTGGCACATAAATTTGAAGAAGTTTTTATTTCTTATCCTCATAGAATTTTCATTTCTCACTTTCAAAAATGCATGAGAATTATTAAGAGGTATTATGATTTGAGGATACTATTCCCCCTTCTCCTGCAACCCCCACCCCACCCCAAATCCAAAGTAAATTATATTTAGTGCAAGGATATGTATTAAAATATTTGGGCATTATACCAATATTTAACATTTTCTTCTCAAGAATATTTTTCTGTTAACATTTTCATTTTATTCCCAGAAATGTATTTTAATGGTATAAATAATATTTGGTAATAAAACAAACCTGCTTTCATACATCTACAAAATTCTTTTGAGTAGTAGCAAGAATTCAATCCATGTCGCATAATTGTTATCATGAATTGCATAACTTTGGCATGCATTTTGTTATAACTCATTTCCTGGCAATATATAAAATGCCTTTGACATAGTGCCATAGAACATTCAAACTGAGAATGAATGATAGAAATAATCTAGTGCAAGTCAGTTCTACTTCTCCCCATTCAGGGAACTGAGGTATGAGATGATAAAATATGCTTAGGATCACATATCTCATTTTCCAATATTTAAGTCCTACTAAAAAATCATTACATACTCTTTATGTTGAACTTGATTTAAAAATTGATTTTTTGAAGAGCTAACTCTCGAGGCAGAATAATTACTACATTTAAAGAATTGCCGAGCTGGACCTGAAATATACAAAAGGAATATGCCCCAAATTTTTGTCCTCAGTTCCCCTTCTGGGAGAAAGTAGTTGAAGCTATCTCATCATTAAACATAAATTATTATTCTTTAAAGGATGCCAAATTATCCTGATCTTCAAGATGAAATATAATTTAATATTTCTTTTCAATAGGAATCAAATACTATTCTGGTTGTCTTTTTATCTATTACAATTCACCCAGTGAATAGGAAATACATCTTAGGATCCCATTGTGATGCTTTTCCTTAGCAGGAAAAAATTAAATATGAACTAAATAAATCTTAGTCATGTAATGTTCGTGAATCAGGTGAACTTAATAAAAACTGGATTTTAGTTAAATCTGGCAGAATCACTCTTGTTTCACTGGCATGTACAGTTTGAGGGGAGTACTGAATAGATGTACAAATAATGACATTTCCAGAAATTTAACTACTGCATTTCATGTAAATCCTGCATAAAGTTCAAAACTTCATAGACTTCAGATTTTAAAAGGCATATAGAAATAATAATTACCAGCACATGTCTCCCCAAAATGTTACAGACACTTGTAACATGTAAAGTCCATTATGATTTGATGAAAACAAATTCTGAGCTATGAAAATATTCTATCAAGTCATTTTGCACCTGATGAGGAAATTATGCATGAATGATAGTCAATGTTAAAAACACTCCAGATAAAGACTCATTAAGTCAATTGAAATGAGACTTTAAGAAGTAACATAGCCATCTAAAAATTTCAAGTGTTCTCAAAGCTGGTCATACTTATTTTACTTCGTTTAAAATCCCTGATCTTGACAGAGGATAAGACCATAAAATTCGACTACATTATTCAACTGCCAATAACCCCGCTTCCTCCCAAAACCATTCCACTTAAGGAGAGATGTGGATATTCTACCTTGATTTTTTTTCCTTCAGCAAAAACTAAGTTTGAGCAATTTTTCACCAATCAAGAATCATTTCATATAATGAAGCAGTAAAATGTTTTTTCTTTCAATTTCTTCAGACCTAAAGCAGCTCATTTCCCTAAGGAGAGCTCATGTATCATTTCACGTCTGGTATCTGCAGTTCACTTTAGATGAATCTGCTTCCAGCTGGTGCTGGGGAGCACTTTTACGGTTATTTGACAAAAGATCCAACATGATTTAAAAAGCAGTTGGAACTGCTTCCTCTCTTACCCTCTTCCTCTTCCAGTGTCCTTAACCCTTGTCACTTTTCCCTAAAATAGGTCCCCATCATGCCTATTTACATGGCTCTCGGACATTGGAGGTTTGCACACCCATCACATACCAGTCCTTTTCTAACAGTGTGAAGGCTGTTGGAGCAGGACAGTCTCCTTCCATTGGGAGCTGAGTGTAGTCCTGTTTCTATCAACACCGAGACTCTTGGATGCAAAGCCTAGACTATTGTCTCATGGTCCCACCTGCCTTGGCTCTGATTGATGTAACAACAGTATCTGTCATAGGGGCTTTTCTGCTTGTAGGAGCAAACGATGATACTGTCCTGGGGCACAAAGAAGATGCTGTCCTCAGGCTCAGGGCACTCGGACCTGTCCCAGGCTGAGCACTTGGCATCCAAGGCACTGTAGGCAAGGGAACTGCCCGAGGGACAGTAGCCGTCCAGGTATCTGGATGTCTCTTCCCGATGCCCGCTCTGGACTGGACTCTGGCATTCTCCTTCCTCCGTGGGTGTGGAGGTGGTGATGGAGCTGGCCATTGGTACCTCACTCTGCCCCTGGGGGAGCGGCTTGCCCCTGAGGCCGGCCTGCTTAGCCAGCTCATCGGAGCTCCCCTTGCCTGACTCCAGGTCCGAAGGGGTCCTCAGCAGTTCTACCACCTCCTTGTCCTTGGGTTTCCGGAAGCAGGGCAGCTTGCGGACCCACAGCAGCTCGTTCTCAGGCCACTTGGTGCATCCCTCGGTTTTCCTGGCCAGGGCAATGGCCGCAATGCCCGGCAGGCAGATGGCTGGCCCGATGGCCAGGAGTGGGATATTCCCCAGAGTCTCTCCTTTCATCCCAGACACGGTGAACATGAAGCCAAAGACCAGGAAGACACTGACGAGAGCCACCACCAGTCCAGTCCTCGGGTTAATGTCATCAGGCCGCATCTTTTACTCCATCCAGGGTGGGGGGCTGCTTGTGGGTCAGGGAGCAGGGGTCCAGTGAGGTAAAACTAAAAAGCCAAGTCAGTTTCCCACCAACCAACTCTTTCTTACTCGCTGACTCTCTCTCTCTGTCCCTGTGCCACTTCTCTTCTCTCTCTCTTGCAACCCCTGTCTCTCATATAAATATCCACACACTGGGGTACCTGAGGGTTCCTGCCGTCTCCAAGGAACAGGAAAGAAGCCAATCTGAGTCTCCTTAGAAACCTCCACAGCAACTGTCTGTCCCCTCGGTTTTTATGGAAGGAAAAGCTGGCCGTCCCCGCTGGGTCCACTTCCAGGAGGTGCGCCGTGGACGCGAGTCTTTTCCAGCAGTGCCCGTTAGTGCCAGCGGTCTGGACGCAGAGCCAGGGCGCAGCCCAGCGCCCGACTGTGCGCGCGGAGCACAGGGTGCCGGAGGGAGGACTTAGTCTGGAAAGAGGGAAAGCGGCGCGCGAGCCTGGCCTCGTTACATCACTTTCAGAGCAGGCTCAGAAACAAAGCAGGACGCGCGGGGGCGCGAGGGGGGTCAGACCCCGGAGCGGAGAGACCATCCGGGCGGGAAGCTGCCCAGGGGCCTGGTGGGGGTGTTTAAAACCGTCAGGGTTCATTCCGCCGCTGCCAGGACGAGCCGAGCAGGGCTGCCCAGCCCGCCTGCGTGCCCGGGGAGGGTCTGGGGCGCGAGGCTGCCGCTCGAGGTAGACACGACTCCAATCCGTTTGCCCACGGGTTGTGAGTTCAGGCTCCAAGAGCCAGAGGTGCCGGGACCCTGGGTGACGCGATTTAAATGACAGCAACCCCCAGAAGGTTACCGGCTAGCCCTTCTCTCAGCCTGAAGCTCTCGGGGCTCAAAAGGCTGCACTTGGCGCAGCCCAGGCGCTGGGCGAACGCGGGTGCGCAAAAGCGCGCCCGGAGTAGGGCAGGCTGCACTATCTGCGCGCAGAGGATCAGTGCCCGGGGCGAGTGAGTGGTGAGGGGTGGGTAGGGTCTTTTTTTTTTTTTTTTTTTTTTTTATATTTATATATGTATACACTTTTATTTATTTATTATTTTTTTTTTAAATATTAAATTTTATTTTTATATTCCCCCATACAATTGCAAACGCCCAATTCTGACCCCAATCCTTTCCCCCCCGCCCCCAAAAAGTGTCTCTGGTTCATAGTTTTTTGTTGATTTTGATTTTCACTTTCTTATATTCATTTTCCTGGTCCCTTATTTAAGTTTTCTAGATTCCTGCTATGAGTGAGACCATCCGGTATTTTTCTTTTTCTTTTTGGCTTATTTCACTGAGCATGATCCCTTCCAGCTCCACCCATGTTGCTGCAAATTGCATGTGTTTATCTTTTTTGATTGCTGAGTAATATTCCATGGTGTATATGTACCACATCTTCTTGATCCAGTCATCTATTTTTGGGCATTTGGGTTGTTTCCAAAGCTTAGCTATTGTAAACAGTGCTGCTATAAACATAGGAGTGCAGGTGCTCTTTGGAATTGATGTTTCTGTGTCCTTTGGGTAAATACCTAGGAGTGGAATTGCTGGATCATATGGAAGCTCTATGTTTAGTAGGTCCAGAAATCTCCACACAGCTCTCCATAGTGGTTGGACCAGTTTGCACTCGGTGGGTAGGGTCTTGCTCCGGCTTTGGAAGAGTCACCAGAGTCCTTCCTCTCCTCTCCCTGCCCCGGTGTTCCACCTGGAGGAGGTGGCCTTGGAGCTTGGATCCCACTGCAACGTGGTGCGCCAGCCAGGACGGCTGTGTCAAGGGTTAAGGGCTTTCGCTCCCTGAATCCCTGATCCCCCATTCTGGCACTTCGCACCCAACATCCAGCCAGAGAGGAGGAGACGCCTTGACCCAAGGGGTCGGGTGAGGAGCGGGGTGGTGAAGGAGACTGCTCGCCTTCAGGGCCGACCAGCCCACCTGCCCACCATGCAGCTCCGACTTTGGGCGATGCTCTCCTTCCTTGTGATATTGGTGTGAAGAATCTGGCTCCTTCCCACGGCGACCCGTGGTAAATTCGTCTGACGGGAGGGCCAAGACTGACTTTGGCTGTGGTTCTTTAATAAGGCTGCCGGTTTGGGGCATTTAGGGTAGGTAGGGAGGGAATAGTGGGGGACAAGTTGGAGCTGGCACTTGGCGTTACATTTTTTTACGTCAAGAAAGCATGGTGGAAAGTTGGCTTCCCTGGTGGTGCAAGGGGTTAAGCACCACACTAGGAAGCAATCCGCAGCCTCTGCAGCATGAGTTCGATCCCTGGCCAGCCAGAGAGCAACCCACATGGTGCAGCAGACCTCTCCTGTCTCGCCCGCTGCTCCCCTCAGCAGTGTATTTCAGTCAGTCTGCCTGTTCTGTTTCCAGCTGTCTCTGGTGAATCCTCTCACCCCCGCACCTCTGTCCTATACTCCAGTTCTTGTATGCATAAATAAATAAATCTTTTTTAAAAATGGTGGAAAGAATGTGGATATCCAGGCTTACCTCAGTTAAACCAGCTGCATATCCTTAGGCAAGTGATTTAACCCCTCTGAGAATCAATTGGCCCATCTCTAAAATGAGAATATTGACACCAAATACGTGAGAAATCATTGTGAGGACTGAATAAATGTGATATGCTTGACACAATGCAAAATGTGTTCAAATGTATACTTGCGTAGTATGTGATGATCAATGTAAAACATAAGCCAATCCTGTGGGGGGTAAAGGCCTTTGACTTTATCCGTAAGGCAATGAAGAACCATGGATATATTTTAAGCAGGGACCAACACACAAGGATTCCATCTTCGACAGACGGTAAAGCAGGTTAGAACACAGGTTGGAGGGGTAAGTGTGGGGAGCCAGCTCAGTACACCAGGCAAGACTGACATGGGCCTGAAGATTCTGCCTATGAGGTGGTGAAAAAAAAAGGGGATTTTGAAGGATGTTTAAGGGTGGAATCATGTGTCTTGGGTTGAAAGAAGGGAGATGGTGGCCTGAGTGAAGGTGGACCCTCCCCTTCCCTAAGTCTCTCATCCTTTGTCAGGACTCAAAGTCTTAATTTTATCCCATCACCTACTGTGCTTGTCTTATACTCACGCAGATGAGCTAGCAGCAGTGCCTCTGGGCCTAGAAGCATAGTTTCAGAAGGAAGGGGCACAGGGCGAGAGTGAGATGCCAACTATTTGACCATTTACATCAGGAAAATAGTTTCCTCAGCAGCCCCATCAAGTAACTAAATACCTGCTTATATCTAATTGGCCAAAAGGATGTCATATTTGCCACTCTAGATGCAAGGAAACCTGGAAAATTAGGGCTTTCTTGTTTGTTTTTGGGAGCAGATTTATTGCCGCTCTAAAAAAGAATTAGGGTTTTATCAGCTATGATAAAGGGAAGAGTGGATATTAGGGAAGTGACTAGCAACCTGTGCCAGGACTATTGAACACTCTTACCTCATTGAAGGTAAGAGTCTCCCTTGCCTTCACGAACACCATTCTAGCACAGTTTCCCTCCAGCTCTCTGGCCACTCATTTGTAGGCTACATTGTAAACTCTTTAGTTTTATTTATTTTATTTATTTTAGTTTTAATTTTTCTTATTTTTATTTTTTTAATTCTATTTTTATATTCCCTATACAATTGCAACCCCCTTATTTTGACCCCAATCCCTCCCCTCCCCCCCCCCACCCCTCATAGAGTGTCTCTGATTCATAGTTGTTTGTTGATTGTGATTTTTACTTTCTTACAGTTATTCATTTTCCTGGTCCCTTATTTAAGTTTTCTAGATTCCTGCTATGAGTAAGACCATCCGGTATTTTTCTTTTTCTTTCTGGCTTATTTCGCTGAGCATGATCCCTTCCAGCTCCATCCATGTTGCTGCAAACTGCATGTGTTTATCTTTTTTGAATGCTGAGTAATATTCCATGTTGTATATGTACCACATCTTCTCAATCCAGTCATCTATTTTTGGGCATTTGGGTTGTTTCCAAAGCTTAGCTATTGTAAACAGTGCTGCTATAAACATAGGGGTGCAGGTGCTCTTTGGAATTGATGTTTCTGTGTCCTTTGGGTAAATACCTAGGAGTGGAATTGCTGGATCATAAGGAAGCTCTATGTTTAGTAGGTCCAGAAATCTCCACACAGCTCTCCATAGTGGTTGGACCAGTTTGCACTCCCACCAACAGTGCAGGAGAGTTCCTTTTTCTCCACACCCTCGCCAGCATTTGTTGTTGCTAGTTTTTTTAATATGTGCCATTTAGTTTTATTTTTAACAAAGCACCTCAGTGCTGATATTCTGCTGGCTATGTTTCTGTTTTCTCTTCTCTCCCTTCTTATTTTATAACAGTTTCAAACACCAGCTGCATGGGTGGTGTTTCTCTCTTTATTCTTCACCTTATCACTCAGACTCAAATTTATGACATCTAATTGTCCGCCTGACGTCTATCTGTATGGCATACAGACACCTCCACTCAAGATCACCCAAACTGAGCTCGTCGTGTTTCCTTCAAACTTGCTCTTTCTCATTTGTCCATGGTACTTCCCATTTGCCCAAGTGAGTAACTTTGCCATTATCCTCTATTCTTTTCTCTCCCTAGCAACCCTCCAAAAAGTACCCCAAGTCCTCATAGTCTTACCTCCAAAGTCCCTTGATCCTGCCTCTTCTACCTGCGGCGGAGACATGTCACTTTATCTCTCTGGGCTTCAATTTCCTGTGAAACAAGGGTTTTGAATGAGGAGTCAGCTCTGCTAGACCATGGTCCTCTGGCGCTCAGATCTGCAGGTGCAAGCCGATGTCAGTGTTGTGCAGATGCTCTGACAATAGTGCTGGGAATCAAGTTGGATCCTAAAGAAGCAACATTGCTGAACAGAGACCTCCTCTCACTTGTACAAGCATCTAATTCCATTCTGACATTTAAGTTGTGCGGTTCATCTACTTAGGTGTTAGATAAGACCCATGCATAAAACCACAGGAAACTTCAATTACTGTTTAATTATAAGCCTCATTATCAGAGCAGTTTCTTCTTCGAGGTGATTTCACATGGTCTTTGAACAGCAGGTATACTTACCCAAATCAGTGGCAAAAGTGGGTGGGGTGGGAGCCATCACTCAGGGTCACACTATTTAGAGACAGAAAAGGCATTTTTACTATTTAATTTCTCTTCTGTGCAGGCTGATTGCACTAGGATTTTTGAAACCCTAAACAGTTCTTGCAATGCTGTGAGCATATACAGGCATGTACAAAAGCTTTTCATCAACAGAGAAAGGAAGTTCAGATTGTAATGAGGCTTTGGAATGTGGGTGTTTAAAAAGGAAGCACAGAACCTTTTATTTCTGAAATTACAGAAATCATGAAATGCTGGAATATGAAGATAACTTATAAAATATCTTCTCTAACTCCCTTTAGTGTGCAGATGAGATATAGACAGAGTGTATCCTCTCAGTATTACTTGAGTATTCATTCTATATGCTTGACACAGTGCTAAGTGCTGCATATAAATGTCAAATTTTAAGACATGGTCTGCTGTTATAGAACTCACATTTGCACAGCAAGTGTAATGTGTTAGGCTAGAGTCTAGAGTCACTTATGCTGTGGCAGCAGCGGACTTCCACATCCCAAAGACTATGTCCTCTTACTACATTCCTGCCACTGGTTAGCTGCAGCCCTGCCCTATGTTACCTTTACTGTGGATTCAGGCTGATAAAGCCAGAGACATTTGCAGTCCATTGGACCCAGGCAAACAGAGGCCCTGTGTTGAGTCTTCACTTTAGCAGCTTCTCTCTGTCTCTGCCATCTGTGCCTCTCCATATAGGCCAAATAATCTCCCAAAGTATGTGTCTCACCTGGAGACCTTTTCCCCTTTCTAGACCATGTGATTACTGGGACCCCAGAGTGCCCTACCCAAGCAGTCCTCTACTTGCTTCCAGGGTTCATGTACAGCTCTTCATTAGGTCCATCCCCCAATAAGTGACCAAATTGCAGATTTGTGGGCATGTGGGATGGTCAGGGGACCATTGTGTTTTGAGTATGGATAAAACTCAGACGTGCAAGATGGGGTGTCTGTACTGTGCAGGTCAGCCCCTCCTTGGTTTAGAACAGAACCAGGGGTGGGAAGAGAAAGGCAGCAATCATTTCACTCTTGCCTGGAACATTGTAAATGTTAGAGACAAGCCAGATTGGATGGTTTGGGGAAAAGAGGGGCAAGACCCAACTCATGTCTTAAGAGATATAGGGTGGGTAGAGAGGAGAAGCAGGGGTACTAGTTGGGTTGCTTGTTGTAACTATCCAGGTGAACAATGATGGTGGCTTGGACTAGTAAGGTAGTTATGAGTGTGGCAAGAATGAGTCAGATTCTGAATATATATATGTATATTTTCTTATATTGTTAATTTTTGGGCAGTATTTGATTTCTCCCCTTAGGTGTAGTCCCCATAATTCTACCACCACCATAGCCCCTGTGATCCATCACCACAGTCCCTTGTGCTCCCTTGTGCTCACAGTCCCTCCACTGTTTTGACCCCACAAACACACACTGTATGCCTCAGATCTATGGTCAACTTGCAAGTTTTGTCATTTTCCTGACCTTTGTTTGGTTTCTCCGTGTTCACATATAAGTGAAACTGCGTCATCTTTATCTTTTCCCTTCTCACTTATTTTGCTTAGCCTAATCACTTCCAGCTTCAGATTCTGCATATATTTTAATGTAAAGCTGACAGTATTTGTTAATAGAATTGGGATGTTAGGTGCAAGAGTAAACAAGGGTGATTCAAGATTTGGACTTTGAGGTGGGAAGTCAGGAACTTGGCTCAGACATATTTACTTGCCAGGTCAAAGTGGAGATATTTGTAGAGTTGGTGTGTGGGTCTGGCGTTTGCAGAAGTCTGGGCTGAAGATATGAATTTGGGAGCTGTTGGGACATGGTTAGCATTTATAGTTCTGGGACTAATGAGATATCATAGGGAGCAAGCAATGATAGGTTAGACAAATTCAAGTACTATGAATGAAGAAACATGAACATTTTGATGCCAGGCAGATGAGGAGGAACCAACAAAAGAAGCTATGAAGGAGTAACCAGAGAGGTGAGAAAATGAAGGGATGTTCAAGAAACCAAAAGAGGAACGCATTTCATGAAAAAGAGTTATTACTTCAGTTTTGTTGATAGATCAAGTATGAAGAGGACTAAAAAGTGATCCCTGGTCTTAGCAGCATGGAGTTCATTGGTTATCTGTACAAGAGCAATTCTGATGCAGTGGGTGGGGTGAAAGCTGTATTGAAATGAGTCCAACAGAGAAAAGGAGAAGAGGAATTGGAGGTCAAGAATAGCGATAAAGAGTTTTGCTGTTAAGGAGAACAAGGAAAGGCGGTGATAGAGATGGGGTTGTGAGATCAAGAGAAAATTTTTTTAGGAGCTCTCTTAACATTTTTCCTGGATAGATGTATGATTTGTAAATCTGAATGATAAAATGATTACCATTTTATCCATGAAATTCATAAATATATCTGAGTAAGGAAGGGTCATATCCAACCTTTTGGAAGCCAAAGAGTTTCTTACTAGGGGTGTTTCACTGAGATGAACACTCACATATAAAAATCTGTCCAGACATGTCAAGAACCTTGAAAAGCTCATACCTTTCGCATGACCATTCTATTGAAAAATGTCAATAATATGTAAGTATTGATGAAAAGAATAGACACAGGTATTATCTGAGTAAATTAAGCAGCATTTACTTATTTCAAGGCATAGAATGCATATCACACAGCTTCACCAACTGGCACACCGTTGGGGATGACAATAACTGAATAAGGGAGGGTCATAGCCAACCTTCTGGAAGCAAAAGAATTTCTAGGTTCACAATATATATATTTTACATTATTTTTGCACAATGTATGCATTTTCATCATGTTTATAATCCCCATACAATTCCTACCCCCCTTGTTTTGATCCTACTTCCCCCCCCCCCGCATAGTGTGACTCTGGTTTATAGTTACTTGTTGATTTCTTCTGCCCATTTCTTGACTGGATTGTTTACTTCATTTTTTTGAATCATTTGAGTTCTTTGTATATCTTTATGGTCAGTCCCTTATCAGTTGTATGGAGTGCAATAATTTTTTCCCAATCAGTGGGGTGACTTTCTGTTTTGGTTAATGTCTCTTTTGCTGTACAGAAGCTTTTTGATATAATACGAGCTGCTTATCTTTTCCTTGACTTTCTTTGCTTTGGGGGATGAGTCTCTAAAGATGTAACTGAGATGTATGTCTTGTAGTGTTTTTCCTATATTTTCTTGCATATATTTTATGGTTTCAGGTCTTATGTCCAGTTCTTTTATACCTTTTGAGTTGATTTTTTGTGTACAGTGAGAGGTAGTGGTCTAGTTTCATTCTTTTGCATGTGGTTGTCCAGTTTTCCCAGCACCACTTATTGAACAAACTGTCCATTTCCATTGCATATTCTTTGCTCCTTTGCCAAAAATTAGTTGTCCATATAAGTGTGGCTTTATTTCTGGTTCCATTGGTCTGTGTGTCTGTTTTTGTTCCAGTACCATACTGTTTTAATTATTATGGCTTTGTAGTATAGTTTGAAAGTGTGATACCTCCATTCTCCTTTGTTTTTGTCAGTAGGGCTTTGGTTATCCATGTTTTTTTTTTGTGGTTCCATATGAATTTCATCAATATTTGTTCTATTTCTTTGAAGAATACAATTGAGATTTTTATTGGCATACCATTGAATCTGTAAATTGCTTTCGGTAGGATGGCCACTTTAATAATGTTCATTCTTCCAATCCATGAGCAGGGGATGTCTTCCCATTTCTTTTTTCTTCTTCTATTTCTTTTGACAGTGTTTTATAATTTTCTTTGTATATAAATATTATTTATTTAATTTAATAAATAATTTAATTATTCCCAAGTATTTAATTATTCCTAAGTATATATTTTTTAATTATAAAGGGGATGATTTTCTTGATTTTTTTTCTTTTCCAGATTGACTGTATATAGAAAGACTTTTGTGTGTTGATTTTGTATCCTGCTACTTTACTAAACTGGTTTTTACTCTGACTCAATTATTTAACATATTAAGAGTCTCCTATGAACCGAACCAGGGTGTGTTCACATATCTTCTGTGCCTCCCGCTTCTCTACCTCTAGGAAGGTAACTAAGACCTTCACTAAAGGCTACATTTGCACCTCTAACTTTCCATATTCCACTTGGAGCCTCCAGAGATGTAAAGTAGCTTCAATTGTTTTTCCAATGCTGAGTTAACAGAGTTTAAAATCTCTTGTAGCTCATTAGAGTTCATTAGATTGTGCAGGCCACAGTACAAAGTGAAAAGGAAGCCCAGAATTTTCACAAACCTTTCTTAAACTAAAAGATAAAGCTGGTGCAAAGAAAAGTGTTAAACTAATGGTTCTAAAGATGAAAGTCTGAGGAATTTGAGTGGTTCCCACAAAACATCCCTTTGGTCTCCTGGACTGAGCTTATTCAACAACTTAGATCTTTCTCCATATTGTCTTTCTTTTGATTCTGTATCAGATTTTCAGCAAGGGAATAAAGGATCTGAAAATGGACTGTTAGGAATCATGAAGGGTTTGAAATAGAGAATTCTGACGTGGTTTGATCTCTAAACCAAAGGTTGATCTGGTTTTCTTATTCTTTTGTCCTTAGATTAAATATAGTACACTGACATGTTCACTCTTTTGATAAAATCCATATTTACGAAAATCCAGAGGCCATCACCTCATTTTACTGTTTTATTCAACATGCATTAACTTTTGTTTAGAAACAATCAGAATTATATGCTAAGATTTATATATGTATAGTTGTTATCCATAATGTTAATTTTAATATGAAAAATATGAAATTATTATATAAATGATGTTACATCAATACACTGGTATATTATACAGTCATGATAAATAGATTGCAGAATAGATGAAGATTGTGGACCAAATACACATACCTCTCCTACCTCAGGCTCCCAAAACCTAGGAAAAGGATTAGAGATATATTTGAGAGTATATTTTTTAGATTAATTTCACCACAGGAAGGAAAACAGGAAGGATATCATCAAAAGAACAAAAATCTCTGAAACAAAGGAAGTTAATGAGATCTAATTGATGATAAAATACACATAATTTACCAGAACCCCCTACTAACGCTATACCTCAGCATAATATAAATGCTACATGAACCTAAGAGTGATGATTTCCCCTAAACTTCAGAAATAAGACTACTTTTTGGATGTTAAGAAATTCATATGCAATGAAAGAATATTCATTTGCAGGAGGTCCAAGAGTTTTTCCAACTATTTGTGAATGAAGAGTTTTGAAAACACTAAAAATCATATTTAGGACAGTTTGTATATATTGTTAAGGAAAAAATACCAGCAAATCCTATCATATTTCATCCTTTACACACAAAGTATATAACTAGAAAGGGTTATTCACCACGAACCAAAGACAAGAAAGATCCAACAGATCAGATATTTGCTGTATATATCCAGTGCTGTTGTCAGAGGAAAGATGGTGACTATAGGGATGGGTTGTTTTATCAGGTTTTAGAATCTCCTACATCTAAAATATTTTTTAAAAAGATTATTTGTTTATGCATACAAGAAGTGGGGTATAGGTCAGAGGTGTGGGGGGTAAGAGGATTCACCAGAGACAGAGTGGGGAGCAGAACAGGCAGATCTACTGAAACACACTGCTGAGGGGAGCAGTGGGTGAGACAGGAGAGGTCTGCTGCACCATGTGGGTAGCTCCCTGGCCAGTATTGAACTCAAGCTGCAGAGGCAATGGGGATAGTGTGATAGCACTGAGACTTACCCCTAGCCACCAGGGAGGCCCCTGCATCTAAAACCTTTAAAGAACTTTCAGTTCTCAATCTCTCTCTCTCTCTCTCTCTCTCTCTCTCTCTCTCTCTCTCTCTCTGTCTCTCTCTCTCTCTCTCTCTCTCTCACACACACACACACACACACACACACACTATGTGTGTGATTTTGACTTCTCATACTTTCTAGTATTGTGAAGACTATGACCATCAGGGCCAATGTCCCTCTCTCCCTCCCCACTTCCTTGTTTAAAATGACTTTGTTGAGATATAATTCACATGCTATACAGTTTACCCATTTCAAGTATGCAATTCAAAGATTTTAGTGTATTTACATAGTTGTGTAACCCTCACCGCAATCTGATTTTAGAACATTTCCATCATCCCAAAAAGAAACCTGGTGCCCATTTATAGTCACTTTTAATTCCCACCGTCTGTCCTAGACAACCACTAGTCTACTTTCTGTATAGATTTGCCTTTTCTGAATATTTTATACAAATGGAAATCATGTAATATGTGTTCTTCTGTGTCTGGCCTGTTTCATTGAATATAAGGTTTTTGAGATTTGCCCATGTTTTGGCGTGTATTAGTGCTTTTTATTGCCAAACACTATTCCATTGTATACCATATTTTGTTTATTTATTAGTTGGTGGGCATTTGAGTTGTTTCAACTTTTTGGCCAATACAAATAATCCTATGAACATCTATGTATATGTTTTTGTGTGTGTATTTGCCTTCATTTGAAATGTGTATTGCTAGGTCATATGATAACTCTAATTGTGAGAAACTGCCAAACGTTTTTCCAAAATGATTACTTCCATTCATTTTTATACTTCATTTTTCATCCTGAATTTTTTTTAAGATTTATTTTATTTATTTATGCATACAAGAACTGGGGTATAGGCTGGCAGTGTGGAGGGTGAGAGGATTCACCAGGGACAAAGTGAGGAGCAAAACAGGAGGATTTATTGAAATACACAGCTGAGGGGAGCAGCAGGTAAGACAGGAGAGGTCTGCTGCGCCATGTGGGTTAGCTTCATAGTGCTGAGACTTAACCCCTTGCACCACCAGGGAGGCCCCTCATCCTGAATTATTTTAAAGTAAATTATAAACCTCAAGACATATCACTTAACCAAAAACTATTATTCCACCTAAAAATTGTAAATAATTTCTTATCATCAATTCAAATTTCCATAGACATGAGTAGTTGAGTCACTAGAAAGTAGCATTTCCCCTTGTAACTGATGACATGACTTTCTAGATTTCATGCCTTTCATACTCACAGCCTCCTGTGAGTTTATTGGTATCATTAAGCTTTCTTGATTGAGTTGTTGGATGACTTGATTGACTGTTGGCCATTCAGATTCTTCTATAAATCTGGACTTGGTATACTCTGAGGGCAAATGTGTGAACTTCAGAAGCCAAGTGGAATAGTGAGGTGAAAGAGAAAGAGGAAAATGAGGGGGACAAAGTAAATGCGCTGAGCGTGGTTGAAATGACTGCACACCCACACATGAGAGAAAGTGATAACCTCAGTCCTTGAAGGGTCGCCATTTCCAAATCTCAGCATAAGAGAAAAACAGCTTTTTGGCTACTACTGGTTTCCATAATGAGGGATTTTTTCCTAATATGAGGTTGGCTTTTCTCTACTCATGGGGAAGTGAGTACTTATCTTCCTGGTAAATTTGGAAAGAATAACTGAGCATGTTTGGCTAGAAGTGAACTGACACAGGAACAGGAATTCAAGTCTGTTCCTTCACAGGGGAGGTGAGTTCTGGAGGTCAAGCATGCTTGGAATGGGCAAAATGTTTGTGTTCCCCTCAAAATCATATGTTGAATTTCTAACCCTCGATGTCATAATATTAAGAAGTGATCAGGTCATGAATGTGAAATCCTTGTGAATATAATTAGTGCCCTTTTTTAAAGGTCACTGAGGTTTCCCTAATCTCTCCTGTCTTCCACCATGTGAGGACAAGTCATCTATGAACCAGAAAGTGGGCCCTTACCACTGAATCTGCCAGTGCCTTGATTTTAACATTCTACTTCCCAGAGCTGTGAACAATAAATTTCTGTTGTTTATAAGCTACCCAGTAATGGTATCATGATCTATGGTATTGTGTTATAGCAGCCTGAACAGATTAATATGAGTGGGTAAATCAGTTGTGTTATGAAGTCAGAATGAGCCAGTATGCTTAGGTAGCAGACTGAGAGCCATCCTCCAGCCTGATCTCCATCAGTAACAAAGGTTGTATTTTAGCTTTTGGAGGCCACACCTTTGCTTTATATCTCAGTATCTTCAGCATCACCTGGGAAAGGGCTGTGCCATTTATTGGGGATTCCTCAAAGATTCCACCATCCAGATTCTCACAGAGGCCAGCACTGCCCTGCAGTGTAGTGAGATTTCCCAGTATCCTTTTAATAATGCCTCCTTATTTGGAGTTAATTTGAATGATATTTTTCCTCCTTGAATCCAAAGTATCATAATTAGGATAGGCATTTCTCTGAAAGTGATGCCCAGAACATAAACTTACAGTGAATTTAAGTTTTTGCTACTAATTTGGGAGAGATGATTCAGTTGGACATAGAAAGCACTAGTATAATTTTTGCATTTTTATTGAAGTAGCATATACATAGAAAAATGAGCACAAATCACTAAGGTACATATGAATGACTTTTCAAGCAAAGAACATGCCCATTTAACCAGCAACACTGTGTTTTTTAGAGATTATAAATTCAAACCTCTACAAATGTATGTTTTCATATCTTGCCCACCCCTAAACCCCAATAATATCCCGCCATGTTACATTGGGCCCTCTTACTTCCCTTCTCCCACCCTACTACATTCCCCTTCTGGTTGCCTCAGTTTTGTAATCAGATGTCAAGGGTTTGTTATTGGTTTGGTTTTGCCTGACCATTTGTTTTGTTTCTCTATATTCCACATGTAAGTGAAATCATCCTGTATTCATTTTTCTCTGAGTTATTTCTCTTAGCTTTATCCTCTCCGTATGGTTGCAAATGACAAGAGTTAATCTTTTTTTTATAGCTGAATAGTATTCCATTGTGAATATATATACCACATTTTTTTAATCCACTCTTCAGCCCTTCAACATTTAGGTTGTTTCTATAACTTGGTTATTGGAAATAGAGCTGCAGTGAACACAGGAATACACATATCCCTTAGAATTTTTACATTCTTTGGGTAGATACCTAGGACTGGAATTACTGGATTGCATGGTGGAACCATATTTAATATTTTGGGAAACTTCCATAGGTGATGGACTGGTCTACAGTCCCACCGATGGTGTACAAGTCTTTCTTTTCCTACACCTCCTGGCCAATACTTGTGTTTTTTTTTTGTTTGTTTTTGATATAGGCCATTCTCACAGGTGAGGAGGTGTCTCATTGCAGTTTTGATTTGTGTTTCCCTGGTAATTGGTGATGTGCATCTTTGATGTTCCTGTTGGCCCTCTATATGTATTTTTTGGAAAAGTGTCTATTTAGCTCTTCTGCCCATTTGTTGATTGGATTAATTGTTTTCTTTTTGTTGAGTTGCATGAATTCTTATACTTTTTGGATATCTGTGCTTTTTCAGATATATGATGTGTAAATATTTTCTCCCATTCAGTAAAGCATATTTTTGTTTTACTGATAGTTAATTTTACTGTGCAGAAGATTTTCAGTTTGATGTAATACCATTTGTTGATATTAGCTTTTGTTTTTATTACTGTTGGAGATGAATTCCCAAAGACACATCTGAAGCCAATAATGTGTGTTTTGCCTATTTTTTTCTTAAATATGCTTTATAATTTTGGGCCTTACATCCATGTATTTCATCCTTTTTGAGTTAATTTTTGTATAAGGTGTAAAAAGATGGCCTAGTTTCATTCTTTTGCATATGGTTGTCCAGTTTTCCCAATACTATTTGTTGAAGAGACTCTCCTTTCTCCAGTGCATACTCTTGGCTCCTTTGTCTTACATTAACTGTCTGTAGATGAAAGGGTTTATTTCTGGACTCTCAATTGTATTCCATTGGACTGTGTGCCTGCTTTTGTTCCACTGCCACACTGTTTTGGTTACTATAGCTTTGTAGTGTAGTTTGACATCTGAGCATGTGATACCATTTTCCTCTTTTTTATTGGGATTATTTTGACTATTTGGGGGTCTTTTGTGGTTTCATATGAATTCCAGTATTGTTTGTTCTATTGCTTTGAAGAATGCCATGTAGTCTTGATAGGGATTGCATTAAATCTATATATTGCCTTGTTAGTAGGGTGGCCATTTTTTTTTTTTTTTTGGTGGGACCCTCGCCGGTGGCTGGGGAATGAACCGGTGCTGCAGAGCATTCAACTGCTGCGCCACCAGGGGAGGCTGAGGGTGGCCATTTAAACAATGTTAATTCTTCCAGTCCATGAGCAGGAAATAGATTTCCATTTTTTATGTGTCTTCATTTAATGTCCCATAGTTATTATTGCATTTCCTTTGCTAAGTTTACTCCTAGATATTTAATTATTTTGCTGCAGTTGTGAATGGGATTTTTTAAACTTATTTCTCTTCTAACTCATTCTTTGTATATATAAATGCAGCAGATTTTTGAAAATCGAATTTGTATCCTACCATTTTACGGAATTGATACATTATTTCAAGTAGTTATTTAGTGGAGTCTTTAGGGTTTTCTACATATATTATCATGCCATCTGTACATAGTGAGTTTTATTTCTTCTTTCCCAATTTGGGTTCCTTTTATGTCTTTCTATTGCTTGATTGCTCTAGTCAGGACTTCTACTGTATTGAATTGTAGTGGTAAAAGAGGACATCCTTGTCTTGTACCAGATCTTAGAGGAAAAGCTTTCAGTCTTTCTCCATTGAGTATGATGTTGGCTATGTGTTTGTCATATATGACACGTAAATTCTTAAAAAGATGTGTAGGAGGCTTTGTTTTTGTTACATAAGTTCATCATTTTTGCTCTGGTTTTGGCTAAAGTGTGGGCTTTCTGAGAACACTGGAGACCTAGATCCTGCTCTCAGCCCACATAGTCTCTTTTTGTGTATGTCAACCTTGCACATTGCACAAGGAATGACCTATCTCCAGGAGCAAATCCATGGGAGGCTAAAATCTACTAACTGTCATTGATGACCACTGAGTTTGTATAATTTCAGGCAAAGGGAGATGGATCATTTTGGTATATATATTTTCCTAGCTACATGTCATATTTCATTCAAGAGGTACTTTTTAGACACAGTCTGTTAAATTCTCACTATAGTTATAATTTATGGAACCATTCCTATATGATGATGCCTTTACTGAAAAGCTGCTGATTTAAAAATGTTAATATCATCTAGAAATATACCTTCAAGGAAACATCTGGAATAATGTTTCACTGAAAATCTGGGTACCATGACCTATTCAAGTTGACATATAGAATTGACCATCACAGTCAGTTTTGCTGATTATTCCTTTTGCCCTTATGCTCCCACATGACTTGGCAAGACACTGTCTAAAAAGTAGTCTTTGGTCTGGCATTTTTGGTTCAGTGTTATGTTTGTGGGATTCTTACATGTTGTGTCATGTAACAATAGTTCCTTCATTTCTCATTGTATTAATTACAATGTTATTGTCCATTTTGCAATTGATGGGTAGATATGTCATCTCCATTTTTGAACTATTATAAAAAGTGTTGTGTGGAACATTCTGTTGTTTATGTCAAGGAGAGGAGTTGCTGGGTTATAGTTATGTATCTCTTCAGGTTTGGTAAATATGATCAGTTTCCCTACGCCATTCATCAGTTGACAGACCCATTAGTAGAATTAGTGTAGTTGACCATTCCAGTAGTGTAATCCCATTAGTAGTAGTAGTACAGCCTCTTCCTCTGGTGTTTTCAGTTTGAGGACACCAAACAGGGGAGAAGAAACTAACAGAATCTGGAAAAAAAAATCCAGACCATTTAATTTTCCAACAGCAAAAATTTCACTCAAATTCTAAGCTTTCTCCTTAAGAAATGCCCCTTACTTTTTCTGTGATTCATTATACTTTCCTTTCTTGTGGTCAATCAAATGTTTCCATATCACAAGGGCACTGAGTATCTACTATGTCCTGAGCATTGCATTTGTTGCTAAGTCTCATCTCCCTGTGGAGGGTAGTAGGAATGCTGTCTTAGGAGTCATAAGATGAGAATTATTCTAATTTTGCTATTCACAGGTTGGTAATGTTTGCTTTGTTCAGTCATTCGTCATTTTACCCAACATTTCAATCCTTCATCTGGGTATCTGGCTATAATGAGGGAGAGGGACATTTGTCTTCCAGACAGAAGTGTTTTGTGCTATGTAATACTTTCTTTTAAAAATCAATTTTGATCACACGCCATTATATGTGCCAGGCTCAGACACTTAGTTTCGGCACAGCGCTTACCATAGTATCTGATAATTTGTCTCTTAACATATTTGTACATGTTTAAGTTCCACGAGTGCAAGAGAATTTCTTATTTGTGAACCCCAGCACCTGATGTGCTGTCTGGCAGACAATACCTGTTTGGTGAAAGAATAAATGAGTCTCACTGGTAAATGGGAATCCCTGAAGACACTGTAGGTGTACCCCAGACACCTTTCCCCCACTCCAGGCATTCACCTCCCCCTATTTATGCTGCTTCCTAAGAACACCTGTGATTCTGACTGACGTCATCTTGTGATCTCAGGGGAACACTGACCTCAAGGGTAGGGAAAGCTGAAAGTACCGGAGAGTTAATGTCCTCATTGCTGCCCTCAATCAAGAGTGCATGAGGACTCAGTGGATAAGGTCAGCTTCTTCAGCCCTTGGTTTGAATAACTGAGGTCACTACTGTCTCTTAGCATCTCCAGGAGATTGAGCACCACTTCCCCATAGTGGTAACCAGATTGATTCCATGCCCTGAATTAGTTCCCTTCCCCTCCTGTCTCACTTCCCGCCCCCTCCAGGATCACGTCCCAAATAAACTACATGCACTTATCCATCTGCCTCAAACCTTGCCTAGCTTGAAGGATCGTTGTGATGGTGAAATGAAAAATACATGTACAAGACTCGGAATAGTAATGGTGTTTACTTTTGGAATGAGTTGTTCTGAAGAGGTATGTGATAGGTTGAAAGGCCCCCAAAGATATCCATGTCCTAATCCCTAAACCCATGAAGGCTCTTTTATATTGCAGAAGCTATTTTGTGGGTGTGATTAAGTTAAGGATGGTAAGACGAGGAGATTACCTCAGATTTTCCTGGTTGGCTCTAAATGTAATCACAGGAGTCATTGTAAAAGGGAATGAGAGGGAAATTTGACTTAGAATCAGAGGGTGATGTGACCGTCAGGTGGGTCATACCAAACAAACCACCACTGCCTGGCTTTGAGAATGAAAGAAGGGGCCACGAGCCAAGGAATGCAAGGACTGCAGCTTTCAAAACTGAAAAGGCAAGAAAATGATTCTTCCTTAAAAGTTAGGCCCTGCCAACACCTACATTTTGGCTCCAAATTGCTTTTGGATTTCTGACCTCCATCACTGTAAGAGAATAAATGTAGACTGTTTTAGGTCACCAAGTATATGGTAATTTGTTAGAGCAACCACAGGAAACTAATACAAGGAGCATTCCACTTATTGACCCTAACTCACTACAGCAGGAGGCGGTGTGTGTGACAAGTTAATAGTCATTCCTATTCATCTTCAAAGAATCCTGCTCAGTCTTCAATTTGATGCCCTCAAATAAAGTAACACCAATTTATGCTGTCTTCACCCCCTTGGAGGCCAGTAGTTAACCACAGACTCATGAAGAATTTCCTCTGTGTTTCAAAGGCAACAGAAAGAAAGAGTCAGGGTTTTTATGGGCTAATGGAAGTAGTCAACAAGCACCAAAATGAAATCATAAATATACACTGAGAAAGCTGAGTAGAGGAACTCCAAAGGCTAGCCCCAGCTCCCTGCTGTTATTAAAATTAACCTTAACAATCAACCTGTTTCTTGTCACATCAGGACTCATATCCCAAAACCAGCAATAGGATTTTTATTGTTACTGTGGGTTGTGTGCTTTCCTTTCATTTTCAGCCCCAGCCACATAGATTTCCCATGAAATGCACTTGTGTGATTAGTTCTTTTTTCCCTTTAGGATTTATAATATGCTGGGAAGCACTGCTTCATCTTCTTAGTCAGTGTCCTAAGCCGGATATTTTCAAGACTTGAAACAATGTTTTTGAGATAATCAGGGACATTTGACTATGGATCAATAGCAAAGAATTGTTCGTTTTTATTAGATGTGATAAGCATTATGGCTATATAATAAAATATCCATATTTTTTATAACTGTATAGGGAATAAAATTATATAATAGGAAGGGAGGGACAGAGAGAAGGGGAGAAGACAAGGAGGGGACAAATGAATCAAATATGGTAAAATCTTGATAATCATCAAACTCAGATGATTAATATATGGCTGTTCATTATATGTGTTTGAATGATTTGCTGGAAAAATTAAATGGTTTCAAAGAGTCTTTAAAAACACCTGCAATAAAAGGCAGCTGCAGAAAAATGATTATTCATTTAGTCAGTTACAAAGTTGAGTGGTTCCAGTCTGGGCTTCTGTACTTTCTAGCTGTGTGACTTTGGACATGTCATCCAACCTCTGTGTTCTCAGCTACCTTATAGGTAAAATGAACATAAAAATAGTGTGCAACTCAGAGGACTGTTGAAAAGAATTAGCAACATTCTATGTTGCATATATATATATATATATATATATATATATATCATGTTGCTCTATATACTTAGTATTGTCTATTATACTAGTATAGTGATTCTCAAATAGGGACAATTTCACCTCAGGAGCTATTTGGACATTTTTGGTTGCACAGCAGGTGGGTGCTGCTGGCATCTAGTTGGTGGAGGCTGGCAATGCTGCTAAATGTCCTATGCCACATAGGACAGCCCTTCATAACAAAGAATTATCTGAACTAAAATGTCAACAGCGCCCAGGTTAACAAATGGACATTGTAACAAACTAGAATTAAATGGACATTGTAAAAAATTAGAAAACACAAATAAAGCAAAATAAAGAATAATAGCCCATAATTTCATCATGCAGAAATATTCACCATCCCAAACTGGAAATTTCCAGAAAGAAAATAACATATTCACCAAAATTAGGATGCATGATAAAGGAATAGTGCTTAGTGCTTCTGTCTTAGTGCATCCTGTGGTGCCCTGTCCTCATTTCTTCAAAACTATCGCAACGTAGAGAAAGTTGTCCAGCCTCTTCAGCCTTCTGGTAAATGTACCATTTGGCATTTGACTAGGCTATTAGCTTCTATTGAAATGAAGCTGAATGAAACTATTTGAAGTCATTAATGATCCACCTCAGAAATCTTGTGGTAACCTATTCTGACACCATTTCTCTGGGGGAAAATTTGGCAGATTATGTAAGAAACCTTTTAAAAGTTCATATTCTAGTTTTGTTTTGCATGTGGCTGTCCAGCTTTCCCAAAACCATTTGTTGAAGAGACATTCCTTTCTTCATTGTATATTCATGGCTCCTTTGTCAAGGTCAGCTGTCCAGATAGGGGTTGGACTTATTTCTGGCCTCTTAATTCTTTTCTATTGATCCGTGTGTCTGTTTTTACCCCCAGACTATGCAGTTTTGGTTACTATTGCTTTGTGGATATTTTGAAATATGGGGACCTGATATCTCTGTTCTTTTTAGTCAGGATTACTCTGGCTATTTGGGGTCTTTTTTGAGTACATCAAATTTCAGTAATGTGTGCACTCTATCCTTGAAGAAGGCCATTGGAATTTTGATAGGAATGCAATGAATTTGTAAATTTTTTGGGGGTAAGATAATTTTTTACAATGCTAATTCTTCCATGAGCAAGGGCTATCTTTCCATTTCTTTATGTCTTCTATTTATTTTAATAATGTCTTATAGTTTCTGTCATACAGGGCCTTCATTGCTAGGTATTTAATTCTTTTTTGGTGCCATGTAAATGAGTTTTTCCCCCTTGATTTCTATCTCTTTCTCTTCTAATTTGTTGTTTGTGGGGCTTATAAAAACCCAACTGTTTTTGCAATTTGCCACTTCACTGTACTGATTTATTGTTTTCAATAGTTTTTAGTGGAATCTTCAGGTTTTTCTATGTATATGATCATGCCATCTACAAATAGTGATAGCTTTACTTATTTTTCAATTTGGATTCCTTCATGTTGAATAGTAGTGGTGATGGTGGACATCCTTGTCTTGTACCTGATGTTTAAGGAAAAGCTTGCTTTCCACCTCTGAGTTTGATATTAGCTGTGGGTTTGTCATATGGCCTTTATGATGTCATGGTATATTCCTTCTGGCCCCATTTTATGAAGGACAATTTTTATCATCAATCGACCACTATCTCATATCATACACAAAAATCAATTAAAAATGGATTAAAATCTTGGAGGTAAGATCTGAAGCCTTAAAATACATAGAAGAAAACATAGGCAGAACACTCAGTTGCAAAGTAGTCTGTGCTTAACTGTAGCTTTTTAGGGAGCTCTGTGAAGCACCTGGAAGTCTTGGGCCCCCTGGACCTGGGAGAAGTTGGAACAGGCCCTCCTGCTGCAGGGAGCAGCCGTCAAGGGTCCCAGCTAATTCATCACTAGCAGCCTGGAAACAGTCCCGAGGGTTGGCAGTCTCCTTTTACTTCTCACTCATCCAAGCTGCTGACTTTTTCAGCCTTCAATTGAGGGGTTGTGCCGAATGATCTCTAAGGACTTTTTGAGCTCTAAGTATTTTATGATTCTGTATTTTAATCACTGTCGATGGCAATTGCTGTTGCTGCAAATGACCTGTGAACTGCCCTGGGGTTTCACTGACTGTGGGAGTGAGGTTCACTTGCATTAATATTATGAGACCACTGGGGAGGTTCATCTTGGTATGAGACAACACTTTCCATCCTTCTGTTTTTCCTCCCAGGTTTTCTCTTCTCTCCCAAGGCTTTTGGGGCTTAATTAATTCAGATCAGTCAAGTACTTTTGAGACTCTAAGTCAAGTCAATATCTTGCTATGAATAATAACCCAGGGGGAGCTCAAATTACTCACTGCATTATTAGCAAAAGACCTTAGACTCACTGCTTGTGCAACTTGAAGCCTATTGGTTCTAATGTGAAACACCTGCTCCTTGGAGGAAACCACAACCCAGAAGATCCCACCTGAATTCCCTGAGCCATTGCAACAGATACTCTAGGGATTTGAGGATGTGTTTGTGGTTGAGTGAGTGAATTGGGGGAAATGACAGTCCTTACAGGTTAAACATGGTTTTGTTTTTAAGATTCATACTTTCATTGGGTGGGCATTTTTTTAAATTTTAATTAATTTTATATATTTTTACATCATTTTTCATTTTTGTACAATGTCTGTGTAGGGTAAAGAAAATATCAGGCTTTTCTGCCCTTCCGCCATCAGGATAGATGATGGATCTTTGTCCTGAATGCATGCCTGATGGCGGGCACCTGGAATAGGGTGTGGGCATAGGTAGATGGGATTCAGCTGAGCTAAGACTGTGCTTTTTTTAAGGGCGGAGTCACGGGGGGATGCCAGCAGCACCAGTAGCAGCAGCCGCAGCAGCAGCCGCAGCCGAAGCCAAAGCCAAAAGAGAAGCCGAGAAGCAGCAGAACCAACGCCAGAGAGCCCAGATAGAGTAAAGACTTGCTGGGGGCTGGGAGGCCTGCCAGCCTCCCAGCCCCCCAGCCAGCACCCCTGCCTGCCATATGCCTGGTGAACCCCAAATAAAAAGCCTGCAAAACTACTGAGGACTCTGACTCCTCCTTTACCTGGTCTGCATGGGATCAGAAAACCTGCACTGTGTCCATGTCCTGGCCCTTACAGTCTGCATTTTCATGTTGGTTATAGTCCCCATACAATTCCCACCCCCCTTCTTTTGATCTTACTCCCTCCTCCCCCTATGTTTATAGCAGCACTATTTGCAATAAGTAAGCTATGGAAACAACCCAAATGCCCCAAAATAGATGACTGGATCAAGAAGATGTGGCACATATACACCATGGAATATTACTCAGCATTCAAAAAAGATAAACACATGCAATTTGCAGCAACATGGATGGCGCTGGAAGGGATCATGCTCAGCGAAATAAGCCAGAAAGAAAAAGAAAAATACCAGATAGTCTCACTCATAGCAGGAATCTAGAAAACCTAAATAAGGGACCAGGAAAAAGAGTAACTATAATAAAAACTTTTTTTTATAATCAGAGTTGCTGTAAACCTTGGGGAAAATGCCCATCTCTAATTTCTTCACCCAACGTATTATTTGAAGGATGGTGGTGAGCTAAGTCACGGAGGCTTTTAGAGTGAAGTAGTTTAACCATCTCAGGAGCACATTCAGATAGTAGAGAGCACTGAGAATTAGGGCTTGAATAAGCTTGTAGTAAGAGACTTGCATGGGGAAGATTTGCTCTGCTATTTAGGAACTCTGTGGCCATGGGCACATTACACACTTCAGATTTTCCTTTGTTTTTCCTCTCTGTAAGTGGGGATAGTTAATAGCTAATTCCCAGGTATTGTGAGGATTAGATGCAATATTAAATAGTCCATATATGGAAAGCTTTTAGGAGAATGCTGGTCCGCAGCAGGCCCTACCTACGCCTCTGCTGTGACATGGGGACCTGTTTCTTGCAGACTGGCTATGGTAATAACTGTCATTTACTCATTGGATGAGCAGGGCCCTCTGCTAAGCAGTTAACAAATTATCTCATTTAAAACTCACGACAACTCTGTGGGGTAGCACTATCATGTCCCCATTTTAGAGATGAGGAAACTAAGCAGGAAGAGGTTAAGTAACTTATACAAGGTCATGCAGTAAGATGGATGCTCATGTCCAAGATCTTAATTTATTGGTTTATAGTTGCCTTCCTCCTCCTCTATAACTTCCCACAAGTCTTAACCTCCTCTAATTATGACTTTAATCAGCGGAGAGGAACATTTGTAGATGACCTGCAGAAAAAGCCCACACTGCCAATTTCTTGGTATCTTGTGATTCAAAGTAGAGAGACTGCAAGACACCTCCATTCATCACTGTCTGTCCCTCCTGCCCCTGTCCCTCTCTGACTGACAGTTCCCATTTGAGCACCAAAGTCAAGAGCTTGGCAATACTCTTCATGTCCCAGAACTAATTCAAGTGGCTTTGATTTAATTTTTATCAGGGTCTATTCTGAAAAGCCTGGGATACCTTGTACTCCAGAAATTAACTTCTGGTAGCTACAATGAAAAGAACCTAAATGACAAAGGGAAGCCAGTCAAGGGGACTTCAGGGGTTACTGGAATCCCTTTTTTCATGGAAGGTGTCTTATTTTTACTGGATAAAGTTTTAATGGTTCTAAAATCAATGTATTTAATATAGAAAAGTTGGAAAGCATAGAAAAATTTAATAAGGAAACTTACATCCATATGATACAGACCAGATACTCTGTAATTAGATATTTTCCTTGCCTTATAGAAAATTATTTTTGGTAAAAATCCTAAATTTAGGTAACAGCCCAATTTTCATTCTTCTAGGTAGTCAAGGGAGTATTAAAAAGTTTGTAGTAAGCCTGCAATACCTTGATTCACCTTAACTAAAATAATCCAATGACAATGTCACACACCTGGGGAAGGCCTGGTCTAAACATCTTAAGGCAGCCTGTCCTTCCATTGTAAGGCAACACCACATAACAGAAGTGTAATGCAAGCCCCAAATGAGAGTTAGATTTAAGATCTTAAATTTTTTAAGATGTATTTTATTTATTTATTCATAGAAGAACTGGGGTATAGTCCAGAGGTGTGGGAGGGCGGGGTAAGAGGATTCACCAGAGACAGAGTGGGGAGCAGAACAGGCAGATTTACTGAAATACACTGCTGAGGGGAGCAGTAGGTAAGACAGGAGAGGTCTGCTGCGCCATATGTGGGTCAGCTCTCTGGCCTGGATTGAACTCAGGCCGCAGTGGCTGGTCATAGCTTGATAGCACGTCAACTTTAATCCTTGCGCCACCAGTGAGGCCCCTGACATCTTAAATTCTATAACTGCACATTGAATGTGTAAAATAAAACAAGTGAAATCAATTTTAATAACACATTTTAACTCAATAGATCCAAATTGTAAACATTTTAACATGTAAATGATAAAATAATAATTAACAGGCTATTTTACTTTCTTTTTATTTTCCTTCTAAGTTTTCAAACTCCAGGATGTACTTTATATTTACACCATATCTCAATTTGGACTAGTCATATTTGAAGTACTTAGTGGGTATATGTGGCCAACAGCTGTCATACTATTCTAAGTGAAGGTCTAAGGTTTTAATTGCGTTCAGAAGGACCATTTTCAGAAGCAATTATTCAAAGCTGGTGCTGGGTGCCTTATCCTATCAGATGGTGCTTAATGTCATCTAAATTAACATAAAATACTGTTTTCATTGTTTATCGAACTGCTTATTGCTTAACCAACCACTACATGAAATAGAAACCTTGTGCTAACTTGAAATACCTGGTTAGAAAATCATTTTAATTATAACAGACCAGTGGGGAAAGAGAGAGATCAAAGAAGATTGTCTTAGAGAACACAAATTCCTCCACAGATACTAGTTGTTTGAGGAATTTTAATATACAATAATATGGAATAAATTTGTCGAATGGTTCATGTTCCATTATTGTCTCATTGTGGGTTTCTAGAATACATTTTTAGCATAAAATGATGAGCTGATTGCAACAAATAATGTCCACTCCAGCAACACTAGCAACATACAAACTTCTAGCAAGAACTGACCCTAATTCTGAGTCTTATCTTGTAAAAGCCATAGTTGTTTCCTCAGTGTCTGCATTAAAAAACAAAAAAGCCTTATAATCTAATCACCTGAAAGATTATTTCAATAAATTGATGAATGAGTTACACATTGGCTATAAAATATTAAAAAAAAGAAGAAGAAAATTTACATAAGTCAGAGTTCTACAACATTAAGACAACCACATTGGCATGGAGGTTTATTTACTTCCAGCTCCTTCTAAACAGTTCTGATACCTAGTTGGGATCTTCATAATGTACATAGATATTTTCCTGTTTTTCATTTAGTAATACAATGAAAACATTACATTGTAAACTATTTGTGAATATACAACTGTAAATTTTATGGGCTGCGTAATACAGCATTGTGTGGAATTGACCTTTCTAAGAAGAAGGTAACCCCTATGTTAGCTACCATTCAGTTTAGAAATAGAATAGTGCTGGTATTTTACACCCTCCCTGTGTGCTCTTCCCTAATCACATTCTCCTTTCTTCCAGAAATTAACCACTACTTTTGAGAAAATTATTGTTATTTTATTGACTGTGGTGAGCCATTACCTTGGTGGCTCCCCAATGAAATGTGACTCCCTCTTATGCTGACCTTCTATAGTCCCCTCTAGGTGCCTATGACTTGCTTCAGTCAACAGGATATTAATAAGCACAATGCAACAGAGATTTAATAGGTGTTTGCCATGTAGTGTCCATTTTTGGGGAATATTCCCTCTTGGAACGCTGAGATCACCGTGCTGTGAGAAAGTCCAAGCTAACCAAGCCCCCCAGTTAAGTGCCAACTGCCCCATCAAACTGTCCCAACCAGCCACCCCAGCTATGGTTCAGTGTGGAGCAGAGATGTCCCTTTCTTGGTGTGCTCTATGCAACCTGACCCACATTGTAAGCCAGTAGAATCACTGGTGTTTTGTCACTTAGTTTTGCAGATTTTTTTGGTGATTTATTTATTTATGCATACAAGAACTGGGGTACAGGCCAGAGGAGTGGGGAGAGGGTGAGAGAATTCACCAGAGACAGAGCGGGGAACAGAACAGACAAATCCACTGAAAAACACTGCTGAGGGCAGCAGCGGGAGAGTCAGGAGAGGTCTGCTGCGCCCTGTGGGTAGCTCCCTGGCCGGGGATCGAACTCGTACTGCAGTGGCTGTGGATAGCTTCATAGGGTGTGTCTTACCCCCTTGTGCCACCAGGGAGGCCCAGTTTTGCATGATTTTTTAGGGCAGCAATAAATAACCGAAACACAACCTCTGTGTATCCCCAAACAATGCATCATTTCATTTTGTCTATTTTTGAACTAATATCAAAGACTGTGAAATATGTTATGTGGTTCTTTTTTTCTGTGACATTTCTTTTGTTAAACATCTTGTCTGGGAGAAGCCACCATGTTATTCTTTGCATTTAAAGTTCATTTATTTTCTTTCATGAGCAGCGTTGCACAATTACTTATTTATTTTCTTTTCTTTTCTTTTTTTATAGAGGCATGTTTTTATTTATTTATTTGTTTGTTTGTTTGTTTATACATGCACTGGGTACAGTCAGAAGCGCGGGAGGGCGAGAGAATTCACCAGAGCCAGAGCGGGGAGCAGAGCAGGCAGGAGGACCGAAGTACACTGCTGAGGGGAGCAGCGGGTGGCAGGAGAGGTCTGCGCGCCATGTGGGACCCTCCTCCAGTGGCCGGGGAGCAGCCGGGGATCGACCCGGCGCCGCAGAGGCTGCGGGCAGCTTCGCAACCCAGCGCTCAACCGCTGCGCCACCGGGGAGGCCCTTATTCATTTTCTTGTTGATGGACATTGGGACTATTTCCATTTTGGGTCTATTAGAAGCAAAGTTACTCTGGACATTCTTGTACACATCTCCCAGGGAGCATGCTCAAGAGTTTCTCCATTCATCTCATGTGGTGCTCTGGGAGGGAGATGCATTCCAGGACCCACGGGTCCCAGGAACACCCAGCAGCAGCAGCAGATGCCACCTATACAGGCCATATGGCACTTGTTTTTCAAAACTGTTGCCTCAGATTGAAACTCAAATACTTCTTAGGGATCTACATTGTGCTTGGTTTTGAGACTGCAGAAGTGACCAGGACACAACTCCTTCCCTTGAGAACCTAACGGAAGTGTAGTGTGGAGTGGAGTGAGGGTAGTATGGAGACAGAAATGTCAACAGATAATTATCATCGAATTTGGAAAGTGCTAGAAAAGAGGGAAGTACTGAGTACTGTGGGTGCTCTTCTCTATGCTCCTCTCAGTCCACACTCTGCCTTCTTCACCCCTTCCTTTGCTTTAGGAGGTTGACCTGCATAGCTACATGAGTAGATTCTCTCGCATTCTAGATTCTGGTAGCATTGGTCCATGACAGGAAACAGTAGGTAATGGAGTGTGAAAGGGAGAGTGAGCGGGTTATTTATCCCCTTGACTTCCTCCCTGTGGAGTGGCATTGGGCTGCATCCCTCCAGGAGTCTCTGCTCCATGCTAGGTAGCCCTCTCCTGGGGACTCTCTCCTGCTAATTCCAACAGGAATTAGCCTGCCAAGGAGAGTGGTATCCGCCCTCCCCTTAGCACTTCAGGACTGGGCTAACCCTTGCATTTTCTCTATAACCTCAGCAAATATTCTTTTATTAAGTTTTTAAGTCTTTGCTAAACTATCCTGATTGGAGTGTGTTCTTATTTTCCTTCTGAACCCCTGAATGATAGTGTCTTATCCTGCTGGTGGGGTGGGGCAGTGTGGTGACCTAGCAAGGTGGCTTCACAAAGGAAATGACATTGGGTTTAAAAACTAAGAATTTTCTCTAAAATTGTGTTAGTCTTAATTTCTCATAAACCAAATGCAATAGTTAATGCACCCCCAGGCACAATCTCTCCTTACTGTAAGTTTTTCTCCTCATCAATGGCTCTCCACTTTGTAAGAAGGACTCTCATAAACAAACATTTCTCAAGAACAATTTTAGTTGTTGTTCTGGTGTTTGTTGATTGCAAACATTTTATAATGAGAAACACCTTTAAAATGAATTGACATATAATTAATCCCAGAGTACATATATCAATATAAACTTTTAAATGGTACATATATGTGTGAAATATTTTTTATTCAGTCTGCAGGTGAAGCTTAGCTCACATATGGATTTGAGATCCCCTTGAAAAGTTCTGTGCTTTTTCTCCCAGGGGTTCATGGCCCAATTTAGGAACCATGAATCTAGGCAGAGCTTCTATATCCCTCCTCTTCTCTCCTCTACCCACTTCCATCCTAAGCACAAATAACCAGACCATTGAATGTTAGAGTTGGAAGGAGAACTATAATTTACTGGGTCCATTGGAGGTAAAGTTACCATCTCGAGTCATATACCTAGTTAGTGACTAAGTTAAGAGTAAATATGAGGTCCCTTATCTCCCAGATTAGATTTTTTTGTGCTACTAAAAAGTAAAAATTTCATTCTCCCATGGTTACATTTTGTGCCAAAAATTTGATCTCTCAGTGTCCTCCAGATTGAACAGATGGTAAACATTTCCTTTCTCTCCTTACCCTCCCACTCCCTGCTCATTCTAAGGCAGTAAGTCCTGGAATGGCAGTGAGTCTGAGCCCAGCCAAGGACCAATTTCTACACCATGGGAACAGTGGGCGTGACTAGGTTTAGCCCATTTCAGATTAAGGGCAAGAGTGATCATCTACTCCCCCAACCCCCATACCAAGGAACAGGGGGATTTAAGTCAGCCATGGGTAGAACAATTAGGTGTGGGGCTTAAAAATGGAGGAGGCCACCTGGTGAGCTTGGAGAGCTCTAGAAGAGACTATAAGTTGGTCTATATTATTAACAGCCATCTTATGTCTGCCTGATATTTCTCAGTTTGGCTGTACATGTTCATCCCCAAGATCTTGTCTATGTCCTATGAAATACAAATATTGGGCCCTGGGAAGTATTGGGTCTCAAGAGAAGTGACCAATGGTATCTGGTCAGAAGTTGAACTTCTTACCTCTTTGTCATTCACAAATTGCCACTGCACCAGAGTCAACAAGGCAACTAGGGGCTTGAAGGTTGAAGTTTCCCCACTGGAGATTAATGTGTTTTCTATGTTTCATTCTTAAGGCCAGGAAACAAGACATTTGTTTCAGTCATTGGTTGGCAACGTAGACCAGAAGGACTCAGCCAGATAGTGAGAAAGTTTTGAGGACAGAAGGGTCTTCACAATGAAACAATTTAGGTTTTTCTCTGTAATCAGAGGCATCTACATAAGTTTTGAAAATGTTCTGGTCCATTGAAAAATAGTCAATTCAGGAAATGCCCCGTGTTTGAACATTTTATGTGTGGCAGGAACTTATTCCAATGGAAGTAGTAGTAGATGTTCATTGTTTTATTGACCGAGAGTGATTTAGACATATAATTTGAGTTAGATCTACTGTGTTATTGTGGTTCTCAGCCCTCTGGTCACTGTTGCTTGGCTAGAGATGGATATCTGATCCAAGCTGAGCCAATTACACTATTCATTCATTGCCATGGCTGACTGTTATAGGAATGGGCACTTGACCCAACTGGGTAAATAAAAACCCAGGATTTTTTCCCCTTGGCTCATGTGTGGTGACAAAGCTAAGTGATGTGAACCTGGGTGCTGGAGCATAAACCCTGATTGTTGACTTTTCATTTCATTTCTTTTTTTTTTTTAAAGATTTATTTATTTATTTATACAAGTACTGGGTACAGTCAGAAGTGCGGGAGGGTGAGAAAATTCACCAGAGCCAGAGCAGGGAACAGAACAAGCAGACTGACGAAGTACACTGCTGAGGGGAGCAGCAGGTGGCAGGAGAGGTCTGTGCACCATGTGGGACCCTCATCGGTGGCTGGGGATCAAACCAGTGCTGCAGAGGCTGCGGGCAGCTTCACAGTCCAGCGCTCAACTGCTGTGCCACCAGGGGAGGCCCCTTTTCTTTTTTTTAGTACAAGTCCCTGACTTAAGGTTTGATGCCAAAATATGTATTTCAAAGGTGATTAGCTAAAATAAACACATTTCAAGCCACATAACTAGGTAAAAAGCCAGGCTACCTCCCACCAATAAGGGTTTTTTTTGTTTGTTAATTTGTATTATAGATGCTGGTTGATTTTGATAATCATTTGGGCTCTCTTGGGTTTTTTCTTTCTTTCTCTTCCCATGTTTTAAATTCATGCTCTCATGCCTTAAGTTTAGCAATAAAGACTGAGCCTGCAAAATCCTAAACCTCAACTCTAGTAGAATCAGGACTTCAGGCCCATGTGCTTGCTCGCTCTCTCTGCCGGTAAACTCAATATGGCCCAGGTGTGCTGTGTAATTCCAGGTCTTATCAGTAACAAACTTCTATTTTTTCAAAATTTCCTGATGGCTGTTACTGGAGGGCATCTTGCAATTGTAATCAGAACTCCAAGGGCCAGTCCAGTCATATTAGATTAAGAGGGGAAATGTCTATGGGAAAGACATTGGGCACATATGAGAGACCTCAGACATTTCTATCTGATAGCAGAATTATCAATAGGCTGAAACCAGCATAAAATAAAACTGCTAGCAGTAATTTTGCAGTGATTTGGTGAAGCCTAAGAGAAGAAAGCTGACATACAGAGAATGGCTGAGATGAGAACTCAAGAGGGAGTCCTGGTAGCATTCTATTCCTGGCTTGAGTTTACTTTCAGGATATGAATTTCAACAATTCAGTTATATAACTTTAAAAAAATTCCATTTGCCATTTGTAACCAAAGGAATTCTGACTAATTCTCATGTGGTATAAAGCAGTAAATTTCTTGAAATTAAGTTCCATATCTTAAACCCTCCAGTATCTGATGCCACCACGTGATTTTCTCTGAGTAGACCCAGAAGAAAATATTAAGAACTATTAATAGGTCTCTTATTTCAGGTCTCTTATTTCATTTAATATACATTAAATGTTTATTTTGAGTTCTATGTAGGGAAAGCCACGTAGAGAAATCTCCTAGATAACTGAATGAAACTCCAGGAACCATTTTTTGCATTTAAGAAATGCCTTCAGAATTATAAATCTGGAATTTCTATTGATCAGGCTGGGTAAACATCGGACAAAATTAAAGTCAAACCAAGAGAATAGTGAAGAACTATTCCAAGAAACCAGTATACTATTGTCCCAGAAACCAGTATACTATTGTCCCAGAAACCAGTATACTGGAGTCCTCCCAGATCCAGGAGCAGGGAGGCTAGGGCGTTTTTAAGGGAGCCAACTCCTACAAAGAGAACTCACAGCGTCCTGCAGGACTTTGACCAGAGAAGTATTGGGGAGTGAGAAGCCACTGGCTATTTAAGCAGCCCCTGAGCTTCACTTTCTCCCTGGCCTTTTATTATATTCATTTGTTTTATTATATTCATTTGTTTCAGTCATTCATTTGGATCTTCTTTGAGTACCTATTAGGCACTGGATACTGTCCTAGTGCTGCCAAGATAACTCACTGACTCCCTTTATATCTTTGATGCAACAGTGTTGTTCCTTGAGGTTACAGTTACGTGATCTGAGTATGGTAAGGGGTCCAGGGAAGGCAGTCAGACATACTGTACTAGGGGAAGTAGAAGTGGGTAGGGGAAAGGTAGGGACCTGTTCAAAGGACCCCAGCTACTAGTTGAGCTCTGAAATAGGCCAGACACCTGGGAAGGGAGACTGATCAGAGCAAGGACATTTGACATATTATAGCATCTTGGAACTTGCTAGGACTGAGCAAAAATATGTGTTCTACTACTCATAGTTGTCTTCTCTAGAATGTGTCTTTATTCAGGACATTGTTTGTGAAGATCTTCTCCTGTTTGTTTAGTTGCTTTTTGTGGAACCTGATTTTTAGTGAATTCACAATCCTACAGCCTATTCCCTACTCAGTGATTTACAAGCCAGTAAGGGCGATGGAGTCTTGTGTGTAATACATGTTCTATAACAAATCCCTAAAGAATTGAATCCTATCCAAAAGGAGAATTCAAATAAGTTTAAAGTGGATGCATAATAATAATGTAAAAGATACTTTTATCATTAAGTTGTGAAAATAAAACATGGTTTATTCATAAGGAGAAAACAACACTTTTGTGATTTACAAAGGAAACAGAGGGCCACATGGTCTAACCATTATGATGGGCCTATGCTGACTTCTTTATGGTAGGTTTCTCTAAATTTTAGTCTTCAGTTCTAAAATGAGTCCCATTTGACAATTAAAGAGGTCTGTGGCATTATAATAATGGTGTTATTTAATAGTAGAAAAAGAAACATAATATGAAAGTATTTATTGACATAGAATCAAGTATTTAAATACTAGCTATAAAGAGCCACTTTCTAGGACAAAGCCTTGACAGTATTGTGTTGTATTGGGTATTTAATAAATTAGATATTTATTAGAGGGGATTAATGAGTTTATTTTATACAAATAAGTTATATGAAATATTTGTAGGTATTCTACTCATTGGTTCTTAATGAGTTTATTTTATATAAATAAGCTATATGAAATATTTGTAGGTATTCTACTCATTGGTTCTTAAGGGGCTGTGATCCCTACAAAGACTTACAGTTTTGTAATTTCAGAACTCCTTGGGTCAGTTGAACTCCATATATACTCCTCTTGGGAAACTCTCTCTATTTTTTATAGATAATATCCAGAATTAAATTAAAAATTACTGGATATACCTACCCCCCAAAAAGACCAAGAGAAAAAAGAGACAATAGAAATATGCCCACAGTGGTGGGTATGCTGTGAACATACATCTGATGAGGTATGAACCTGTACCAATGAGTCACAGTGTTGTAAACTGCTTACCTCAGTGAAAAATAATCCATTTTTTTAAAAAGGATGAGGCAAATCTTTAAAAAAGAAAAAGAAATGTGTCATGAGTAATCAAGACAGTGGAATTATTAGGTACAACCTTTAAGTAACTATGATCAATATTTTTAGGAAATAAATATTTTAGCAGGGAATTGGCATCTGTATTAAGTAATTAAGTAGAAATTCCAGAGCTGGAAAAATGACCCCTTTTATTTACTCCCCCAAATGCCTTGAAATTAAGAACATACTAGATGGGTTTCACAGCATGTCAGAGCCATCTGGAGTAATGATTAGTTATCTGTAAGATAGATGAATAGAAAATGTCCAGACTGAAGCAAGAAGAGAAAACTAAGTATGGAAAATACAGAAAAAAAGCATAGATGTCATATGGGGCTAGGTGACAAGCCTTAAAAGCCATGTAATTGGAGTGCCTGAAGATGGAAACGGAAATGATACAGATGCACCTTTATCAAGAGATAAAGGACCTTTATCAAGAGATAAAGGTGAAAAATGTTTAAAACTGATTAGAGATAACAAACTATTCAAGACATAAAACACATTAGTATAAATACAAAGAAGTCTGTGGCATTATAATAATGGTACATGTAGGCATATCATAATAAAAGTTCTAACAGAGAACAAATACAGAATAAATACTCGTATAATTCAAAAGAAAGCAAGAAAAGAGAGAAAATGGATCACAGAGGGACAAGTAGAAAACCAGTGTTAAGAAGGAAGATATAAACTAAACTGTGCATAATTATATTTTTAAATACAAACTATCTTAATACTCCAATTAAAAAGCCAACATAGAAAAAACTGTAACTGTATGCTTCTGATTAAGAGACATACCTTAATTATAAGGAGTCAAAAGAGACTTTAAGCAAGAAGTAGACTACAGAGGAAATTTTAAAGAACCAACTCACCAGGAAGTTCTAACAATTCATATTTGTCTAAACCTAATAACATAACTTTAAAATTAGAGTACAGTACTGAAAAGGGATATGGGAGGACATGGCAATCCCACCACTATAGTGATTTTTTTTTAACCACTATAGTGATTTTAATGATTTTTTTCAGTAACATTTAGAAGAAAGAAACATCAGTAGGGATACAGAAAAATTAGAAAGTTTAATGAATAAATTCCCTGATCCATATAATAGAACAATGGATGCAACAAGTTCAGAATACATACTTTTTATATAAAAATATGTCTTAAATAATTTCAAAAGAACTAATCAGAAATAACTAGAAAATATCTATATATTTGAAAATTAAGTTATCCACATCCAAATATCCTACAAGAAGGGAACTTAAAGGAAATTTGAAAATATTCTAAATTGAATGATAATTAAACTATGATATATTAAAATATGTTAATGAGCTAAGATAGTACATAGAGGAAATTTTTTAATCCCTATGACATATATTAGACAAAGAGAGAGACAAATTAGGTAAATTATCGAAGCTTCTATCTTATGATAAAAGGAACAAAATAGACAGCTCTCTCTGCCTGCTTGTGTCTGTGCAAGCATCTTCTTCTCTCTTCCCTCCTAATAAACCTAACCTTTAAAAAATAAGTAAATAAAAGGAACAACATATTAAGAAGGCAGAATAAATAACATATAAAGATAAGAGTAAAAAATCAGTGAAATGAAAGAGAAAGAGAACAGATGAAATCAACAAATCTAATTGCTGGTTCTTTGAAAAGTCCAATAAAATTGATGAGATCAATCGTCTAAAATTGCAAGATTAATCAAAGAGAGAGTAAGGAAACATGCAAGGGAGAGAGAGAAAATACAGACTATCAAAGTATATACTACTAAAATGAAAAAAATAGTAAGCATGTTATTAATTAATCACTTTATGTTTAATTTGGATGAATAAAATTTACATGAATGGGCAAAATCTTGAATAACACTTATCAAAACAAATCTTAATAGTCCTATAGATTAGAAAATGAAATCTGGAATTGTCATTCCACAAAGAAAGCTTCAGGCCAATTGGCTTCACTGGTGAGTTCTTTCAAAAATTTAAGAAAGAAAAACAATTTCAGGTAAATTCTTTAATGGAATAAAGATAATGGAAATTGTTCCAACTTATTTTATGGGACCATAAAATAATGCCATCACCTAACAAGAATATTCTTGGAAAGCAGAGTGCAGAACAATCTCCCTCTTGATCATAAGTGCAAAATGTTAAAATGAAAATTGAAAAATTGAAGCCAGCAATTCATTAAAAATATATACACCATCCCTAGGTTTATTCCAGGAATGCCAAGTTAATATATTATTTGAATATCAGTGAAATCAGTACATTCACAGAGGATATCTATAGGGGTCGAGAAAATAACTGAAAGAAGTCAGTGCCCATTTGTGGTTTAAAAGGGAACAAAACAAAACCTCTGAGCAAGCTAGAAGATTTAACCCCTAAAAGAGATAAAAACAAATTCAGAATGTTTCCTATCCTGGGATATCACTGGGGAATGCTTTTATTATGAGTAGGATGAATTCCATGAACCAGTTGACAAAAACGTCCACAGTAACAGACCAGTGAATAATAATAGTTTTCATTTATTAAACATTTAATGTGTTAGACACTGTGCCAATACTTGATCTCATTTAATTCTCATAGAAACCCAAGAAGACATGGTATCTTCCCCATTTGACAGATGAGGAACTAGAGGTTCTGAAAAGGTAAGTAACTTGCTCAACATGACATAGCCAGATTTAAACAGATCTGTATGATTTTAGAGCCCAAGATTTTAACGAATGCAATTTCTGGGATGTTTCCTAAGGTATAGCCTCTCTGTACCATCCTGCAGAGATGTATAATAAGGAGGTTATCTGCCCCATTTTCTAGAGGGTCCTGCCCTTCTACTTTACACATCCTGTTCCCTTCACCTCTTCTGAGAGAGGCCCTTATAGCAATACCATGAGGGAGTGAGTAAGGACACAGAAGAGTTGGTGGTGCTGGTGGGTGAGCTTTGGAGTTGAACTGTCGTTTGAATCCCACTTCTGTCATTTAGTAACTAGGAATTACAGCAAATTAGTTTCCCAGAAACTTCGTTTCTTTAATGTTTTTGTTGTCAGTGGTGATGATTTGTCTGGATAATGAAACCTTGTGAAATGATGTGCAACTTCTTGTAAGTGCATATGTGCTTCTTTTCCAATGAAGAGGGATCATAATTTTCATAAGCACTCAAAAGGCGTTCTGCCCCCAAACTAAATAGAACTACAGCTTTACATGTCACAAAAAAATTATCAAAATAATTTTTTATGATTGCTGTGGATGAGTGGTAGCAACATATTAGCTAAACACTTAGAAATGCTAAAGGCTGGCTTCAAATAAAGAGTTTATTTGGCATATGTGTAAAAATAGGAAAGAAAATCTATATTCTCTACATTCGATATCTCTCTATATACGATAACATACATGTATGTATGTGTGTGTTTCCTAGATTCAAATTGATTTTATATCTGTAAAAATATCTCTAGAAGGCTATACACAAATTCTAAAACACCATTTACCTATGTGGAGAAAAACTAGGTGACTGAGAGCCCGGAATGGGAGAGAAATTTTTCATTTATATACTTTCAAACATCCCTTCTCAATTTCTGAAATTTGAACCATATTAATTCATTATATGATTAAAAAAACTTTAAAAATGAGAAAAGAGAATACCTTGTTTTAAATATTATTTATTCATTTACACAAGAACCGGGGTACAGGCCAGATGCGCAGGAGGGTGAAAGGATTTACCAGAGACAAAGCGGGGAACAGAACAGGCAGACTGACGAAATACACTGCTGAGGGGAGCAGCGGGCGCGGCAGGAGAGGTCTGCCGCACCCTGTGGGACCCTCGCCAGCCAGCTGGGATCGAACTGACACTGCAGAGGCTGTGGACAGCTTCAAAGCGCGGCGCTCAACTGCTGCGCCACCAGGGGAGGCCCAAGAGAATACCTTTTTAAAAAAGACCTCACAAAGTTAATATTTTGGTCAGTTTCTGAAACATAAATCTTAATTACCATGATTGAATTGACCAATTTAGATAAATATGGGACTAAATTAAACTGATATTTGCTAAGAGAGTAGAACATAATTGTTCTTCTGAAAAAAAAAAAAAAAGAGATAGACATAAGAGGTGATGGATGTGGAGGTTAATTTGATGGTGGGAATCCTTTCATAGTGTGTATCCAATCATCACATTTCTACTTTAGAGATCACATTTTTTAGAAATTTTATTTGTCAGTTACACTGGAATGAAGCTGAAAAAAGGACTAAACATCAAAGCCAAGAGTTTTAGCATACCTAAACAGAAGTAAAGACTAACTGGAACCTGCTAGCTTCTTCATTTATAGTAGTTCAGCTGTTCTGTGTCAGGTTGCCCATAAGTTTGGGATCTAATCATTTTTGGTGGCTTGAAAGAACTACCTTTAAGACCTGCAAATTTTTATGGAGCTTAATAGTCAGTTCATTTGAATCCACACTGGATGTCTGTTAGAGTTTGTCCTAAGCCTCAGGCATAGCACATGTGGTCATGGGCTAGTTGCTTTCTGTCCCTAGGGTGCAGGCTGCCTTCAATGTTAGGCCTTAACATTTGTTTAACTAATCAATTTGCTGTGTGACTGCATTGAGGCAGAAATAAGCCTTGTTAGCAAGCAGTCCATTAGGAGGCTGCTCACTTGGTTTAAGCCATTCTGGTTGACAACTGTACCAGTGAGGGATAGTTTCCTCAGGTCAGGAGCCTCCACCTGATCTATCTGGAGGGTTCTTTACATTTGACATTTTATGAAGATGTGAACAGGTTTATTCAAAATGACTGAGCTCTGCCTTTAATTAGAATTTCACAAAGTAGTGATGTATTATAAAGTATACACAATGGATTCTGATATCTATTTTTAGTACCATCTCATTAGGAAACTGGTGACAACCCAAAGGTCTGGATTATTTTTCTTCTTCTGTGTTTGGGGATTTTTTGGATCCTACAAGAACTTGCCCTGTACCATTTTTTGCTGGATATTTGCTTCTCTCTTCAGTGTTTTTACTACTTAATTCTTAATCTCTTACCTATAATTTGCTTAAAGTACCATCTTTAAGTGCTTTATGACCACTGTCTGTCCTCCCTTGCCCCCACCCATGCCACTATTCTTAGTAAAATACTGAGGACTTCTGTTCCCACTAATTGGGCAGGACCGGAAGCAGCCTCTGCTCTTGGTGCCTCCAGCCTGAAGCTTGTGTGTGTTCTCTTGGACAGCTGCCTTCTCTTAGCAGCACCAGTGCCTTTCCCTTCTGCCATGTCTATAGAAGGGACATTTCAGATCACTTAGGGGAAAAGAGTCACTGCCATTACGAAAGGAGGAGAAAACTGATCTTGCATTGCTCATTTGCCGTGAGATATGGCCAAACATTGCACTGGTCAGGACTAATTTGAGGGCTTGCTGTTTAATTAGGTCCTTTAGGCTAGAGGCTGTGAACCAAGAGGATGGGGAATCCTAACCTGCCTCCTGCTGATTGCCCTCATTACCTCTAGAGCCCCCCAATGAGCTTGTTGCTTTAGTGTTTTGGCCTTGTAACTGAAACCTAATTCTATCATTCTCACTTGTTTTAAATTTAATTCCACTCAAGTGAAGTCATGAACCTGGGGCATTATGAGGGATTCCTGGCAAAAGAAAAATAGATTTTCCAGAAGCCTCCATGTGTGGTCTTCAGCTCACCATTAAATCACATCCAGTACTTGCTATCCCAGTTTGCACCCTCTCATCTCAGTGTTATTATGGATTTCAGATTATGGTGCAAGTGCTGGGAAAATGTGGACATCTTGGCCCTAAAGTATTTTTTGCTAGACTCTGGGACCTGCTTCTGCTCTTCCTTTGCCTTCGACCATTAGGGTGATGGGTTAAGGCGCGTATATTGCATATGTCAGTTCTGTAAGAAAGACAGGTGAATAGTTCAAGTCATCTCACACAGGGTCTTCTTTACAGAGATTTGTTTCTGTTAAGGAAATTTGAGAAGGGCAGAAACCCTCCGCTTGCTAACTTGCAAATGGCATATCCCTCAGCCAGCAGAGTCCAGTTTGAACCCTTCCACTGCAGTTGGCAGGGGGCCCAGGTGGTGGAATCTCTACCCAAACACCAAGCCAAGTATCCTCAGGGGAAATGTCTATAAAACAGGGTTTCTTTTGTAGCCCCTAAAGGCAAGAAGAAAACCCCCAATCTTAATGGCTACTGTCAGGTGAGTTCCTGGTACTGGGAGAATTATCAGGCTTTTCCATAGGACATCAGTGCGGGAATCCAGGTAGACTATACTGCTGGAACTTTGTGAGCCTCAATTAGGGGAAGGACAGTATATACAAGTATTGGGGTGGGTATTTAAAAAAATAATTGCAGTGTAGGAAACAACTGAATGATCACAGATCCTTGCCCTTCTCTTTCCATTGGGGAACTAGAATGCCAAGAAGTTCTTGTCCAGCCACAGTGCAACACACACACACACACACACACACACACACACACACACACACAATTACAACTCCCTTGAGGTTCTGGTTCCCTATTCTGGAGAGGAATAGATAGCTGGATATGACAGGACAAGAACACACTCTGCAGCCAAACAAAGCACCACCACGATTGACTTACTCCTCAATTTTGCAAGTGGCTTAACCTCTCAGAGCCTCCATCTCCTCATCCTTAAAATGGGGATAGTTAGACCCACCTCACAGGATGTTCTGACATTGAAATGTATAAAAATAGATGGAATAACTCCTGGCATCCCATAGGAGCTCAGTATTATGACTGTTCTTTGGGGGAGGAGGGATGGCATCCTTTCTGTCTCCCCACACTTTTACCTTGGTGCACAGAATAAGCATTTTGCCAACAGAAACATGGGGAAGAAGTCCTGCCTGTCGCCTGCCCCTCACTCTCCTGCCAGGAACAACTTACCTGATGGGGGAAGACTCACAGAGGAAATGTTTCTGCTGAGCACATTCTTTTTTTCAGCTTCTACTTTCCTTCTTGTAAATTCAGCCAGTTCAGACCTAGCGCGAGCACTGTTAGACTTGCCAGCACATTGGAATTACCGGGGAGCTTTAAAGTATGTACTATTGGCTGGGTCCAAACTCGAGATTCCGAGGTCATCACTGTGGGGTGTGGCTCAGGCATCAGGGGTTTTATAAGTTCCCAGTGACTCTAACCTGCTACCTGGTAGGATAGCATTGTTCTAGAGGCTAGAACGATGCGTGATGTCTTGTTTTTCTCTGTTTGACTCTTTCCTGAAAACTGTGAGTGTTTCATGCTCTGTGGCACTTCACACAACAGGCTGGGGACGCACCTGCTCTGCAGACCCAGTTGTCCCACATCAGACCTCAACAATCAACTGGAAAGAATGTAGTAGATGTCTACTACATTGAATGTAGGAGATGTCTTCCTCAATCACAGGGGTCAGTTAGTTTCAGCCTTAAATCCAGTTTGACCAGATGTTTTACAGATAGAAACAGTGCCCTATGAAACTGGTATGAATCAAACTGGGAGGTTGCTGACAATTACCGCCACTCCTCCATTCCTGAGTTGTCCTCCATGTGAGGGCCCACATCATGGTCCTCCTCACTGTTTCTGACGTAGTTTAGAACCTCATTGGCACAACTGCTGCCCTCTGCAAATGGGGCAAAGCAAGGCTATTCTGAGCTGCCTCAGCAGCAATGTGTTGGTTGGCAAAAGGTTGGCCTCAGACACTTCAGAAATGCCAGCTGATGACCGGCGTGCTCTGCCACACCTCATAGCTGCCAGCCTACCCCATGTGCCACTCTCATTCATTGGTTGGAAAGCTGTAGCAAGGTTGTGCATGGCTGAGCAACCCTTCCCCCACTTTCTTAGTAGTTTCACCACTATCCAGAGACCCAGAGTTTCAGAACCCATGTGGCCACACTCCCCATCCCCTGCTGCCATACAGGCGTAGGCCACAACCCTCTATGCCAATAGCAGGAAAGACTGGGCCTCCCGGGGCTATGGCTCTGTGTGTTGCATATATTATTCTTGCAGTTGGTATAACTCTTCAGATCCAAGGAGAACCCCTTGTGTTGCCAGTTATAGCTCCCAGAAATATTAATAGGCTCAATTTATTGGATAATATGTGCTAAATACTTAATGTGTCTGATTTAATTTAATCTTCACAAAGAAACCTATAAGAAAAGAATTACCATTCCCGTTTGTTGATGAGGAAACGGCATCTGAGAACTTAAGAACTAGAGAGAGTAGTTTGGGGTGTTCAAATTGAAACCTGGTGTTTGAATGATTCTAATGCTGCCTCTTTCCCCAGTTCAGGACACCCACACTTACAAGGCTTCCTCCTGGGAACACTGAGCTATTATATAGTGACCATGCTTTTCCTCTTTTTAGTACCCTTGAAGCAACTGGTGTGCCCACAAACTCTTGCTGGGCAGACAGGTGAGTTGTCTCATGATCCATAAAAGGCAGAAGGATCCCATGACTCTCTGAACCCTGTGTATGTGTTGGAGGTTTTAAGTCTAGTCACCGATACCTTCTCCACTTTGGATCCTAACAATTCCAGACATAGACAATGAAAGACAAAATGAGGCTGAACAATTAGTATCAGATGTACTGTCCAAGATAGAGGGCTTCTCATTTATGGCATTGGAGAACACAGTCTGGACTTGGGTCAGAGTGAGACTTCGTACTACTTCCTCCCACCTCAGCCTAGGACTGGGGACTTCTCTGGAGGAAAGGAAATTGAGGCGGTGAACTCCAGGCTTACATGCCCTGCCAGTTGCCTGAAGAGAGCCCACTTATGATCTTGTCAAATGCAAGAGAAAGGGAGAGTACCCCCTCTCAGAGTGAGAGAGGCAAGCTGGAGAGCTTGCTTATGGAATGCAGACCAGAAGCACAAGCATCCACCATGCATGGGTGCAGAGTGGGTGTGAAACAATAAGCCAGAGGAAACAATAAGGTTAAATAAGGCCAGTGCTGTCCTCATTCAGGGCTCCCCGCCCCCCGGGGAATGTGACTATCATCAATCAGAGAAGCAACTCTTTCTCCATGAGGAGGAACTGGTGTAAGGCTGGAGAAAACTGGCAGTCTCTTCTCCAATTTGGCTTTCTCTTGGGACAATCCTTACCTGGGAACAATAGAACAATAGTGTAGACATCCCATTAGCGCTAACAGTGGTTCATCCTGTCCAGATGCTGCAAATGAGGTTGACAAGAGGCTCAAAGTAGGGCATAGTGGCAAGCAACTAAGTGAGAATAGTTGTTTAGCGCTGTGTTTTGTTGTTTTGTTTTTTTTTTCATCTGTAACAGGATTGTGTAATGCGGATGAGCCTTAACTTGTATAACTCTTTGCAACTTTGTTTGAACTGAGTCTGAATTACTTGCTCTTACTAGGCTGGGAGGCTTGTGTTATTTCCTAAGATTGGGTTAAACCAGGCTGGTCTCTGCAATTCTAAATCTCATAGTTCTTCTAACCACCCTCCCAGAGCTTAATATACGCTAATAGAAACCATTGCGATCCCTTATGTCTTTTTTTTTTTTTAAGACTTAACTTTTTATTTTTTTTAATAATAAATTTTATTTTTATATTCCCTTATGTCTTTTCAAAGTCTGAAATGGATTGTTATATAGTCCTACCACAAATGGGCAGTGGGTTCAAAAACAGGAAGTAGTCTGGTGTTCCCTTCGTAATCAGCAGATTCTTTTATGCCAAACACCAATTAGTGGTCTACCTGGCCCCTTTTAGCTATTACATCCTATGACAATTCACCCAGAGCTTTGAGGATAATAATCAGATTTTATCAGCTAAGAGACTAAAAGCATAGTGTACATCTGTGTATCAGAGTCTGGATAAATAAATCCCACCCAAGGAATAATGTAAAAATAAAATTCTAGTTCTGAAATTTAATATGTGCCACATAGAAAATCAGTCTCCCAATTTTTCACACTCCCATCCCTTCAACACCTTTTGTTCTAGGAACCCAACTGCTGTATTTAGACTGAAATGCTCAAATATTCTGCTAAATGAAGCCACAGCTGCTCTGTCAGAAACATCACATTAAAATGTGTTCTGAAATCATTTGGCAATGTTCTGGGGACAACTTTCATTTCATGAGCTACAAAACTAGCTCTGGGCATGTTGAAGACTATGAGCACCTCTGCCATTCTTCAAAGGGGGCAGGGATGCCAGAGGGAGGGTGGTGGCAGCATCCAGCCATGCTAGGCCAAGTAGAGTGGCAGAAATGAGAAGAAAAATTGATTTTTATATTCAATTTTATTTCTTTAGTGCGCCACAGGTTTCACAGTCACTCACCTGACCCAAAATTGTAAAAGCACCAAAGAAAAGACAGAGAAAGAAGTCTCTCTTCCCTCCTAGTCACTCAGCCACCCAGTTTCCCCAGAGGCAACAGTGTTCGATTTTTTTTGAGCAAACCTGCAGATGGATTTTATGCCTATACCAGAAACAGAGCGGGGAACAGAACAGGCACACTGACTGAAGTACACTGCTGAGGGGAGCAGCGGGCAGGACTGCCGCGCCATGTGGGTATCTCGCCCACCAGCCGGGATCGAACCCGTGCTGCAGAGGCTGCGGACAGCGTCACAGCACTGTACTCAACCGCCTGCACCACCAGGTGAGGCCCCTCAGTGTACTTTAAATTGCGAATTATTATGAATGTGGTTGATTATGTTTTCAGAGACGTTTGTATTTCTTTTCCTGTGTAGTGATTGTATCCTTTGTTCATTTTTTTTCTATTGCATTTGTTGGTTTTTTTTTTCCTTACTGATCACTAAGAGTTCTTTTGTATGGGAAGCTGACCCTTCTTCTGAAGTATGAGTTGCAATTATTTTTGTCTCAGATTGTCGGCTTTGTGCATGTTCGGCTTTGCTATGTAGTAAAATTTACCACCCTTTTCATTTATGGCTTCTGCTTTTAAAATTATTATTGTTATTATAGTTAGGTCTTCCTACTCTAAGATTATAAAACAATTCCTGCATAGTTTCTTCCAGTGCTTTTTTGATTTGAGTTGTTACACTTAAATCTTTTGTGGGGTAAGATGTTAAATATGTATTCCACTTTATTTTTGTCTTAATGGCTAACCAGCGGTCCAGCTGTATCAATTGCATAAGTCTAATTTTCCCCACTGATATCAGGTGTACATACTGGGTCCATTTTTAGACTTCCCATTCTGTTCCATTGATCTGGCCATGAACCAGTACTTTGCAGTTTTAGTTGTATCTTTATGTTTGGACATCTAGTGGTGACAATCCTGCCTCTTTATCTTGTCATTATTTTGTTTTTCTTCCATGTAAAAATTAGACTGATCTTGACTAGTTAAAAAAATTATGTTTATGGGTCTTCCTTGGTGGTGCAGGTGGTTGAGCGCAGCGCTGTGAAACTGTCCGCAGCCTCTGCAGAGCTGGTTCAATCTGGGCCAGCAGGCGAGGGTCCCACGTGGCGCTGCAGACCTCTCCTGTTGCGCCTGCTGCTCCCCTCAGCAGTGTATTTCATCAATCTGCCTGTTCTGTTCCCTGCTCTGTCTCTGGTGAATCCTCTCACCCTCCCGCGCATCTGGCCTGTACCCTGGTTCTTGTATGCATAAATAAATAATAAATCTTTAAAAAAAATTATGTTGATATTTTAATTTGTATTTCATTAAATAATTTAGGGAGAACCAATATACCTTAATGCGGTTTTAGGAGACTATTATTAGGAAGGAAAGAGCTTGATAAAACTGGGGAAGAGAATAGACATTTCTATGTGTTACATATAGACATAGATTTTATTTTATTTATATGCATAATTTTGTTTTAGGACAAGAGTGTATATCAAAAATCTTTGGAATAGGAGAAACAAAAAAAAAAAATTCCTGTGTTAGAAATGGTTACTAACCACTCTCCACAATAAGGCTGCATAGAGATTTACAATGAACAATAGCAAATGAGACTCTGAAAAGTCCTTTAGTAGAGATGCTTAATTGCTTCTGCTGACCATGTTGCTTCACAAGTATGTTGAAACACGAATCCTTCTCCAAAGAACACCCCTTAATATTCTACTACATACTCAGAAAAAACTTAGTTTAGAGACTTTCAGGGCCAATTGTAGATATTTAAAAAAATAATTTCTGCATACAAGGTCCTTTCCAGTGTTGATGTTCATTGATTCTAAACCTCAGTGAGGTAAGGTTCTAGGACAATAATCTTTAGAAAATCATTTTTGATTTCTCAAGTTTATCCCTACAGGACAACAGGTGAACAAATACTGTTTCTCCTTCTTCCACTGTTGGAATTCCACTACTGTGAATTCACTAAAATGGAAATAAAATGTATTATGTTACCCTTCTAGTCATTCATTCATTCACTTGGCACTTGTTAAATACCTACTATGTGCTGGGCTCCACCTAGTCCCCTTTCATGAGTCAGGAGGGGTCTCAATATACAGGGCCTGAAACTGAGCTTCCAGACCCCTCTCATGCCTCTTCATCACCTTCTTATGTTCACTTTGAGGTATATATTTCTAAGCAATTGCCCTGAAGACAGTCTTAATTTTTTATGGGAAAATCATAAGTCTTGGGCCCTGTTTGAATTCCTGAAAATGACATAATAGAGTCTGACTCTAGTCAAGATGAGGCAGAAGGGGGAAAAAAAGAAATCCCTTCAAGTGGTAGGGACTCACTTAAAGACACAGATGTTTCTGTATATCATTTGCAAATAGAAAAGACACAAAGATAACTTAAGAGGAACATTATGAAAAAGCAGGAGTTATCATTTAAATAACACTTTAATCATCTTCTTTGGTGGTAATATTCCTCTATTATGATATCTCTTTGAAATAAGCACAAGGAAAATGAGTAGAGACAGCAGCACACAGAGGCAGCACACCCAGTGACTAGCTGGGTGACTCAGCACCAAGACTCCTCTGCACCCTGAACTGGTGGAAATGACATCCTTTTCCAAAGACATCAGATCCTATAGTGGTCATCACTGATTGGGGTGCAAGATTCATGATTTTTATGTGGTTCCATGTTCTTAATATAGATCTACAGATCCAACTACCCCCCTCCCCCACTCCAAGGGGGAGGAAAATTCAAAGAGACTATCTAGGAATATTAATAGAAGTGCTGAAAAGCATCAGTGTTTGCAGTTAAGTCCTAAAACACATCTAGGAGTGTTTTCATCCATCACTTTTCATGGATGTACGGGCTGGACTTGCTAAAGACACAGGGCAGAAATCTGATCAGATTAGGTCCGTCAATCTCTTTTTTTCTTCTGCCCAAGTGGGCATTTAACTACGTCACAACTAATAATATTTTGAAGGTCCATAGAAGACATATGGCTTTTTAATATAGAATACATATGGCTTTTTAATATAGAGTTTATGTAAGATTAAAAGCTTCTATATTTACTAAGCTTAATCCTACAAACAGAGTGGAGAATGCCTTAAAACAAATGCCATCCATAGACATATTTCTGGTATCTTCTTGACCACTAGGTATTCTGTAATTTCATAGAGACCAGTGGTGGTATACTAAACTAAACCCATACTATGGTTCTATAAAAGACAAATGATTAGAAGCTCCAAAAGTTTATGAATGGGCAAAGGCCTTAGAAAGTACTTACTGCATAGATTAAGAAAATATAGTATATATACACAATGGAATACTACTCAACTATAAAAAAGATGAATCCTTATCATCTGTGACAACATGGGAGGAACTAGAGGGGAATATACTAAGTGAAATAAGTTAGGAGAAAGATAAATACAAGGTGATTTTACTTATATGTAGAATATAGAGGGAAAAGAAACCAAAGGAATTGACAAAACTAAACCAAAACAAACCCTAGAAATATGGCTGCAGAATTAACAACTCCTCCAGGGGGTGAGAGAGAGGGTGGGGGTGGGGAGAAAAAGGGAGGGGGCCCATGTCTTAGAGTAGATGGATGCTTTGATGATGGGGGTGGTATGATAACAAGCATCTGTGAACCTATTCCCCTAAATCATATACAGTGTTGTAAACCAATATTACCTCAGTAAAGAAAAAAATTAAATTATCTACTGCAGTGATTGTCCAACTGTGTTCTAAAGAACCTTGCAGTTGTTTTTACTGTAATTCTTTCACTTGCTGCATTTGTATTTGCTGTAATTCTCATTTGAAAATGGTACAACCAATTCAAACTGTCGGGAAAAATCCAGCGTTAGTAGCATCAGGCATACCTGGATCCAGATAATCAAATAATGCTGTCAAGCCACCTTCTCTCTGCTACCCTCTTCTTTATCTCTTACTTCATCTTTCCTCGGTTTTAGAGTTTCATTCTCAGTCAGATTCTCTCCTATGAAGCAGAAAAGATGGTCAACAGCAGTTTGAAGCTTTTGTTCTACCAGCAAAGCAACCCAGAACAAAGAGCATTCTTTTTCCTGACGTTTTCAGGAGAAAGTCTTAACAGTGAGTCTCACTGATCCTGAGTGGGTGATGTGCTCATTCCCAGGCCAACCACGGTGACTTCACGTGGCCAGGTCTGGGTCACATTCCTACCTCCAGATTTGTGGCTGAGGTTACTATGTGTGTGTGAAAAAAAAGAAACAAAAAGAGCAGGAGAGAGAGACTACAGTAGAGGAAGCAAGTACTTCTCCACAAAGCAGTAGACTGTTATCTAAAGATTCTGGAAGATAAAATATATTGGAATGCCACCAGTCCCCTCTCACTTTCTCAGACATCACAGAAAGGGGAGAAGGGGGAAGTGGGTAGTTCTCCAGTTCTTTTACACCTGCTTCAGAAAGAGCGAGCGTCTCTGTTCTAATTTTCCCAACATTATTGAGATGTAACTGACAAATTGTGTAAGTTTAAGGTGTTCAACAGGTAGATTTGAGGCAGTTAGGTATTGCAAAATGATTACCATTTACCTTAGCTAACACCTCTCTCACATCACATGATTACCATTTCTTTTTTGTGGTGAGAACTTTAGCAACTTTCAAGTCAATAATACACTTTTGTTAATTATAATTACCATGCTGTACATTAGCCCCCTGAATTATTTAAGTTCTAACTGGAAGTTTGTTCCCTTTGACCAACATCACTTCTTCCCTCTACCTCTCTACCTCCCTGGTAACCACCATTCTCATCTCTGTTTCTATGTGTTTGACTATTTTAGATTCCACATATGAGTGAGATTAGGCAGTATTCATCTATCTCTACATAACTCACTTCACTTAGCATAAAGCCTTCAAGGTTCACTTATATCATCACCAATGACAAGATGTCCTTATTTCTCATTGTATGTAGATACCATTCCATTATATGTAGATACCTATATATACCACATATATATATATAGCATATATGTATACCACATTCTCTCTAGCCATACATTTGTTGGTAGATAGTTAGTTGCATATCTTGAGTATACACAATGGAATATTACTCAGCAATCAAAAAAGATAAACACATGCAGTTTGCAGCAACATGGATGGGGCTGGAAGGGATCATGCTCAGCAAAGTAAGTCTGAAAGAAAAAGAAAAATACCAGATGGTCTCACTCATGGCAGGAATTTAGAAAACCTAAATAAGGGACCAGGAAAAAGACTAATTAATACAAAGTAAAAATCAAAATCAACAAGCAACTATAAACCAGAGACCCACTATGGGGTTGAGGGGGGGAGAAGAAGGATTAGGGTCAAAATAAGGGGGGATGCAATTGTATGGGGAATATAACCAAAAATGAAAATGCATACATTGTGCAAAAATGAAAAATGATGTAAGAATTATATAAAATAAAATATTAAAACAAAAAATAAAAATAAAAAATAAAATGGAATCAAAGGAAAAAAAATTATGCTGAAAAGAACATGGAAGTGCAGAAATCTCTTTGCGATCCTGTGTCAATTTCCTTTGAAGATATATCCAGAAGCAGAATTGCTGGATCAAATGGGAGTTCTATTTTAACTTTGTTTTTAAAGATTTATTTATTTATGCATACAAGAACTGGGGTATAGGCCAGAGGTGTGGGGGAGGTGAGAGGATTCATCAAAGAAAGAGTTGGGGAGCAGAACAGGCAGATCTACTGAAATATACTGCTGAGGGGAGCAGTGGGCGACACAGGAGAGGTCTGCTGCGCCATTTGGGTTAGATCCCTGGCCCACAGGGCAATCCAACTATTGTTGCGTGGCTAGTGATAGCTTGATAGCATTGTCTTTAACCCCTGCGCCGCCAGGGAGGCCCAGTTCTAATTTAGTGTGTGTGTGGGGGGGGGGGGGCCCTCACCTACAGCCGGGGAATGAACCGGTGCTGCAGAGGCTGCTGGCAGCCTCGCAGCCCAGCGCTCAACTGCTGCGCCACCAGGGGAGGCTCGAGGCCCAGTTCTATTTTAAATTTTTTGGAACCTCCATACTGATTTCCATGGTGACTGCACCAATTTACATTCCCACCAACATTACACGTGGGTTCCCTTCTTACCACATCAATTTTTTTTTTCTAATTGGTTTTTTAAACTGAAGGAAATAGTTTGTAAATTACCACTAAATGAGAATGTTTAGAAACCACAACTTCAGTTAAACTCCCTCAGTTTGTATACCGAGTCTCAGAGATGTTACATCATTTTTCTCAAGTCAAACAGCTAGTGGTGGAAAAACCATTGCATCAGGCATATTTAGCCAGCCAACAACTTTTGAAGACCTAGTATGTATCAGGTCTTGTGCAAGATACTTCATAGAACTACAAAGGTCAATACCACACAGAGCTCACAGTACTTTAGGGAAGATACAACCATCATACAGAAAGAGAATTCCCTGGGAAAAATGTGTGGCAGCCTGTATTTTCCAAAGATATTACAGCAGTATTTCTGGTCCCACATTCTTTCAGAATTTGCCACTCCCCATTAAGATGTGGAATCTAGTGCCCATCCCCTTTAGCCTGGGGAAGCTTGTTGTGAGGTTCTACCTAATTGAATGTGACAGAACTTTTGAAACTACGTATGAAAAGCCAGTACAGTTCCCACCCGGCACCCTCTCTCAGGATGGTCAGTTTTGGAACCCAGCCACCTTGCTGTGGGAAAACCCAATGCTCCCCACACACTCATACATAGGCCATGGGGAAAGGAATTGATCACCCAAGCTGACAACCAACATCAGCTGCCAGATGTGTGAGGGAATAAGCCTTCAGTTGGATCAAACCCTTGGCTTAGAGTCTTTCCTCTCAGTCCCCAGACACTGTGGAGCAAAGACAAGCCATCCCCACTGAGACTTATCCAAATCCCTGACCCACAGAATCTGTGAGCCAATAAATTGTTTTATGCCAGAGAAACTGAAACAGAGCAATCCTAACAGAGTCTTCATCGATGACGTGATGGATTGCAGGAGCTACTGCTGTGAACTGCCCAGAGTGTTTCTCTCCCATCCCTTTCCTCGTGTAACAATGTGATCTCTCTGGTCTGGTGGATCATGATCCTCCATTCCCTTGGACTCTGAGATTAGGGCCTGGGTAAGTGCATGACTCAAATATGTCAATCTGGGCCTTTCCTGGGTGGATAAATGGACAATGAGAGAAAAGTGTGTGGGGTAGTGATTCATAACATTGAGGTTATTGGGAGGGGGTGTAAGGTGAAAAATAGAGGTAGAGAGAACATTTTAGCTGTTTAAGTCCCTGGTGGGCCTTAGTTCCTGCAGCAATCCCTTCAAATATGTAGGCCACCCCAGTATTTTTCCCAACTACTCAAACCAATAATTATTTTGGATATTGGATTTCTATCCATTTTATCTAAGAGTTCTGACTCATTTAAAAGGCTCTGTGGAGGATACAGTATCTGAACTGGGTCTTGGAAGATGGTAGGGTATTGACATTCTGAAATGGGGAAGGGGCTTAGAGGGAGGGGAACATGTCCACAGAGGAGTATAGCAGGTAAAAGCACTGGCTCTTTAGTCACCTTGGGTCCAAATGCAGTCCAGATCCTCACTCATTTTGAGAATTTGGGCTTTACCAAATTTCCCTACCTTTTAAATAAAGTAGCACCTATGGCATTAAACTATTGTTAGGATTAAGCGATACCTATAACCCTATTAGCCCACTGCCTGGTACATAATAAGGTTTAGTTCGTGGCTACTTTCCAAGGACAGCCAGGAGATTGAGATAAAGCTGGAACAAGAGGCTGGAGCTGTTTGTGGAGAGCCCAGAATGCCCGACTGTGTTAGGTGGGCAACATACTTCCCATATGTAAGTTGTATCTTGATGACAGATACTCCGTTTTAGTATGGCATCGGTATATAGCTTCACTACTGGACATGATATATTTGGAGGTAATGGTGAGGTTGGCTCCAAAAGCATGTGGTCCCAGATGTCAGGTGTTCCCCATTCTCTGCTTCCACAAGCATGATCTCTGCTTTTACTCCCTTTTACTCATACACAAGCATTGGTGAGAAAATGTAGACATCATTAAAGATCATTCTAGTTGACACTATCAATGTTCCATCAGATCTCCTGAGGTCCCTCTTTTGCTCAGCTCCCCACCGGCAACTTTGGCTTCTAATACTCAGTTTCTGTGCAGCTCTTCAGAGAACACTAAGTTCTCTGAATAGACTGTCCTCAGGCTACTGGGACCACAATAAATCCAGAAGTACTTGGGAATTTATGCCCTTCCTCCACCCCACCCTTGACCAATGACAGGGAGGTGTGGGGGTGCGGAAGCTCAGCTGTACTTGCTGAGCTGTGCTGGCTGCAGAGCTCCCCAAGGGGCCAGGCTGAAGGATTGACCTGGATCCCAATTAACCTCCACTTGTCCCACTTCTCTGGTTTCTCCATTCCCTGACTGGTCTCCCGTGGAGGCGCCATCTTACTAAACCCCTTACACACAAATCCTAGCCTCTTGGTAAGCTCTGGGAGAGAGTTCTAAGGCAGATGGAGGAAGGAGTTTATCTCCTGCAGCAAATAATTTCAAAATTCCCCTTAGACTTTGCAACTCTCCTGCTCCGCTAAGAAACACATTTTTCCTTTATTCTTGTCTTGCATACTTTGTTTGTTCTGAACTCACTCCCTGAATCCTCCATCACCAGTTTCAAATTCTTACCTCTTTATTTTGCAGAGCAGTTCTACCTCAGCAATCGCCCACAATTATTTACCAAGCTATCAAAGTAAACCAATATTAGACCCTTGAAATCAGCAAGATCCTCTCTTCTTTTAAAGCAATTAGGAAACATATTGATCATAATGGCATGCCTTGGGGTCTCACCCTTTACTCCTACAGACTTACCAACATATCAAATACTATGCTCCCTCTAAGAGGAACTGTCTTACCAGCTGAGCTAATAGCATTTTACCCACTCATTTTATATGTAAATCTGTGTATATATGTGTGTGTGTGTATTATTATCTATCTACCTATCTATCATCTATTTAAACAAGACAGTATACATCTTTCCTTACTACTCCAGGACAACTATTTTTAAGCATTGATTTCGCCACACTTAAAAAGTGGCAGTGGAAATTTAAAAGCCCTTTTTAGTGTGGGATCACAGCTTTATGAACAGAAAAATGTGGCCTGGGCAGAAGGGGCCGGCATGGAGTTTCCAAAAATTCCTGTGTCCCCAGACACTGAAGCTCAGGTCCCGTGTGCTCCCCCACCATGCAGGCCTGCTCATTTTCACTGCCCCAGAAGTTCTGCTGCAAGCAACTTGATATACACCTACTGCAGCCTGTTTTTAAGATCTTTCACTAGAAGCCTTTGCTTGCTGGTGCAAACTAATGAGTATTTTCCAACACAAAGTCTCCAATTGAGATTATGAAGTAATTTATTAGGCTCCTACTGCAGTGAGCACACACCGTTCCTGCTCAGAATGGACTAATTAAAAACTTCCCTACCATGTACAATCTCAACTGTGTTGGAAAAAATATAAAAGAACAATACCTCTGTGGTGATTTTTCATGGAAAGGAAAGGATAATGTTTTCTAAAAAAATTTTTTTTAATGTGGAAGCCTCACATTGCTTAACTGGACAAAACCAGTAACTACAGGTGTGGGTGTATAACTCAGAGTTTGTCTTTATGCTGAATGGATCGAGTATCCAGTTTCCCACCTCTGATTCTGGGGTGGTGTTCTGCACCCCCAACCCAGTTCAGTTGATACAAAGGTAAGAGTCAAAGTTGTAGGGAAGCCTGGGTTTAAAGCCAGTTTATTTTAGGTGTAGTGGTGACACTCATAATCCTGATGGCCCTAGTGGTTCCAGGTTTAGGACTCTTTCATTAATAACCAAATAGTGATTATCTCTATTTCCATTACTCCAGTGTGCTGGGGTTCTCTCAGGAACACTTACACCTTACATGTTTCAAAATTCACTTTGGTTTTTGGTTGTCAACTTGGCCTGATAGTTGGCATTGAACTGTGGCCACTTTCTGTGCCAAAACTCAGACTGTTTATAAGCTGCCTATGCACTATTTTACTCCAAAGAAATTGTTCAAGTCCACCAAGCCTCCAGCATGTGCCCTCACACTCACCCACTGAATGACATAGAGACTTCTAGAGCCTTATGTTGCCCACTCCAGACCTGTTTGAGCACCACAACTGCACCTTGATGATTCCAAACCAGAAAAATAGCCAGTCTCTGTCGAAGACCAGCTTTCGGTAAAATGTCAGGTCAGTTGTCCCTGAAAGGATGAGATGGCCTAGGCGAAACTTTAAGGGCTGAAGGGAAGGGTAGTGAGGCAGACACAGACACTCAGATTGGTGAAAGTATCTCCTGCTGAGGGTCTTTATTTATACATTAAGGCAAGCGATGGGATTACATCATCATATGCATAGAAGCAACACAAAACAATCAGTACATTCCTTTCCCATAGACATTTTGGCGCCCACATGTTTTTAAGAAAAGAAATGACCTTAAAAGTTAATAGATAATTAAAACTTAGACGCATTATTTCAGCCTAAACAACTACCTAGGTCAGCTAACAGTCCTTGGTACCACCCTATCACCAAGGCTACAGTATCAGGAGACTCCTCTATATTTATGGCCTGCAGCTAGAGACCAGTTGCTTCCCGGTAATCAGTTATTAGAACTTTTTTCTACCTAGAAACTCCTAGCATAATCAACTTTATGATTCATTACAAGGCTTCTCTTTGTCTCTGGGAGCCCTAAATTGCAATTGTTCATTCTGAATAGTAGGAAAAATAAACTTGGCAATGTGAAGGAAGGGGTAGTGGTGGCAGTAAGGTATACATTTGTTTCTTGATAAAAAGTAAAAGGCTCCACCACTGAGTCTCTTGACGAAGACCAAGCCCTGCTTTCCCCACATGTCTGTACATTGACCTTAGCTGCCTCTGATGTTCCTGATGTCTTACAATTTAACAGAACCAGTGACCCAGAATTCATGCCAAAACCTGAAGTATAAAATAGAAAATTGCCACTCAAGACACTTGAAAATAAGCTGTGGTCAGTTTGCCACCTCCACTGGCTACGAAGATCAAAGATTGGAGAGGTCGTCATGACGACATTTCCAGGCGAGGTGGGAGTTTTCCAGCCTGTGTTATCTAATCTGATGTCCCACATTCTCACAGCTCTTGTGATTTAAAGAGGCTCATTGCTAGAGACTGGTAATGCCAAATGTCTCTTTGATCTCAGAGCTCAGCTATCAGAATAAATGACCCTTACAAAGAAAGCCATATGAGCCTGTACTTCTCTGGACAAGGGAGTGACATAGTGAGGTCAAACTTGCTTTGTAAAACTTGCCACCACTTCCCCAGGCAGTTGTAGCATGAAGTACAAAGTCCACTTCATTTTAACCTTTTGACATTTGTGGCCTCTGATTGTCCACTAGGTAGTCAGAAACAACAGTATATGCCATATTGGCCCGAATCCTGGGGGTAGGTTGTTAGGCACTCACTAGGCACTGTATCTATAAAGTTTTAGGCTTAGACTCAACTCCTGGTTGGACAAACTTTAGAGCTCATCCAGTCCACCTCTTAGGTAAGTAGTCCTTTACCAAGTGATGGCATACTTCTATTTCTCATTGAGATATAGTTGACATATAACTTTGTTAGTTTTAGGTGTCCAGCATAATGATTTGATATGTGTATATATTGTAAAATGATCACCGCAATAAGTCGTTTATGTCCCTCACCACACAGTTATAATTTTTTTCTACTCAGTCAGAAACTTTCAAATATACAGTAGAGTATTATTAACTAGAATTGCTATGCTGTACATTACATTTCCAGGATTTATTTAGTTTGTACTTTTGATCACTTTCACCTACCCACCCTAACTCCTGGTCTCTGGCAACTACCAGTCTGTTCTCCATTTCTGTGAGTATTGTTTTTGTTTTCGTTTAGATTCTACTAAGTGAAAATGGTATTTGACTTTTTCTGTCTGATTTATTGCACTTAGCATAACAACATCAAGGTTCATCCATTATTTTCTCCCAGTGGAAAGTAAATGGCTGAATAGTATTCCCTCGATGGAAAAATAATGGCTTAATAGTATTCCACTCATGTACATACCTCATTTTCTTTATCTATTCATCTGTTATGTTGGTTCCATGTCTTGGCTATTATGAATAATGCCATAATGAACATGGGGGTACATATATTTTTTGTGATGACTTATTTTGACAAAAGTATTACATTATCAATAAAGTATAAAAGTTTATTAAATATTTGTTTCTTTGTAAATTAGAAAAGATTCAAAATTATCCTGCAATAATGTCTTCCACACTCATATCCTGATAGGCTTTTTGGGTCAGGGAGAAAGGGGCATTACCCTAGCATTTACATTATTATTATATCTATTGTTTTTATAATATTTATAGAATTATAATTCTATGTATAATTCTAAGGTAAAATATTACATCTATTACTTCTATAATTATTTCTATTATTTTAATAGAAATGGATCATAGCTAACAATCCAGTCTCTCTGTGTAATTAGCAGTGTGAAGAATGAAACACTTCATCCATTTTGTGTTGCTTCAGCATGTTTGAGAAGCTAAGCTTCAAACCCACTTCAGCACCTCAGGGTGTGCTTTGATATCTCCAGCAGAGGGGACTTTCCCAGATGGCTAATTGTGCAGGTAGACATACTCATTGTTCAAAACGTTTTCTGTTCCTCTATCAAGTCTGGTTTTGCTGGCCTAATTCCAAGTCTACTTCCGGATGATTGTCCTCAGTGTTTTAGGAGGCCTTTTCTAGTTTTATTCTCAGTATTTTCCCAGGTGTAACTTTACTTGTTTGTTGAGGTGTTCTTCATGTGATGAAATGATTTCAAATTCTCACCTACTCTGTTTGCTTCCTCAGAATACACATCAGCTTGGCAATCACTCTCTTAGTGTACAGGGTCCAGAAACGACACTAATCTACCTCTCATGAGGTATATATAATGTCTATAATGTCTTACATTACTCAAATAAGGAAAGATAATGTTGTCTTCCCTAAGAATAACTTGAGTCCAGACTATAAAACAAATTAACTCTGTGGTTTCACTCTCTGAAGAAGAGCAGCATTAATGGGAAACTGGACATACCACCTTCCACCCTTCACACTCACCTTCCAGTGAATTCCCACCTACTTTCTCCCCTCCCTCCCCCATGCAACTCTTCTCCTCCAGGCCCATAGATGACCTCTGAGGTGTGTCCAACCAAAAGCTCATCCTATCTCTAAAGCAAATTATTGTTCTTACATTTAGGAACACTGAGAAGTAGTAAACTCCTCATAATAAGGTGCACTTTATTATCATTCAGCTTTTCTCAAATGAGACACATGCTGCCCCAAGTGGATCTTTGAAAATATGTGTATTTTAGTTGTCACAGTGGTGGGAGGCAGATGTCCCTGGTATTACAGTTATGAATGTGAGCTATTTTGTAATGCTTGGTACAGTCTCACCAAGGAAGAATTGTCCCAGTCCAAATTTTATTGGCGCCCACTGGCAAACAGAAATGAAAGGAGCACAGGACTAAATCAGAAGACCAGATACCTTAGTTCTGTTCCTGCTTTTACTAGCCTCATTCTTCTCACTTGTAAAGTGGGTAGAAAAACAAAGGTCTTGTGAAGACAAAGTCTCAATCATTTTATCAGATTGTCTTTTATGATACCTGACTACACAAAATTCATTCTTCTTTAACCTATGTGATTGAGGGAGGGATGTGACCTTTTTTAAAGATGCATTTATTTGTTTATTTATTTAAAGATTTATTTTTTGTTTATACAAGCACTGGGTACAGTCAGAAGCGCGGGAGGGTGAGAGGATTCACCAGAGCCAGAGTGGGGAACAGAACAGGCAGACTGATGAAATACACTGCTGAGGGGAGCAGCGGGCGCAACAGAAGAGGTCTGCGCGCCATCTGGGACCCTTGCCCAGCGGCCGGGAATCAAACTGGCGCTGCAGAGGCTGCGGGCAGCTTTGCAACCCAGCGCTCAACTGCTGCGCCACCGGGGAGGCCCTAAAGATTTATTTATTATACAAGAACTGGGATACAGGTCAGAGGCACAGGAGGGCAAGAGAATTCACCAGAGAGAGCAGGGAGCAGAACAGGGAGATGGACCGAAGACACTGGACACTGCTGAGGGGAGCAGCGGGAGAAGCAGGAGAGGTTACCAGCCAACTAACCCCATTCCCAGGGCTCAATGATTGGCTCATGGAGGAGGCAGGATCATCACACAAGGCAAGGATAATCCAGCCTTGATCTTTGTGAAACTTACAAGAGAAGTGAAAATCAATTTTTAGGTCAAATTGGGTCTGGGAAGAGATGAGCCTGAAAGTGGGAGTGGCTGCTACAATGGGCCTGAGGGCAGTGCCAGGCCAGCATAAGGCAAAGCCCAGGGGCTGAGAGAAGTGCTAATGCCCGTTATTCAAATTCCTGGATAAAGCTCAATCTGAGTTTTAAAGATACTCCCCACCCATAAAAAAATAAAGATACCCCCTGGGCATTTTACTTATGTGAGAAATGCATTCTTGGGTCTCCCCTGGTGGCACAGGTGGTTGAGCACTGTGCTGTGAAGCTGTCCACCGCCTCTGCAGCGCCGGTTCGATCCTGGCTGGCCAGCGAGAATCACACATGGTGCAGCAGACCTCTCCAGCCTCGGCCGCTGCTCCCCTCAGCAGTGTATTTCGTCAGTCTGCCTGTTCTGTTCCTCTCTCTGTTTCTGGTGAATCCTCTCACCCTCCCATGCATCTGGCCTGTACCCCGGTTCTTGTATAAATAAATAAATAAATAAATCTTTAAAAAAAAAAGAGAGAGAAATGCATTCTCATTGTTTGTTAAGCCAGATTAAGTCTCTCACAGTGGAAAAGATCCTGACTTACCCAGCATTTATCTCTACCTGCCTTGACTTCTACCATTACTATAGTATCTCTTCTGCCTGAATCCAAGCACCTTGAACCTCATACCAGATGGCACTGTGGTATAAAAAAGTATCCCCTATATATTTGATGCAAGAGTGCAATGAAATAAAATGTTACATCTGAAAGTTTTGTTGCCTCTCAATTATCTGACAAATAAACAATACACACATATATATGTGTGTGTGTGTGTGTGTGTGTATATATATATATATATATGTTTACACATTTACATATGTCGGTTTTCAGGAATATTTTCTTTTAGAATCTGTTTAGTGAGGTGCTCTAAAGCAGTAAGATTAGTGTGTAAGCAAATGGCATTGCTCACCCAGTTTGGTTTTCACATTTGTCTCCATTTCAGCTTTGTACTGAAGCAATCTGTCCTCACTATTGTGTCCCTAATAGTCTCCCTCATTAGACTGTGTTTCTTGAGAGCAAAGCCCTTTTCTGCTTCCTCTCTGTGTCCTCAGTGCCTGTGGGTGGTGCTTAGTTATTTGGATGGGCTCCTCTCCCTTCTCAGCTTCTTAAAAGCAGTCCCTTACTGCTACAGACTTTTGAGGTGACTGAGTCTCCAGGAGAGAGTGTGCCTGTGGCCCAGTGGGCTTCCTCAGGGACTGTGGCATGTCCTTCATTATCATCCATTCAGAAGACATTCATAGAGCACCTATTATGTGCTGGGACTTGTCTCTGGGAATTCGTGCTCTTACTCACAGACAAGTAAATTGGAATTACAATGCAGTCTGGTGTTAGGATGGGGGAAATGTGGGGTGCCATGAGAATAAACAGGAAGCTCCTAGGTTGACAGAAATCAAGGAAGCAGCATCACAGCTGAAGTCAAGGTGAACAGGAATTAGGGAAAAGCCTTTCCCCCAGGAAGTGTCCCTGGACATTAGTCCAACAAGGCCTAGTGTGGCAGGGGAGCAGGTGTATTGGAGAAACTGTACATGGTGCAGACTAGCTGCAGTCTGCTTATAGATGTGGTATTGATTCAAGGGCATTGCTTTTTTTTTCTTCTGAGTCAGGGCCCCTTTCCATAACCCTTCTTTGGCGTATGCAATGGCTTTCTTGGCTAGACCTGTTAAGTTAAAATGATGTCAGGATGCCAAGCAATAGTATGTAGCGCTCAAGTGGGTCAAGGGCCTGGTGAAAGTCCCTCTTTTCGTTTTTAGAATTCATGCCTTTTTTTTTTTAAGATTTATTTATTTATGCATACAAGAGTTGGGGTACAGGCCAGAGATGCAGGGGGTGAGAAGATCCACCAGAGACAGAGTGGGGAACAGAACAGACAGACTGATTGAAATACACTGCTGAGGGGAGCAGCGGGCGAGACGGGAGAGGTCTGCCTCGCCATGTGGATTGCTCCCTGGCCATCCAGGGATCAAACTTGTGCTGCAGAGGCTGTGGATTTCTTCATAGTGTGGTGCTTAACCCCTTGTGCCACCAGGGAGGCTCAGAATTCATGCCTTTCTTGTGGCATTTCAAGCCTTAGGCAGAGTATGGGTTGTATAGGTTGACTTACCAGCCAAGAATCAGGTCCCCGATGATTTTTAATTGCCTCAAATGTGATTCTGGTTGTTGTTTTTAAAAAGATACCTAGGTTCTGGGGGAAGTAAGTTCTGGAAGATGGGATGGTTGAGGACAGAAAAATGATGGTTTGGGAGGATAGGCTTACCACAGGCTTATTCATTTAGTGATAGATTCTTATCTCTTATCTTCACATTGGGCAACTCTAGAAACCTCTTGAGAATATTAAGCAGGGGGGGGGTGTCTTGGTAACCCATGCACTTGTTGATTTATATTGCTCCATAGATAGACATTGACATAGATCCTTTGAACAAAATAGCATTACCACTCTTTGCTCTTTGCTAACAAGCTAATCCCTGCTCTGCCACTTGGGGTTACCATTCCTGAATTCTGTGTGGGATTAGGGCTCTTTTATATCTTTCAGAATCTTCCTTGGGACAGGAGAACCTGGGGAGAGTTCTGGGGTCTGGGAGGCAAAACAGAAGTATTTTCCACAAGTATGAGATTTTTTTTTCCTCTTTATCCCCAAATTATGTTTATTGAGATAACAGGTTTATATCATTGTATTTGCTTTGGGGGTTATAGATTTAAGTCTCTACAAATGTATATTTTCATTCCCAGTCCAACACCAGTGCCCCAATAATCCTCTACCACATTCCCTTGGGCCCCTTCCTTCTGCTCCCATCTCACTGTCCTCCCTCTCTGGTTGCCTCAGTTTTGCAGTAAGATGTTAAGAGCTTATTATTGGTTTCATTTCGACTGACACTTTGTTACATGTCTCTTTATTCCACATATAAGTGAGACCATCTGGTATTTCCTTCTGACTTCCTTTGCTTAGCATTATCTCCTCCAGGTCCATCTATGTTATCACAATTGGCAGGAGTTCATTCTTTTTAATGCCTGAGTAGTATTCCATTGTAATGTGTGTGTATCTTCCTAATCAATTCCTAATCAATTCCTCTTTCCTGGGATACTTAATGTAGCTTAGATGGTATAAATAAGATCACAGACAAGTATGAATTTCTTCAAGTTTCATGATTTATCTTAAATTTTGTGCAAATTTGTACTTCCCCTCCATAATAAATATGCATTCACTTTAGTGAAAACACTGTTTGAAATTCTTTTTTTTTAAAGATTTATTTATTTATGCATACAAGAACTGGGGTACAGGCCAGAGATGCGGGGGGTGAGAGGATTCACCAGAGACAGAGTGGGGAACAGAACAGGCAGACTGACTGAAATACACTGCTGACGGGAGCAGTGGATGAGACAGGAGAGGTCCGCCTCGCCATGTGGGTCTCTCCCTGGCCGGCTGGGGATCAAACTTGTGCTACAGAGGCTGTGGATTGCTTCATAGTGCAGTGCTTAACCCCTTGCACCACCAGGGAGGCCCCTGTTTGAAATTCTTTAGCGCTGAATAATATTGGCACTGTTGTGGATGTGCCATGTTAACCTTGCAGCTTTTGTGATGGCACGCTGCCTTATCCACCTACTTTGAGGAACAGCATTTGGGTCTACGGATTTGGGTTACTATTGTAGATATGTAACCTTGAGCAAATCATTGTATCTTCCAAAACCTACCTTTTTTTTTTTTTCATCTAAAATATGAGAACACAGAAGCCTACATGTCATGGTTAATGTGAGAATTAAACCAAATACAAGATAAGAAGTATTGGCTCATATTAGACACTCAAGAAATGCCATTATTTCTCCTGCCACTGGGAAGATCTCTGTCAGCCTTATATTTCCTTATCCTGTGATTCTGACTCAGCTGACTGAGAAGGTGACCCCATGCTACTAGAGGGGTTTCGAGGTGCAACAGTATATGTCTCTGGCAAATGACACAATTGATGACATTAACAAATGAAAAGAAGCTGTAGGGCCTCCCTACAGGCCCTACAGGCCCTAGTGGTGCGGGCAGTTGAGCGCAGTGCAGTGAAGCTGTCCACAGCCTCTGCAGCGCCGGTTTGATCCCAGCCAGCCAGAGAGAGTCCCACATGGTGTGGCAGACCTCTCCTGTCATGCCCGCTGCTCCCCTCAGCAGTATATTTAGTCAGTCTGCCTGTTCGGTTCCCCTCTCTGTCTCTGGTAAATCCTCTCACCCTCCCACGCATCTGGCCTGTACCCCCGTTCTTGTATAAATAAATAAATAAATCTTAAAAAAAAAATCTTTTGAGTGTCTACCTGCAGACCTTCTTTGTACCAGGAAAAGTACTAAACTCGGCTCTGAATGTCATCTGTCAAAAGCAGATGACACCAGGGGAAACTTGATTCCTTGTTCCGCAGAGGAAAGGTATTGTGGGGTAAGAAGAAAGACAGGGGGTATTCCAGGGTTGGGGTATATTTAGTGGGCTTGTCTCCCTCACCCACAAAAGTCCAGGTGGGTGCCCTCTCTGCAGGGGACTGAGTGTGGCCACAGTGGCTCTGCGGGACCACGGTTTCTGTCTGCTCATTTATAGCGTGTGCGAGTCTGCAGGTCTGTGTGTGCTCTGCTGTCTAAACCTCCTTTTATTCTTATTGTTGTTGTTATTATTATTATTATTGATTGTTGTTTTTAAGGCCGTGCTGTGGTTTGGGAAAAATTGGAGGGCAGACGAGCTGGGCTTCACTGCAGAAGCTGGCCATCGCCCCAACCCACCCGCAGGGAGGCATGGCTGCCTGGGGATGTCTGTGCCAGTCCAGGGCTGATCTCTAGCCAAGGAGGGATGTCTCCTCAGGGAGAGACTCATATCCCGGTTCACAGTGGCTGCAAGTGAGCTCTGAACACCCACTGATGCTCCTGTAGAGATGAAAACTGTGTTCTTTTGTCCTCCCCTCGTTATGGGCCCTCCCCCAGCACTGTACGGAGGTCACTCTGGATTCACAGTGTCACTCAAGACAGGTGGCAGGAAGTCCCTTGGGCCCTTAGAGTTAAATGCTTTGTCTGGAAAAGGGACCTGACTCCTAGTAGGGGGCTCAGTGGAGACAAGGCAGGCTGTGGTGTGAGGTTGTGGCCTTCCTGGCCACAGAGGGCAGGACAATTTTCTGCAGCAACGCCTCATGGCAGCGGCATTCTCAGAGGTGTGCTGACTTTATGCCTCCTTGGTGGCGGACACTGGGCTGATTCCCACCTCCCTCAGGCATTATGTCCATTGCCAGGCTCTTGGACAATTCTTGAGATGAGAGACCTCGGAGAAGGATAAGCAAGCAGGACAGAGCATGCATAATTGGTTGAGTAGCGACGGTGTTTACCCCTGAGTGGACTGAAGGATTCAGAGCAAGTGGAAGTATCAGGTGAATCTGATCATCTTGCCTGTGTGTCAGTACATCCCTTGCCCTTAGGGAAGTTTCTCTGAGAAGATGGATGACAGAGAGGCAGTTACAGGGTGAGACCAAGGCTAGCACAGGGGGGCTCAGCTGTGAGAGTCCTGAATGGAGGGGTCGTGCCGGGATCTAGGAGGTAAGAGCACAGATCTTCATTCTGGTCTTTCCCTGCCTCACGGCCACTAGTGCATCCATGTGAGTCAGGGTGTCCTGTCCACTGGATGTGCTGGGAATCACTGCCAGCTTCTCTCGCTGGATACCCCTCTCATAATGCCACCCAGAACGTCCACTTCTGTGAAGACCTGCTTCTTCCAACATGATTTAATTCAGAATCTTAGGCCTCTGAGTTGATGGTTGCAATCTGTAAGGTTGTATCCAAGTCCCTTTGATTGGAGTTTGGCTGATCACAGACTCTATTTGGAGTCATTTTCTCTCTGATGATCTTACCCTTTTTCAAATCTCAATTTTGAGGATACTTGCAATTAACAGCTGTGTCACCCACACGCTGGCCAGCAGGCCCTGGTGCCACTTCAGAGCCTCCCAGCCTCATCCATGTTGGCCCTTTGCCTGTTTGTTCTGCTCCACCTGATGTTTGGTTATTGACTTTGTGTGAACTACGATGCATCTCACGAGCACAACCTGGTATTGCCCTGCCTCCTGTCCCTTCGAGTGGTGTGTCTCCAAGGGCTTTGTGTGACAGGGGACCTGCTAGGCGACCATGCAAGCACACCTGGGAGAATGAATGTCCTGTGGAGGAAACTTGGCTAAAGGGTGATGGGAACAGGGAGAAATTTGTTTCTCTCCCTTCCCTTGGACAAATTCCCCTGGACAAATTGACCTTGAACTTATAGACTTTCAGAATCAGTTATGCAAGATGGAAGAATCAGTTGCAATGATTACCCAGACATACCAGCTCAGTAATGCATTCCAGAATTTGCTTCCCCTCTTTCCCTTTCTCTGCTGCTCTTGCTTCCCGGGAACTAAACTCCATAATTAAGTGCAAGCACATTAGTTCTTTCCTCAGGCTGTGTGTTCTGGGGAACCCAGGTTAGGACATCCAGGATTAAGAATACTTATCAGGGGCCTCCCTGCTGGTGCAAGGGGTTAAGCACCACACTATGAAGCAATCCACAGCCTCTGCTACACGAGTTCAGTCCCCGACTGGCCAAGGAACAACCCACATGGCACAGCAGACCCCTCCTGTCTTACGGCTATTTCAGTCAGTCTGCCTATTCTGTTCCCCACTCTGTCTCTGGTGGATCCTCTCACCCCCTGCCTCTCTGGCCTGTACCTCAGCTCTTGTATGCATAAATAAATAAATCTTTAAAAAAAAAGAATACTTATCAGGTGTACATGTAGAACTGTGCATTAGTCACCAACTAATGTTGAGCAACAAATTAGCCCTAATATTAGTGAAGTAAAACAACAAACACTTGTTATCTTGGTTCCTATGGGCCAAGAACTTAAGTGCAACTAGATGAATGGTTCCAGCTCCTGGAATCTAGTGTGGCTGTGGTGAGACTACCAGCAGCACTGCCATCATCTGAAGACTTGATCGAGGCTTTTTTTTTTTAAGTTTTTTTTTTTTAAAGATTTATTTATTTATTTATTTATTTATTTATTTATTTATTTATTTATACAAGCACTGGGTACAGTCAGAAGCGCAGGAGGGTGAGAGAATTCACCAGAGCCAGAGCGGGGAGCAGAACAGGCAGACGGACCCAAGTACACTGCTGAGGGGAGTAGCGGGCGCGGTAGGAGAGGTCTTCGCACCATGTGGGACCCTCGCCCGGCGGCCGGGGATCGAACCGGAGCTGCAGAGGCTGTGGGCAGCCTCGCAGCCCAGCGCTCAACCACTGCGCTACCGGGGAGGCCCTTGATTGAGGCTTTGTGAGGTGACTCTCTCATGTGGATGCTGGCAGGAGGCCTCAATTCCTCACCACGTGGACTTTCTATAGGTTGTTTGTGTGTCCTCGCCACCTGGAAGTTGTGGTTGCTTCACTCAGAGGGAGCGATTCCGGGGTGAGGGGGGTGACAGTGTCATTTATCACCTTGTCTCTGTACCCCATCATATAACCTTGTATCAACTCATAAGAAGCAAGTCACTAGTGCCTGCCCACAATCTAAGGGAGAGGAATTAGACTCTACCTTTGGAGAGAGGAGTTTCAAAAATGTGTGAGTTTGTTTAAAAACTACCACATAGTGAAAGGGAATTGTTGCCTTAGTCAATGGAACAGAATTCCCCGGTGTACCAAAGGCAGAGCTGTGTGTTTTCTTAAAAGCAGTAATCTGGGTACTTACTGCAAAAGCAGACGACATGAAAGTTACAGTTTTAAAAGGTTCTAATTGTGACAAGAGCAGAGTGGAGAGAAGAGCATTTGGGCTTTTGGAGTAACTGGATGTCAGGAAAGATTTGATGGAAGGGTGGCATTTGAACCTAATGCCCAGCTGAATCTGCTGCAGACCCAAGGCTGAGAATGATATAATGCACAGCGAGATCGCAAAGGATGAATTTTTTTTTTTCCATCCTGGAAATTGTGAATGGCTTGATAGAAAAGATGACATTTGAGTTGAACTTTGAAAAATGAGCGAATTTTGATAGGCAGAGCGTCCGTGGTGAGAACAACGTAAACAAAGTCCTCATGGTAAGATATTAGTTTTCTCATCATCATCATTTCAACTGTTTAGGGAGAGCGTTCCATTGACATCTTTGAATTTCTGTTTCCTCTACAAAATGTGATGGCTGTGGTGCTTTTTTTTCCTTTTTCAGTCTGCCCAGCACCCCTGCCCATTCTTCAGATGGGCCCAGACCACTTCCTTTAAGGAAGACACATCTTCTATTACATGTAGATGCTGAAAACAGGAAGCACTCTCTCTCTTCTCGAGCTGAGCTGGGGTTCTGCAGGCTGCTGCCTGTCTGTGACTATCCCCTACGCCTGGATAAAACCAATTTGTACTGGAAGAAAATGAGCCCAACCACTAACAAAAGTAGATGAGAGAACAAGAGAGCTGGTGGCCTCATTTGAGTTCCCAGAACCAGCTTTCCCTCTGGACTTCCCAGTTACATGAGCCAGTAAATTTCCTTTATTTGCTTAAGCCACACAGAGTTCTGACTAATATCCATAACTCCTAATGGTGAGGCTCTACACATTAACTCTTAACGTTGAGCAAGTGCTTGTGGTCCTATGATTATAAAGTAACTCTGCTTTTGTCTCCCACTGTCCCTTTACTTCAGACCATGGGACTCATTTCCTCTTTGCCACTAGCTAAAAACTCAGGCCCTTCCATGAATTTTCTGGTTATTATTGAGTCATATAAAAACCTCAATCTGGTAATTAAAATGTCTTGTACCATGAACTTGATTCAAAGTCAGTGTTTCTCCTCCAACTTGGTCCTGCTGCAGGTGGGAAGGGCTGTGGATTTTTTCCTCTTTCTTTTCCCGTTGAGTCCTTCTCTTCTGCCATCTTGCTAGCTGTGCTTGGAGGGTGCCACGGTTGGAATCCAGGAGGCAGGAGGAGGCAGCTGCTTGAGAGGCTCTGTGACGTATTCTGGCACTGGCATGCTCTTGGCTTGGGGGTGTCCACAGTTGACCACAATGGGTGGGTACCTTCCCTTGCAGGTCCCCATTTTCCTGACTGGTGATTGCTCTTTTTCTCAGGCCCTAGGAATCCAGCCACACTTTCCATTTCTCTGTTTGCGCCTTATGCTGGTTTTCTAGGAAACAACCTAAGACAAACCCTGTGTGGCTTTCTCCTGGGAGAGGCCCACATCTGATCTGTGTAAAACAATAACATCTTTTACCCAGGAAGCTGGGGGGAGCCATTCCCACCCCCCCCCCACTTTACTCTGCTCTGGAAGCAACTAACCACCCAGCTTCAGGCAAGAAATACATGCTAGACCTCTAGGATTTATTATTTATCTCCTAAAAACTGACCTCCCTTGAGATGAGCAGAAAGACGTGGACCCCAATTTTATTCCTTTAATGTGAGTGTTGTACGGAAAATCTAACAACGCTTTAACAGCTCCCTAAAAATCCTTTCCTGCTTCCCTGGAAGCCCATATTACCAGGAGTTAGAAGGTGGCATTCCTAGTCTTCTCATTGGGAGTGGGGCTCATATAGTGCTAGCCAAGGATATCTGAAAAATCCTTTGACCCACACCCTGTTGCCCTTGGTTGTGGAGGGGTGTCCTAAGAACTGTGTAGCTGGTTCTCAGTATCCATTTTGAAAATTCTACATCTGCTTTGGCACCCAGTTGGAATTTCAGTGGGCATGTCATTCCTATTGTCTTGTGACCTCAGTAGCAACATTATCTAACATCCTGCCCCATTAAACCTCTGTGTTTGGTCATTATGAAGATCTCATTAGGTAAATATATAAAGCAATGTATAAATGCGGAAAAATATACAACCTAATGTAATGGGAGATGACATTTTAAAAGTAATAGGGTTAATTAAGGCCTAATGTATGAGGAATGGTGGCTGTCAATTAAGAGATAAGTAATAAAATACGAGATGAGCTTGAGACAGAAGTCAGGCTGTTGTGGGTAAGACAGGTTAGAAACAGAAGCAGCTGGAGCAAGAGCATTACTCGTGTCCTGGTGAGTGGAGGAAAGACTTCAACAGGAGCTGGGACAGTGCTGTGTGGCAAGGACCTGCTGTGCCCCAGAGTGACCAGAGTCAGGGTATCATGTTATACTGACCCTTGAGTTCAGACTCTTCTTTCAGGGGTCTGATGTTAGTAGATGACATGGTAATTGGAAAATAAACCTATGGGTTTCAAATGGATGAGGCATTCTAGCATTACATGCAGAAATTTCAGGGACCCTCCACAGAAAGCTGGAGGAGAGCCAGGTAGGCAAGAATCCTGCCTTCTTCTCTGTCTTCCCCAGAGCAGCCCCCTGCTACCTGCTTTATGAGGTGGGAAAGAAAAAGGATCTGCTACGCTCAAGCATCTGAAAGTCATTGCACCAGATCAATCAAATGCATGACTAGAATGAATGCTCATTATCCAAGTATGTAACTGTTCTACTCCTATTATTAGACACCATTTATTTAACACCTCTTAGGTGGCTTTACTGACATTAATTGTAATATTTGCAAAACCCAACAAGACAGGTAGTAATATTCTTATTTCACTGTGATTCACAGTGGTTAAGTGACTTTCCCAAGGCCACACAGTCATTATTTATTCTATGTGGTTAGGTGTATTGACTTTTTAAAAAAAGATTTACTTTATTTCTGCATACAAGAACTGGGGTGTAGGCCAGAGGTATGGGGGGTGAGAAGAGTCACCAGAGACAGAATGGGGAGCAGAACAGGCAGATCAACTGAAATACACTGCTGAGGGGAGCAGCAGGTGAAACAGGAGAGGTCTGCTACACCATGTGGGTTAGCTCCCTGGCCTGCTCTTATTATTTATCTCTCAATATAACAACCACCATTCCTCATAAATTAGGCCTTACTTAACCCTACTACTTTTAAAATGTCATCTCTCATTACATTAGGTTGTGTATTTTTTGCATTTATACATGGCTTTATATATTTACCTAACTGCATCTTCATAAGACCAAACACAGGGAGGCCCTGTGTTAACTCTTGAGACTTACAAAATATTTACTAGAATGCACGGTGCCTGTTCTGCAGAGGTTGAGATGGTCACAAGAGGAAATTGGCAAGGCAGGGCCATGTGGCGTGGCCCTGGGGAATCAAGCTCCACAGGAAGATGAGGGGCTGCTACATGGCTTCTCCATGTGTAGGACTAAATCACCCCTGGCACCTAGTGTTTTCTATCAGAAACCATCAAGTGATGCATATCCAGAGAATGTGGAAAAATTGAATGAGTTTCATCCATGGAGGTAAATCATGTTTAAATGGGATTGTTATATCAGTCATGTGTCTCCTCCCCAAATCTGGCAGCAACCCCTTATTTCAGAAATAAACAGTGGATCCTTATGAATGTTTTCTCCTTGGCTTTCAAAAAAAATTTCTTTTTCACTTCCAAGAAGTGAAAGGAGCTCTCCTTCAAAGCTATCATCAAGAATGAAACTGTGACACAAGAGTCCCCCAGCTGGGAGCAGGAACATGAGCCAGTGACTGGGACTCCCCGGGGGAGTATTCTGAGTCCTCATGGTGCCCAGGGCACTTGTGCCTCAAGCACAAGCCCTCGGCAGCCAGGGCTGGAGGAGCGGGCGCTTCACTAGCTGGAGCTGGCAGAGAAGAGGCCAGGTGTTTCCTGCAGCTACTGCCAAGTGTGCAGAATTGGACTCCCCATTGAGTCACTCCCGTTCCAGTGGCTGGAGTGTCTCATTAGCGTATGCACACTAACAGCTTTCTTCAGGGACAGTGAGGTCCTTGGGTAGGTGGAGGTTGGAGAGAAGCTGGAAAGGCTGATGGAGTTCTTCGGTTCCATGGTGTGCAGCCTGAGCAAGTCCCTCCCTCCTGGAGTAGTTCCAGCTGCCTTCACTGCTTCTTTAGTGTCAGGTTTTTGCTTTTTTGGGGGGAGGCTCTGAAAACAGGGCATTTTGATTTCATTATTAAGAACCAGACACAAGTATGTTAAAAGGAAAAAAGTGAATACAGACAGGGAGCTCGGAAAGGATAACTAACCGCCCACAACATGGAAGCCAAGAAAATGTGCTAACTTAAACAGAAAGGGCACGGTCAGCAGTTTCCAGCTCTGGAATATATCAACCTGTCAGGGAGGCATGCAGGCCTCCTACCAGTAAAGCCCCAAGGGCCCCTCTCCTTGTGCACCCCCTTTTTCCCTTTCCACCAGCCCCAGAAAGTTTTTAAAGAGCTACCCCTTTGAAAGTGCTATTTCCTTTCTAACATTCTGCTCCTTTCATCAGGGAGGGTGGAATTCATCAGCTCTGCTTCCTCCACAAAGAGCCTCCTCCAGCACCCTGGCCTGAACACCACTTAAGTCAGACAAGGGGGTATTGCTTCATGGCTTCATTCTGGCTTAATTGGGAAGACAGACTGTTTATTCTAGCTAGTCTCTACCTCCCTGGTTATGAGATGTCTCTGGACATCATCAGCTGCTCCAGCCTCGTACCCAGACAGGCTTTACTCCTAGGGATGCTGTTTCCTCATTGACACAGATTGATGAGAGAGGTGGATGGGATGGTGGGGGCATTGGGGGTGGTGTTCGGGTAAGGGGTTAGGGAGCAGGGCAGCCGGTCTGCAGGGTGGCCAGAATCTGAAGAGCATATAACTTGAATCACTGTGGGGCAGCACTGTGGTTGCAGAACATCCGTTCATTCTGGGCAAGACCCCAGCCAGAGATGCGAGTCTGCATGCTATGCAGGACTGTGAACTTGGGGACAGGAGCTAGTCCAGGTAGAGCAGTAGAGGAGTTACAGGAAGGGTTTTTTTTTTTCTCCCCTGCAGCAGACACTCACTGAGCATCTACCTTGGGTCTGGCTCTCTGAGGTACTTTAAGTAGGCACGCTCATTTGCTCCTGATTGCAGAGACTACTTTTTTTTTTAAATTTTCTATATATATCTTTTACATCATTATTCATTTTTGTACAGTTGGCTTTCTCTTCTCAGGTGTAGTTCCCATAAAATTCCCACTACCAAGTTACCCGTCAACCATCACCATAGTTGCAGAGACTATTTTTAGATGAGGAAGCCGAGATTCCTAGGAACTAAACTGCTGACTCAAGATTTCATAGCTGAGTAAGAGGTGGAGTTGGGATTTGACTCTAGGATCATTGACCTAAATTCAGGGTTTCTCCACCAGCTGTGTTGCCTCTCTCCTTTGTTGTAATGGGTCCCACATGGTCACTTCTTAATTTCCTATACACTTATTTCCTGGGTTACCATATCTTGTCTTAATTGTTACTTTTCTGCCATTTCTAGCAGGCTACCAACCCAGAAGATAGAATTCCCAATGTCATCTTGGATTGTGGCATGTTGGTTTCTCAGGTTACAAACTACCCTTGAACTTGAGTCCTAGCCATTCCCACTCTAGTAAGTTAGCAAGTATGAATTTTCAGTTTCTATGTTCTCTATTTTCCTACAACTCAAGTTATTTTCTATTTCAAGCTCCAATTTCCTTGCTGGCAGAAATTTAATCTTGGTTAATTTTAGGTAATGGCATTCATTCCAGGCTTGTTAACTTGAGTTAATCCAGGATTTTACCCTCCCTGATGCGCGAACCCAGAGCTGACATTTAAGATCTAGGGATCTTAGGTAGCATCACAGCATCAATGGAAAGAGGAACCAGGACCAGGCCCCTGGGTGTTGGCACCTTCCCATACTGGTATCCGCTGAAATGTACAAAACTTCTCCTGTGCTCATGCGCCTCTATCTTACTGACATGCACCAAGTTCCTGACTGGCTGCCAGCCATGCACGCCTCTCCTCTTCTACTGTGGTGTCCCTGCACCAGGACCATAGTGCCCTTCAGGTTGGCTTGCCTTTCTTCTCACACATCTGGGGCACAGGGAAGATTTATTGTGCCCACACTTTTCTCATCACTGGCAAGCCCTTTGGGGGTATTTTGCATCCTCTCCGCTTTGACATACCTGCAGCCACCTCTGCCCAATTACTGCTATCCATGCTGCAAGATGTTCTATGAGTAATGCTGCTCAAGCCCAGTTGAGACACAGGCCAGAGAGTTCGCCTTCTCTCAGGCCACTGTCCTTACATGAGGGGTTCTACTGTTTCTTCATCTGGAGCAAGTCTTAGGAGACTGGAATCTTGTCAGCACCCGAGGACCCTTCCTCAGATAGCATCACCAGCCTCTCGTCTTTGCTTTGCTCCTAACACTTATCTCCAAACTGAAGTCAGAATTTTTTCAATCCTTTATTAGGTTTCAGGAGAGGAAGCTGGTTCTATAGGTGCAGGGGATCAAGACCAATGTCAATTTTGCTTCTTGACACTGGTGATCCAATTAGTGAAAAGGGAAGGGGTTGCAGATTAGAGAGAAATGTGGTTGTAACGTTGCTCAAAGACAGTGATTGTAATTTGGATATTATCCTGTTTCAGAACATCCTTTAGGCAGATGAGGCAATGATAGCAAGTACTTTTGTCGTGCATATTATGTGGCCTATGTAACAACTCACCTATTTCTCATGCATCCAGTTTATTCCTCAGATGATATTGTTGTTACTGCTGTGTTTGCTGGTGTTAATATCCTCCTTTAGCCAATGAGAAAGCTGAGCCAAAAAGAGGTGAAACAACTTACCTGAGATCTCTGAGATGGTTCAGGCAGTCACCATTGGAGTTAGGCATCAAATTCAGACATTCTCTTGCTCTTATATGGCTTCACTGTTTATTTCAATAATGGTTTAGTCTTCCTTTAGGCTTGGATTGGGATGTTACCAATATTGCAGTTCTCTGTGGGTGGAGGTAGGAGACAATGAAATAGTTTCCACTGAAATCCTATTCTTGGTAATTTCCTCAGTAGCTCCTCTTTTCACAAACAGATTGGCATCATGCCCTCAGTTGTGGAATCTCTTTTCTACTCCCATTGGCTTTGAATTATTTGTTCAATTTGATCAGAAATGAAGAATGTTCTGGAATGAATAGTGAATGAGTGTGTGTGTGTGTTTGTGTGTATGGTGGAAAGTTCCAAGTAGACAGGACTTTATCTTGGCACCTCCAAGAAGCTTCTATTGTATATTGCAGACTATGTAGAATATTGTATTCTACACATTATACTGAGCACTTTGTGGTAGCTCAATGATGTAAATGAAAGCTGGCAGTTTTGTTCTTGAAAAAAATAAAAAGAACAAAAACACTTGTCAAAATCTTTTCTCTGCACCTATCAGAATTTGTAGGAGGCAAACACACATGATTGTGATGTGACACATCTCTCGTACAACTTCCTCTTACACTTTCTCTCCAGGCACCCAACAAAATTCTCTTTTCTTTATAGCATAGGAAGCAGGGAAATTCCTGGTGACATTTTGCAATATGGTATGACAACTGGTGAATTTGGAAAGTGATGATGTAATGGAATTAGGTGAAACTGCTAAAATTCTTGTTTTTCCCCATGGAATTCGGCCAACATTTTGTTTTCTATGATTCTGCAGAAATAATGTACAACAAAATAGGAATGTCTCATTATTTGGAGAAATTGTAACTTATATTTAACTACTTGTTATGACATGCAAAATATTTTTCATGACTTGGGATTAGAAAGGAGTCCGCGGAAATTTTGACTATTTGTTGGAATTCTTAAAAAAGTCCTCGAATTGTAGGGAAATGCAAATGGTAAATAAACTGTCATTAGGAAATACGCTAGAAGACAGTTCCCAATAAGTAAAATATGAGGAGAAACTGGAGTGGGCATTAGTAACAGAGAGATCAGAGCCCACATGGCAGTGCTGGCAATAGAACAGCAAGAATAATGCTTTCCTGAATGCTCTCCCACATTTCCAGAGATACGCAGGATCTGAGCACTGAGCACATTTAAGTATGAGAAATATTAGCTTCCTAATACAAACTCCAGTTCCATATGTCCTGCTCAGACCAACTGCTAGTTCCTCCAAAACCCTTAAAAACTTCTATGATTTAATGACACCAAGTCTCCCCTTATCTGGGCACCCAATCTTGACTCAATCAACTAAGATCAATTTTTCTTGTCTTTTCAGGAAAGTTGCAGCTTGAACCATCCTAACCCTCCCATTTCTGACTCTCTTCTAAATCTGGGGTCACTCTGATTAGACCCTCAGGGACTAATCTAGAGAGGAAAGTCTGCTAGGGGAGCTGGAATCTGGCCTGCCCTTCAGTTTCTGCATGTTCTGCAGGCCTGGGCATGGATGTAGAAGAATGACCATGTCCCCGAGAGACCTTTGTCCAAGACACACTGGCTTAGCCAAGGAACACTATTCTCTGCTAAACTGAGAGCTAGACACCCCAAGGAAATCTAGGACAAGAATCCTCAGGAAATGGAAGAGGAACAAGCTTGAGAGGCTGGGTGATATTGGCGGGGGAGGAGACTGCTGGAAATCTTAGGTTTGTCTGATTGCAAACATAATGTTTCAGTCACATTCAAACTCATGCCTACTTGGTGTCCAGATATAGGACATAGACAGGAGGTATTAAAGTGGAATGTCTGAAACCCGTGAAATTGTATATAAAGCTCTGTGTGTATGTGCGTATGTGATTGTCAAATGAGTGTGCAACACTTCCTCACCCCCACTGTCACCAAAGTTAAAAACCAGTGACAGAAAAAGATTAGAACATGTTAAGTTGAACAGGATTTAGGATGGTATTTAGTTCACTTTTGTGCCTCTCTTCATTTTTCTAAGAAGAATTTGAGTCTGATTAGCGTACAATGTTTCATAAACATTGAATTCCTCTAGGGCTTTCTCTTCCAAAGCACCTTCCAGAGGGGTCCTGGGAAACATATCATAATGGCCAGATAAGGGCTTGAGTGTTGGGATGATCATCCACCTGGATGATGGTGTGGTAGGCATATTCCTGTTCTCTGCTTTATCTCCACATCTCACTTGGAGCACAAAGATGGGAGAACCCCAAGTCCCTCCATTTCAGAGGAAACTGATGAGATTCATCCTTATTAGGAGAACGTGGCATGGTCCCACCCAATAACGTCACTGTGATGATTTTCATGGCCCAAGCTCCCCCTGCAACATTTACACATTTATTTCTTTTAATTCTCTGCATAAAGCAGTCGAGAGACGTAATTCAAAATGATTATAGTTTGAAAAAATCTCATTTGTTCACACAAAGTATTGCACAAAGATATCAACTTGACACTTGGCACCCTTCACTGCAGCTGGGTTTGTTCTTTCCAATATTTTTATTCAAGAAATGGAAATTATATATGCAGCGCAGGGTGAGAAAAATCACAGAATTCTAATTGATGCGTAAAATTCTCGGAGGTGAAATGAAAAGTGGGAGAATAGTCAGTTGATTCTTTTAATAAGTATGTCAGTATGAGGTCTTATTATGAAGTAGAATGGAAAGAACTTGGCAACCATTGGCTGTGGTGGTAGGAGCAGGGAAGAATTTAAGAATGACTCCCAGGCTTCAGAGTGCAAACTGGTCCAACCACTATGGAGAGCTGTGTGGAGATTTCTTGACCTACTAAACATGGAGCTTCCATATAATCCAGCAATTCCACTCCTAGGTATTTACCCAAAGGACACAGAAACATCAATTCCAAAGAGCACCTTCACCCCTATGTTTATAGCAGCACTGTTTACAATAGCTAAGCTTTGGAAACAGCCCAAATGCCCAAAAATAGATGACTGGATCAAGAAGATGTGGTACATATACACCATGGAATATTACTCAGCATTCAAAAAAGATAAACACATGCAATTTGCAGCAACATGGATGGAACTGGAAGGGATCATGCTCAGCGAAATAAGCCAGAAAGAAAAAGAAAAATACCGGATGGTCTCACTCATAGCAGGAATCTAGAAAACTTAAATAAGGGACCAGGAAAAAGAATAACCATAAGAAAGAAAATATCAAAATCAACAAACAACTATGAACCAGAGACACTCTATGGGGGGTGAGGGGCGGGGAAAGGAGGGCTTGGGGTCAAAATAAGGGGGTTGTAATTGTATGGGGAATATAAAAATAAAATTTAAATTAAAAAAAAAAAAGATGGACTCCCAGGCTTCTGACTTGGTAATTCGGATACATCAAAGGAAGAGGTTTTGGAGAACTCTGTTTTGGATTTGCTGCATTTAGATACAGGCAAAGAAGTCTATGTGCAATTCAGTATGTGATCTGAAGTTCCACGATTAGGGTTGGGCTGGAGATTTGAGTCATCAGAATACCTATAGCTCAAACACCTATAGGAAATTAGAGATGAAGATTTCAAAAAAGGAAAACAGAAGATTGGGCCACATATCTTAGAAGTCAAGTAAGAAAAAAATCATCTGCTCAGTGGTTTTAAACTGAGGAAGTCATTGATGACTTTAGGATAAGCAGTTTCTGTGGACTCGGGAGGGACATAAGGCAATCATATTTGATGAAGGATTAGATGGACAGCAAAGTGGAAAAGCAAATGAAGATGACTCCAGAAGCTTGAATAAAGAGAAAAATATATATAGAGAGAGTGACACCTGGGAAGTACACAGAATGGTAGGGGTTTCATTTATTATTTTTTAAGCTTGAAGAGACTTGAACATGATTGAGTGAAGATAAGAAGAAAGAAGAAGTTGAAGAAACAAGAGAAAAATGAATCACTGCTGAAACAGGTTGGAGCAGGGAAGAGTACATTCAAGACCACTGTGGTGATACTGGCCTTGAAGCATCCATATCCTCTGTGACACCAGGGAAAGTAGGATATGGGTGCAGATAAACTTGTGAGTAGGTGGTTGGGAACTGACAGATCTCATATCTGAGCTCAATTTTTTCAGCTAAAGAAAGTAAAGATGGGCTAGGAAATACGAAAAAAGTGGCAAAATTTTAGATTTATCATAGAGAAGAAGGAGGAAAGGAAACTCACTAGGAAAACAGGTAAGTTTGGCTAGAGGCGCAGGACCCAGATGAAACTGGAAATCCTAACTTCATAGTAGCACCAGTCAACCCAGCTATGTAAATTTCTCTAATGCTTGACTCCCCGACGGTAATTTGGCGAGGACAGATATGTTGGGTTAATGCAAGGAATGGATTTGTAAGTCAGAGATCACAGAAGGACAAAGGTTGAGGAGTGGGGTTTCTAGATAGACAGTAGAAATGATAGACATGAAATCTGGGCAGGAGAGAGGAAAAATGAAGCAGAAACAGATAAATGGTGTATTCAAATTGCAGAAAATCTTGTAAAAGTCAAAAAAACAGGTAGGACTGGAAAGGTCTGGAAAGACAGGATAGTGTGTCAGAGAATGCCTAGACTAAACTGTTTTCCAAAAGCACTTTACCTGTATTTCCACATTGTACTGTAAAATTTAAAAGTGCATTACGAACAGAGAGATGAATGTCTGATCTTAAGAGTGTGAGCTCTGTAATGCTCTGACAGTTTTATCATTTTATGTTTATGTTAAACTTAAGTTCTTAGGAGACGTTAGTATTTTCTATCTAAGCAATTCCAGCAGCTGTGATAAGCATAAGTAAGAATTCACTAGAACTGCTTTCCCTGGCTTTTTCCTTTCCCCTAAATTCAAGTTGATTATAGGAAAAAAATTCAACCTATAAACCTCAAGAGGACAGAGCTCATCGATAATGCCCACATGATGAGTGACTAAATGGTAAACAGAGTGGACTCAGGGTGATGGGGAATGTCAGGGAGGCTGTGCATACTGCTGTGACCTAGATTGGAAGCTGAATTGAACCCAGTTAGATGTGTCTGGGTTAGCTGTACACTGACATGAATAAGGCACAAGTCACCTCCATTCGATCTCAGGCTGCTTCAGCTGTGCTTTTAGAAGAGATGTTAAGAATTAAGTGTGTGTATTATGGGAACATAGTTCAGTAGGGACCCAGGTATTTCATTTATATGCCTGGTTTTTGCTAAAATATATATTTAGTAAGTATACAGATTTGGTGAAAATGCAAACAGGATTTTGGTTAATGGATTAGAATTCCATTTGCAGAGAAAAATATAAGAAGCTTTGTTAGGCACCTCCCTGGTGGCCTAGGGGTCAAGCATCAGCATTGTCACTGCCGTGGCCTGAGTTGGATCCCTGCCAGGTTGCTGACCCACACGTGGTGCAGCAGACCTCTCATCTCACCTGCTGCTTCCCTTAGCAGTATATTTCAGTCAGGCTTCCTGCTCTGCTCCCCAGTCTGTCTCTGGTGAATCCTCTCACCCCTGCATCTCTGGCCTACACCCCAGTTCTTCTACATATGTTAAAAAACATATTAAAGAAATTTTACTAGTCAATAAGACAAGAGTGCGTCTCAAGAATCCTATTCAATTTGTCTTTCAACTGGGCAGAAAAAGATGGAGTTGATGTGTTTAATAGCCACCAGAGTCTTGGAAAGAATAACGAAAGATATAAAAAAGCAAGAACAAGGATTTATCTTTGGGTCACAGAGTGCTTAGACAAGTTAGCAAGATTTTTGTCCCTATGTCAAGTAAGTTGCTATAAGATTAACAATAGGGATAGCATCTGTCCATAGTGGGTACTTAGTTAAATGACAGGCCCGTCCTCACCTCCTTCCCTTTGGCAGAAATGATGTGGCTGGTTGCTACCTCTTATGACTTTAACATCATCTAATTCCCACACTCAGCCCATGCTCATCAGGCCACCCACTAATGAGAATGTGCGGGGGCAGATGGGCAATCCATCAGAGGAAGAGCTGGGACTAGAAGAAGGTCCCTGATAGGGGTACAGAGCACCCTGCTGCCTGCTCCTGAACCACAGCCATGAGGCAAGTGCCCACTGAGACAGCACAGAACGAGGTTTAATAACTTTATTAAACTTTAATAACTTTATTATGTTTAATCATACAACGTAGCAGACACTCTTCTCTGCTTTGCATTTCTATTTTGTTCATTTAACCCTATAATTCCTCACCGTTTCAAGTAACCCATTATTTTCATGTGATTTTTTTTTTTTAAACCAGTGCTCCAAGTAGCATTCCTCTTAAACTAAGTACAATCGCCATCTAGCGGCTCAAAGGTAGCAGTCAGATTTCCTGTAGTAGCTTTGTATGTAGGCCAAAGGAATCCAAGAACTTAAGACCTGGAGGAGAGCCTCCTGGGTCTTCATGTGCCACAGCTTCAGGTGCAGAAGAGAAAATGAGGCTCCAGAGAGGGAAGCAGCTTGCTTCAGGCCTCACTGCCGATCGGTGGAAACTGGAGTACCCTTAACTGCGCTGAGCACAGACATGGGAGTTGCTTGGTCCCACCTCCTGAAGGGTGGGGAGGTCTGGGGTACACCCAGAACTCCAGAGTGCCTCATCCAGTGCCTGATGCACATAGGGCTCAATGCAGGGTGAGTTCACCCACCAGGGACATTGGGTCTCCAGTCTCTGTTGTGTTTACCCGTGGTATCATCAAGCCAAAGTGGTTCTCCACACTGCAGAGGATTCTGCAGCATGATTTTGGTGCCTGGGCAGCTGCCTGCTTTAGTTGGACTTTCTGCCTCCCTCAGCCACCTGTTCCTCCACCCTTTCTGGTTGAGCATCTCTTGCCCAGGATACTTTAGTGTTCAGAGTGAATTTCCTGACAGGCATAAAGTCTAAGTGTCCCTTGCCAGAAGTGAGGTGAATGTTCTGGGCTTCGTCCCCTTCTATTTATAATGTGCACTGGTGTCAGGCCATCTCAAAGAGGGTGCTGAGGCAGAGCTCAGAATATGCCAGACCTACAGGGAGAGGCCTGCAGCAAGGCGGCTCTCGGAGGGAAGGGGTTGCGGGGAGGAATGAGCTTTGAAAGGCTGCAGATGGCAAGGGTGCCAGGGGTCCAAACTGTGGGTGGCAGTTTTCTTTGTATTCTAAATTGGCTGAGGATTTTCTTTCTCTGTTTTTTTCTCTGAACTCCCCTGGAAGAAAATGGGGACAGGAAGAGTGGTAGGCAGAGGAGGCAGCCCCTCGGGGGAAGGTTTCTTTTCCTGGGCTCCATGAATGGGCTTCCAACGAGGGATGAGTTCTGAAGCCCCAGGAATTGTACAGACAAATTCTGTATCTGTATATGATTTGGGGGCTGCTGCTGAGGACAAAAGGTCTTTACTTTTTATTAAGTCCTCAAAGGAGTCCATGGCCCAAACATGTCAGGATCAAATTCATCTCCAAACTCTTGAGAATGAACAGTTTTTTGGTCTTTTTTGCCCTTTACAATCCTGTTCATCTATACCTGATGGCATTTTTAAAAGGGTGTGTGCCCACAGAACACTTGAGTGTAAGTAAAATGTGACTTTCTTTGGTAATGAGTGCTTGCATAGCAGAGCCTTAAAAGAGGAATGCAGAAAATTCACATTTCTTTTACTTTTAAAAAGTTCTAATCGACTTCTATTTTGAGCCCCCATTTCATTCATGTGGGAGACTTGATCCCTGATAGGGATTTTCTATTTCTCTCTGTGCCCCAGGGGCTTGCCTCTCAATTCTGAGATGCTCACCTAAGATGGGGTACCTGCTAGGACCAACGAGATGGGTGTTAATAGGAGGCCTCTTTTGTGCGTTCTTTGTCCACATCTGCGAGATCCTTCCTTCCTCCCCTGGGGTCCTTGGCTATGGGATCCCACATGTCATCACTGAGCTGTGGGTCACCTGCTCCAACCCAGCAGCCCCCCCACCATTCCCACGGTGAGTCTCTGGGGCTACCTGCGACTCTGCTTGCCCATGCTAAGTTCTGTGCTCTTGTGTCTTTGCAGAAACCTTAGACTCAGGAAAAAGGGGTAAAGGACTTTTCTCTTTGAAGTCCAGAGTTACCAAATCTTCCAATTTTTCATTTCATGCACGTCTTTCTGATATTAAATGTGGGAAATTAATTCATTTGGTGGTGTGGGATGGGATCAGTGCAAGTCAAACAATAACAACAAAAAAAACGTGTGTCACCCAACTTTACCCCAGGGGCTACCATTTTTCAGCCTCTGCCCTGTAGTCTTAGACAATGCCAACAGAATTGTCTGCTTTTAGAGATGCCACATCTCTCCCTGAGGACTGACTTGTCTACCTAAGAAAAAACAGGAGAGAAGGGCAATGGGAAGAAATCAGGGGGGCAAAACTAACGTTCTATTTCAAAAATAAGATCCTTCTACCCCTTGATATTGAGCTAATAAAAAGGTTCTGTATTTTTTTGAAAAAATAACTTCTTGTATATTGAAAAAAGGCTTATGACTGCACATTGTATCTTCAATAAAGCAATCTTGCCCAGAAAATGCTTTCAGTGGGATTGTAGAGCTTCATAGTGCGTCTTTTTCTTTATGTTTCCAGTTCCTGAGATTAGATTAAAAATGTGACAACTGAAGCCTCTAGAAGTAAGTGACTTTGCCTGGGTTGCCCAACAAAGCCTTGGCAGCAGACTTAAGGTCTCTAATTCCACACTGTTTCTTTCTTATGTTTCCTCCCAGACAAGCCAAGGCCTAGGTCAGTAGGATAGAGTGAGGTGAGGAATGGGGGTGGAGCAGAATTGCTTAAAGTCAAAGAGGGAAGACCCAAGAAGCTGTGGTTCTTTTTTTTTTATTTTAAAGATTTGTTTATTCATGCATACCAGAACCAGGGTACAGGCAAGATGTGCAGGAGGGTGAGAGGATTCACCAGAGTGGGGAACAGAACAGGCAGACTGACCGAAATACACTGCTGAGGGGAGCAGGAGGCAAGACCGGAGAGGTCTGCCGCGCCATGTGGGTATCTCCCCGGCCGGCCAGCATCAAACCCGTGCTACAGAGGCTGTGGACAACTTCACAGCACTGCACTCAACCACCTGTGCCACCAGGGAGGCCCAGAAGCTGTGGTTCTTGATGTCAAATCAAAGGATACCCCAACCCAAAGGCAGGAATCATCACAAAAGACTCAGGAGAGAGGGAACATGTATGGACAACAGCAAGAAAGCAGGGAAGTCAGGCAGCCCGAAATTTGCAGGCAGCAGACAAGACCCAGAGTCTTCATCGGACCTTGGGCTTCAAGGCAACAGTAATACTTTGAACCACAGTTGGGAATTGCATCATAGGGACCCTTTCACCCGGGAGAGCGTTCTTAAAACATAACTTCATATTAATTGCCCCGTACTTAAGACTGTCCAGAGACTCCCTGTTCACTATTGGATGAATTCTAATATTTTATATACTAGGTCCTTTATCATCGTGCCCCAGGCACATTTCAGGTATCTTGCAACATCATCACCCAACCTTTTTATGCTCTAGCCCAGCAGTTTTCCAACACAATCGTGATTTGAAGATGCTTCAGAATTACCTTGAGGACTTGAAAATCACACATTGCTGGATCCCCAATCCCAGAATTTCTAATTCATTATATGTAAATCAGGACCTGAACATTTATGTTTTTTTCATATTCCCAAGTAACATCAATATTTGAGGCACAATACTTTGAACACTCCTGTTCTAGCCTTGTTTGTCCTCTGGAACAACAACAGCAGGATCACCTGGGAGCTTGTTAGAATGTAGGTTCCCAGGCAACCCCACACCTACATGAAAATCAGAATCTGCATTAAAAAGATCCTCAGGTGATTCATTTGATGTTAAAGTTTGAGAAGTATTATTCTAGCTTAATTGTTCTCTACTCTGGCTGCCCCCTTTAAATCACCAGGAGAGCTTTAAAATTTCTTGCAGGCCTGTGCACCACCCCTGAAGATGCTGATTTAATTGAGCTGCCAGTAGAGAAGTGCTGTCTGTAGTTTTAAAAGCTCTCTTGGTGATCTCCATGTACAGAACAGTGGAGGATGATTGTTCTCCTCACACAGAACTACCTCTAAGCATAATGCAACTGTCCTCTCCTTAGTCTGCAAAGAAACTTCTACTCATTCTTCAAAACCCAACTTAACAAATCTATAAAAAGATGTCCTGAAATTTTTCCCCTGCAAAGTTCTCTACTCCCTTCTTTGGAGTCTGCTCTTGTGCACTCTGTTGTAGATAGATCACACCAGATAACAATTATGTATTTTTATCACTAGAGAAGACTAAGCTGTGAATATCTTCGGGGCAGGAAATCTGGTTTGTGTTCTTTGTTTTTATTTATTTATGCATACAGAACTGGGCTGGAGGTGTGGGGGGTGAGAGGATTCACCAGAGACACAATGGGGAGCAGAATAGGAGAATCTACCATAATACACTGCTGAGGAGAACAGTGGGCAGAGAGGAGAGGTCTGCTGCAACATGTGGGTTAGCATCCTGGCCAGAGATCGAACTCATGCTGCAGTGGCTGAGATAGCTTGATGAGTGAGACTTTAACCCCTGTGCCACCAGGAAGGTCCTAGTTTGTGTTCTTTGTTTTTATTTTTTTTAAAGCTTTATTTATTTATGCATTCAAGTACTGGGGTGTAGGCCAGAGGTGTGGAGGTTAAGAGGATTCACGAGACAGAGTGGGGAGCAGAACTGGTGGATCTACTGAAATACACTGCTGAAGGGAGCAGCGGGCCAGACAGGAGAGGTCTGCTGTGCCATGGGGGTCAGCTCCCTGGCCTGGGATGGAACTCATACCGCAGTGGCTGGAGATAGCTTGATAGAACTGAGACTTTAACCCCTGTGCCACCGGGAAGGCCCTGAGTTCTTTGTTTTTATCTGCAGAGTCTAGCTTTCATATGGTTGGTTCTCTATTCATAACTAATGATTAAATGCACAGATAATTTATGTCAAACTTTAAAAACCAAGTGTCCTTCAGATGTCCTCAATCTCCAATTATCCCCACCAGAAAATTTCCCCAACACCGACATTCTTTTACTGCCCACCCAAAGAAAACAAAAGTAAGCAAACAACAAAGACCCCAGAAATAGATGTCTGCATAATATGCCCAAGCTGATTGTCTCAGAAGGAATAGTTAGGAATAGATTGTAAGATCCATAAGGCAGGACTATTTGTTAGTTTTGTTACTTGCTTTACCCACAATAACTGTACCCAGCCCTGGAAAGGGCTAGGTTGAATGAACGGGTGTTGAATAATTATGATTGTAAGACTTTTTTCTTTTCTGTTATTCCTCCTATTTCTGTGATGCTGGGCACCGTTTTGAATGCTGTGCAGAGCTGCTCCTAAAGTTGTTTACACTTTGGAAATTAGTTAACTCCCAACTGCAGTTTTTTCCGTACAAAGTGTGTATTAATTTTCAATAATATTCTACTCATTCTTAGAGACATGGTCATTTTTAGATTGACTGATTATTATACTGTCATCAGAACCTCACTTTCATTATTCATGCTCACCCCAACACTCATGCCCACACACGTCAGGGAGGGATGTGCCCAAGTTACCTGGAGTCATTACACAATAAGCATCATCAAGGTTTGGTAAACCAGGACTCCACACTGTATTTTGCCTGTAAGAACTCAGAAGCATCTCCTGCCCCATGGGCTGAATCAGCACTGAAATTGACCACATCTTGATGACTGCTTGTCTTACTGAATCACTAACAGAGAATGACATAATTTTAGAGCTGGAAGGGATCTTAGAGATCATCTGGTCTAACCCCATGCATGTGATGAACAAGGAGGTTGAGATTCAGAGATATGTCACTTGCCCAAAGTAATATAGCTCATTAGTTGCTGAAGAAGAGAGTCAGCTGGTACCCTAGCTTCTGATCACCCACATTTTCTGTTTACTTTATCACCTGGTGCAGAATCATCTTTATGCTGGGTACGTAAGTATGTGTCTTAATGTAGAAATGGCAAGTCATTCTGTTCCTTATGGCAAAAAAAAAAAAAAAAAAAAACAACAAGGACTTTAAAAGAGAGTTATGATCCCTTAAAAATCAATCGAGCTTAGAAGTACATTGAGGGGTCTCCCGGGTGGTGCAAGGGGTTAAGCACCGCACTATGAAGCAATCCGCAGCCTCTGCAGCATGAGTTCGATTCCTGGCTGGCCAGGGAGCAACCCACATGGCACAGCAGACCTCTCCTGTCTCACCCGCTGCTCCCTTCAGCAGTGTATTTCAGTCAGTCTGCCTGTTCTGTTCTCTTGTGATCCTCTCCCCCCGCCCCGCTGGCCTGTACCCCAGCTCTTCTATGCATAAATAAATAAATCTTTAAAAAAAAAAAGAAGTACATTGAAATGCACTGGTCTGAAATTGGAAGAACAGATTTTATATGTGTGTCTACTTAATAGATTATATATATGTATGTATATGTATGTGTTTATATATTTATTAGTTTCCATTAAACTAACATTAAACTTCCATTAACTTTTTCTCAAAATCAAATTATTTTTCCAGATTTAGAGCTTTACAAAGAAACCAACAATGTCTTATTTTCACTGATTTATTCACTGTTCCATAAATACCTTTATGTTTGTAGAATAGCCTTTCCTTCTTAATACAAATCCTTTGTCCTTGCTCATCTCCATGCCATCAGATCCTGTATGTTTTTCCAAATCTAGTAAAATTTCTGTCCTCTCCAAATGTTCTGCCTGTCTTTCATGGAACAGTATTATTTTTATTCACTTCCTTATTAGTGTTACCGAACGCCGGCCTCAGTTTCCCTCAGCCAATAAAAGGAAACTAAGTTTGAGGAAAAGGAAAGCGGTTTTATTTGTCGACAAATGAGGAGGGAGGCAGACTCATGTCCGAAAAACCACCGTCCTGCTCTTTGGCAGTGGGCAGGGGTATTTATACAGGGGGAGATGGGTAGGCATCCGCGAAGGGGAGGGGGAAGGGGTCCGCACAGAGACAAGTGGGCGCCAGCTCAACAGGGAGATGGATGGGTGTCAGCTCATTCATCTTAAGGGAAGGGGAAGGTGTCAAGGCACAGAGACCGGGTGATCGCCAACTTGTTTTCCTTAGGGCGAGGGGGAAGGGTCTACAGGGAAACCGGTGGGCGCCAGCTTTTTTTTCTTCCCAAGGGGAGGGGAAGCTGCAACAAATGGGAAAGACAAGTCATCAATCCTGTTAATGCTAGATAAGGGGAATTGCAAAAAAATGGGAATTGCAAAAAAATGGGGGAAAGACAAACTTGTTAACTGTATCATAATCCCCACTCTCAGTTATGACCTTCCATTTCTATGGGAAAAGGGGCGTCGTGTCATCTGGCTGCTTCCTGCTGAACAGGGTCGTCGTGGTGGGGGGTTTATGATGGAAGGCCTGCACTTATTGGTGCCATAGTTCCCGACATAATGTTAAGGTCTTGGTGCTGGTGTGGCAGCGACAAGATATACAACACAGCGTAGTCCTAAATGTAAGAGGGATTACTTTTTCTCTTCCTCAAGATGATGACATTAAGGCTATAGCCCTCACTGGAGAGGACCAGAGAATAATATAGTTACTGAGACATAATTTTTCTCTACCCTCATCCCAATTCTGTAAAATAGTAAACCAAATCTAATTTTAACAATTTTCCCTATATTTGCATAAACTCATAGGGCAGAGTAAACAAGTAGAGTGTTGTTGGCTTTGTTGAAAATTCCACAGGCCTTAGCGTGAGCTTTTTAACATCCAGTCCATGCCGGCTTTATCAAAGTCACAGTCTCACCAATCTTCACCTGAGATTTCCTCTTCTCAAGGTTCCCAGGACTTTTTCCAGGGTTTTCCTCAGTCCTGTCCATGGAGGCAGCTTCCTCATTTTTCATGGAGGTCTCTGGAACCCAGTAAGCAAGGTGACAGGATCTTCTTGGCTCGCTCTTCTCAGCTCAGCACGGTTTATTCCCAGAAGAATTTCAATCAAAGCCTTTTAACAAAACATGTTTAATTTACCAGGTTAAGGAGAAATAAATAAAATTCCCTATTGAGATTATGCAAAGATAGACATTGTCCTGAGAAGTACAAATATTGCTTATAAATTTTGGGATGAGACAAGAGAAAAGCAAATGCTTCAGTTTGTTCATAAAAAGATGCAAATTGTCATTGTTAAGATCATAGCCCAGCTTAAAGACAAGGTTTCTGGAGACCCAAAAAACCAAAACATTAAAAACTAATTTTTTTTAAAGTCATGAAATATTATTCAAATCTTCCTCAGTGTACTTTCCATATATTAAGTCTCCATCTTCTGTTGGTAATTTTCATAAATCAAATTTTTATAGGCTCAGTAGGTCTTTTCAGTTCCAAAACATATTTATATTGTCAGTCTCTTTTTGTGAGTTTTTTTTTTTAGAGACAAAGCTCAGCAAATAAACTTTAGAAAGAACAAAAACTCGAAAATGACCATACCTAAAATCATGGCTTAAGGTAAAAGACAAGGATGTTTGCTCAGTTTTGTGACAAACATACACATACATATTTCAGTATAATCAGAACCATCCAATAATATTATACCAGAACATACTAGGTTTTAAAAATCGCATATATTTTAGAACACTTTAATCAATTTTATATATGCTGAAAAGGTATAACTTTTTCCCTCAATGACAATTTTTATGAAGTTTTAACATTTCTAGATTGGTCCAATGTGTTTTAGCATTTTGCTATAAGGAAAATAATTTATTAAGAGTCCTAAGATGCATCAAATAATTTTACTTGATTCAAAAAAAAACTTTACCATTTCTGAAATTTGACTCCAAGAAAAGTTTCTTCACAGGCTTAATAATATATACAGATTTTTATAAAACAACACTAAGGTACCCAGAGTGATAACTAGAGGTTTTTAAAAGTAGATATATTTTCACAGTGCTCAACAATGCTGACAGGACTATATTTTTCAGTTTACCAAGTCCAAGGGTAAAAGAGAACCAAGATTTCAGATTACCTAAACAGTTTTTAATTTGTCATCAAGAATTAGTAAAAGCAGTTTAAGAATACTTGAGCCTTTACTGCAGATGGAAAAGAAATTAAATTTTGGTTTTACGTAAGTACACCACTGATAATAAATTTGAATATTCCTAAAGCAAGTCATTTTAGCACATAGCATTTTACTAAGATACCTCTCTCAGATCTGCAAAGCTTTAACACCTTTATTTTTTCAAGATAGCTATTTTGTTTTGACACTAAATTTTTCAGACCTTTAGCATATTTTTTTACATACATATCTTAACACAATCTCGCTTTATTTGCATTTAGAGTTACAACATTTTAGTTTTTAATTTTTAGATTGTAAGACTGTTATAGAAGACTTTTGTCTTTATTTATGCCCACAGGCCCAGAGATCTTTTTCCAAAGTTCAAGCCCCCAGCAATTAGGCAATAGAGCATCCATTGCCCCAGCAGAGGCACATTCGCACTTTAAAGCAAGCAGGGAGTACAGAAGCTGGAGACTCCCAAGAGGTCATCTGGGGCACACAAGTCAGGCGCCTGGCCAGAGAAAGTCCATCAGTCACTCCCTGAAACTTTTAGTCCACTCAGGCCTTGTCCCAACAAAACTTCAGCTAATTAACAGGCAAGCCTCACATTTTTTACTTTAAGACATTGTTAGAACTGTTATGCTATTATTCCTTTGTACTGGATAACTCATACATAAACACATGTTTTATTTTTTCCTGGATGATAACATCCAGTTTTCCTACTATAAGAAGCAAAAATACACCAAAAGCTCATCAAGCAGTCAACAAACTTTCATTATTAAACTTAGTAAATCCTTAGTTTTATAGGAAAAATATACCACCATTTAAATAATGATAAGAAGAACAGAGATACCAAGTGTAGCTCTAGTTTTTCTTAGGATACGAAGTTCAAATTGCAGAGTTATAAATGAAACAAATTTATATACCAGAGGTTTTTCTTTTTTTTTTTTTTTTTTTCCTTGGCTAGGACAAGGGAAGGAAAAATCAATTAAGTTGCTTACCTGGGGAACAAAGGTATTTCTTTCAAGGTAAATAAATAGTGGGCCAGTCTTTTTAGAAGAGAATTTTATCAAAAAGAAGTCCAGCTATAAACAAAATCACACTTATCTCTGTTAACATAGACCAGGTCAATATTTTTTCTTTTTTTTTTTGACCACTCCAAATTTTTTAAAACACATTTAACATACAATAAAACTTTTAACTCCCAACATTATAAATCTAAGACATATGTGCTTTAATTAAACCATTACATTTTGAACTAGTTTTTGTTTACCAAAAATTTTAGATCGCGATCTCAAAATTTGGGTTCTTTTCTATTAGAATTTATATAGGCGCCATTTTAAATGATTTTTAACACAGTAACCCTCCAGAGACAAAAAAACACAAAGGCAAAGACATAGACACAGAGATCTCTTTCATTTAGAATTTTGGCCATTTGCACTAATTTTTAGAGATAGTTATTTTACCAATATTTCTGACAACACTGACAACAATCATTAATTTGCTTTTTAATATTTTTTCTAACTAACTCCTTCAGATAAGAAAACATTTCTCAAGTTATATTTGTAAGAATGCCCCTTAGGTTCTAAAGAAAGTGGGGCATAAAATTCCCTATCAGTTTTCTAAGGCCACATATTCCTTTAAATTCCTAGAAGAGATATTGGATGGGTAGACAGTTTCACCAAAACTATATCCCTTTCAATACAAAGATAGACTAATTCCTAAAACAACTTAAGTTTTCAAGTTAAGTTGATATAGCCATCTAAGTTCTGTTGGTTTTTTTTTTGTTTGTTTTTGTTTTAATCAAGGAGGTTTCCAATAAGAGAGATGGAAGTTAAAGTCCTTACATGTTCTAATAAGCATCCCATTTTAATCATTTTAAAACCTCTAGAACCCAAGATTGGAACCATTTTTAAAGACAAGCATAGAAAACTCAAATTGCTTCACAGAGTCCTAGTTTCTGTTTGACCTCACGGATGAGGCCTGGTCCAAGAAAGATAGAACATGGGCCATGAGATATACATGGGCCACGAGAAGGACAGCAGAAGAGGCAAATTAAGATCTTAACTTGGCAGCTTATTTGTTCTTAGATTCTTACTAGAAATTTGATAAGGAATATTATTTACAGAAACCTACTATGTAGTTTGATTAGTAAATTGATTACTTTAAGAGACTTAGATTTTCAAGGAAACCTAAAATTTTATGGTCAATAAGAAGTTTAGAAATTTTCCAACCAACTAGCAAGCTTCCTTTATAGCTAACTAGAAAGTCCAAAGTAATCTTGACAAAACCATCTGAGCCTGATCCCAGAAGTCTCAGCACGTGATCAGAAAAAGCCTGCAAATTTAGAGGAAGAAAACACCTCCTTAAAGTGGAGAACACTCTCTTCAGCTTACTTTACATCCAATTATTACAGTGACTGGTAAATACTGAGTTAGGTATCTGACTAAAACATAAAAAGCAGAAAAATACCAAATTTTTAAATTATCCAAGACCTGATTCCAGATACTTGCTTGAATTCCTTACACAGGCACAAAGATCAGATTCACAAATCTATTTGCATAAAATGGGGAAAAGGTAAGGTAAGACAAGAATAGAAAAACTGAAAAAGAGGTGTCCACAAGACCAAAAACCTGGCTCACAAAATGCCAAGAGCTGGAGGCCTGGGTAGAAGGGATTAGCATAGCCATTGACACAGCTATGGAAACAAGATCCTCAGTCTCCAATGCCTAGATTACAAAGCATAACACCCAAGCAGGTATAAAGATATGGAGATTGGGCCTATTGTAGAATTGGGCCTATTGTAGAATCTCTGGTCACTTTCAGATTCTACATAATTATCCAGAATCAGCAACTAACTCGAAGGCTCACAAGGGGCGAATCCCTAACAGAAGACATAGACATATCCGTTCAATCTCTGCACAGGCTCTGGAGAGCACTCTGTCTGCCCACCTGTGCCTAAGTAGCTTCCTCTTTTCACCAACCCTCTCCCTCTGCAGGGCAGCAGCCTCCCTGCCTGCCCATGACCTGTCTCTCTGGGGCCTCTCCTCACTGACCTCCCTCAGCGGAGGTCACTCTCCTCAAAGCCACCCACCTGCAACCACGCAGGCCTCTCTCAGCAAACCTGTCCCTCCTGGGGCAGCTGTTCCTGCCCGCTTGTGTCTCCTTTACTTTCCTTGTCCCCTTTCCCTAATAAACCTGCCCTTTCAATATAACTAATGTCTCTGTCTCGTGGAGAAACTGGCCTGGGAAGTTTGCTGCAGGTCCCTGAAACAGGAGCTCTGGCAACACCTTTCCCATAGTGAACCCAAAGACCCCGCACTCCAGACCCACTAACTCCAAAAACAACATCAAGTAGAAGTCCTGGTCCAAGCCCAGTTTTCTCTCTGGAACAATTACAGTCCTTCCAGCCATCTGCCAATGTCCTAGAAGAGTAAGAATAATCTTAGGTTGCCTAAAGCCAAAGCATCTGGACTGACACTGAATGTCAGGGTAAGATTTTAGCAGAGCATAGATAAAAGGAGCTCACAGGTGAGCCAGCCAAAGTGGAAAAGGAGAGTATATTGCCTGGCTCTTGTGCTAAAAAAGAATCAGTCTGTTCCCCACAATCAGTTTTTCCTGGGCTCCTGCAGGGAAACCGTGATAGGGGTTGCTTCTTAAACATAGGTTTGTAGCTACAGGTCGACCACTTAGTTAATATTTTCCCCAAGGGGCTTTTAGATGGAACAAATATGGCACCTCTCATAAGTTTAACTAAATCCCTGGCTTCCAAAAACAAACGGGAAACTCCAAATACCAAATACCAAATAGATATCAAGTGACAAAAACACCAAATGTTTCCCAATTCCCACTCAACCGGGCCTAACACACCAAAGAGCGCTCCAAATTGAGGGAGACTCATAGACTCCCTCCCAAATGAGGAGACCTGAACTCCCCCTCCGCGAGGGGACTCAGATTCCTCCCGAATGTGTGAAGGCCAAGGTCTTGGCGTGCACGCCAGGGGAACTTACACCAAACGCCAGGGGACCGCGGTTTTCCATCCAGTTTCCATCTCCTCAAAGGTAAATCCAGGGTGCAGAGAAGAGCTGTGCCTCTCCCGAGGAGGACTTGGGAAGTTCCCCGGAGGAAAAAGAACTCCAGCAGCTGCTGGGACTCTCCCTCATCCTCCTGGAGAGAGGGCGCTCCCTCTCAGCAGGAGGGTCAGGATGCCACCCGGGATGCCCAGGCCCCTGTCTGACAGCACAGACCAGCATAGATAGGTGAGCCCTGGTGCGCAGCAGCAGGCAACAGCTCCGTCAGTTGGAAGTCAGAGTTGGGGTTGGGAGAGCCGAAGTGGCATCCACCTCCTGGCTGGCTCGCCAAAATTGTTACCGAACGCCGGCCTCAGTTTCCCTCAGCCAATAAAAGGAAACTAAGTTTGAGGAAAAGGAAAGCGGTTTTATTTGTCGACAAATGAGGAGGGAGGCAGACTCATGTCCGAAAAACCACCGTCCTGCTCTTTGGCAGTGGGCAGGGGTATTTATACAGGGGGAGATGGGTAGGCATCCGCGAAGGGGAGGGGGAAGGGGTCCGCACAGAGACAAGTGGGCGCCAGCTCAACAGGGAGATGGATGGGTGTCAGCTCATTCATCTTAAGGGAAGGGGAAGGTGTCAAGGCACAGAGACCGGGTGATCGCCAACTTGTTTTCCTTAGGGCGAGGGGGAAGGGTCTACAGGGAAACCGGTGGGCGCCAGCTTTTTTTTCTTCCCAAGGGGAGGGGAAGCTGCAACAAATGGGAAAGACAAGTCATCAATCCTGTTAATGCTAGATAAGGGGAATTGCAAAAAAATGGGGGAAAGACAAACTTGTTAACTGTATCATTAGTAGGTAACATTTAATAGTTATAGAGTAATTTTATTGTGTGTTAGGAAAATATACTACTGAAATTAATATAAACTGAAATTATGAGTACTTAGATCAGGAATAGTCACTTAGAACAGTCACTTAGAACAGGAACACTTGAGTTTATGATTCTATGGGTGGGTAGTTTGGGCTTTGGTCAGGCTTTGGTGGGTCTTTTGCTTTCAGCTGGACTCCATTTGGCTGTGGTCAACCGCAGCTCTGTAAGTGGTTAGGCCTCTGGAGTTGGCTGGCTGTCAGCTGGACCCCCACTTTTCTCCCCCAATGACCCTTCTTCCCCCAGGAGGCTTACCGGGCTTTTCCTATGACAGAGCCAAGGGTCCAAGAGATATGGCAGAAGCATGCAAGGCCTCTTGAAGTCACTTGGAACTGGCCCACCATGATTTCTGGTGCACGCCTTTGGTTCCTGCTTCTAAGTGGGAGGAGCTACAAAGTCACATTGCAGGGGGCATGGATATAGAGAAGGGAGCAGGGATAGGTTGTAACTGATCTTCTACAAAGTTAACTTAAAGAAAAATGCAGGTGGTAGGAGACCATGGTAGATAGTGAAGCTGTTAACCAAATGACTGACTACAGATCCATACAATCCTCCTGACAATCATTTACTACCTTGTCATGATTGTGGTATTATCACCCAGTGGCACCAGTTTGGAGACCAGTTTGAGTAATGCGTTCTATACATCTTGATATTTACTAATTGAAGTTCTAAAATTCCAGCTCTCTCTAAACCGCCTTTGGATCTCAGGATGAGAGTATGTGTGTGGGTATGAGGGAAGGAATATGTTGGGGTAAAGGAATATCCGGGGGTCTTCTCACAAAACGTTGTCTCCCATTGTGACCCTCAGGCAGTGAGGTTGTTTTAGTGGAAGCTGGGTCACTCCAAAAGTATCTGGACAGCTGCATTTCTCTTTTTTAAATTTTTTTTATTTATTTATACAAGCACTGGGTACAGTCAGAAGCATGGGAAGGTGAGAGAATTCACCAGAGCCAGAGTGGGGAGCAGAACAAGCAGACTGATGAAGTACACTGCTGAGGGGAGCAGCAGGTGGCAGAAGAGGTCTGCGCGCCATGTGGGACCCTCGCCAGTGGCCAGGGATCAAACCGGTGCTGCAGAGGCTGCGGGCAGCTTCGAAGCCCAGCGCTCAACCACTGTGCCACCAGGGGAGGCCCTGGGCAGCTGCATTTCTTTCCTTCTGTTGTGCTGCTAGTTTGGGGAGGTCTTCAACATTTTGATCCAGCTATTCTGATTTAGTCTTTGGGATACAGCCACTTTGAAGCCAGCAAAATGTTGCTAGCATCGACTACAACAATGAATATTTAGTTTTAGAAAAAATTAGTAATGCAAGAATGGGCATCTTCCCCCTACTCTTGAGCCCTGCCCTAGAGTTGAGACAAGCAGTGAGGTGAACCACGTCCTATTAGTGGTTGACAATGAGCCAGGAGGCTAACCTGGGCTTCAGGCTGAAATGCTAAAATTAAATTAGAATACATTGGAAATATGGTTGCTATTAACACCGATTTCCATAAGCAATTCTTACATAACTAAAAAAATGCAAATTGATGCACGCTTGCTGAGGGAGACAGCAGAATCAAGCTGAGTTTACAAAAGAAAGAAAAAAGAAGGAAAAAGGGAAGGAAGAAAGGAAGAAAATAAAGAAAATAAAAAGAAAACAAAAAGAGAAAAGCTCCTGATAGGGAAGACACTGACCTGTCAAGTCCTTTCACAGAGTGTGACAGCAAATTACCTAGTGCAATGTCAGAGCACAACAGTCCTGACAACATTGAGTTCATGGTCTCTCATGCCAATCATTATAGTCAGCCCAAATACCGAGGTCATTGAATATGTGATATTTTTGTATCCTCGGGCTACTGTAAGAAAGAACCACAAGCTGAGTGGTTCAGAACAACAGAAGTGCATACTCTCACAGTTCTGGAAGCTACATATCTGAAATTCAGGTGTCCATATGACCATACTTCCTCTAAACGCCGTAGGGTAAGAATGTTCCTTTTTCTCTTCTCATTTCTGGTAGCCCCAGATGTTCCTTGGCTTGTGGCTCCAGAACTCCTGTCCTCCTTCTGCACTTCTCTTTAATCATTTCCCTCGGCACATGTCTATCTTTGTGCCCAAATTTCCTCTTTTTATAAGGACTCCAGTCATAGAATCCATGCCGTTGACTGATTTTAACTTGATTAACTCTGAAAAGACCTTTTTTTCAAATAAGGTCACATTCCAAGACACTGGATTTTAAGGCTTCAACATATCCTTTTAGGAGGACACAATTTAAACTATAACACAGATAGGGTTGCTATTTATCTACAATGGGTGATTTATTTCATTATCTAAATTGTAAAATTGCCTTGTAAATATGTAAACTTTAAGTAGATCACCCAAGAAGCTGTCTGGTTCCCAAAAATAGCACAAAGGAAATAAACCAAGAAAACAAGATTTACCAAAAATTAGGAAGTATTTTACCATTGGAAAACCTGGAAAAACAAGTTTTTAAATGTATTTTGAACAAAGTTATGTATATTTACATAAATTATCACTTACTAGTTATTATTATTAGTGAATATTAAGTGGCAATGACTTTCTAATCGTGAGAGATGGAAAAGCAGTGAAATGGGTGCAATTTCAAAGACATTAAACTTTTTTTTATCATCAGTATAGTATGTATCACACATGCTTTATCTTTGTAACCCACATATACCGGACCTCCTCTGGGACCTATCCCGGAGTGTGAATGAAAAATATAATTGGGGGCACTTCATATATTTTCACTATCTTTTTATAAAATACCAGATGGGAGACTGTCCTTAATAAATAGTAATAGTTTAAGAGAGAATATGCATCACACATAGACACAGGCACTCACACACAACACTCATACACACATCAGGGAGTAGTTTCTAAAGTGAATGACTCCTCTCTATGTTTCCCCAAACTTTTTTTTCTGCTTGTATTGAGAAATGATTGACATACATGACTGTATAAGTTTAAGACTTGGTGGTTTGATTTACATATATTGTGACATGATTACCAAAACAGACTAGTCAATCTCCCTCATCTCATATGTTGCAATGAAAAGAGAGGGGATAAGAAAAAAATGTGTCCTTGTGATCATAACTGTTAAGATTTTTCTCTCATAACAACTTTACTGTATATCATACAGCACTGTTACCTATAATCATCATGTTGTACATTACATCCCTAATGCTTGTTTATAACTTGAAGGTGGTACCTTTGACTACCTTTCTCCGACACCCCTCCCTTCACCCTCTGCTCTGGTAACCACATGTCTGATCCTCTCCTTTCATTAGATTTCACATATAAGTGAGGTCAGATGGTATATGTCTTTCTCTGCCTGACTTGTTTCACTTAGCATAATGCCTTTAAAATCCATCCTTGTTGTCAAAAATGATAAGATTTCCTTTTTTTCAGTGACTCAGTAATATCCCAATATGTATATGTACACCATAACTTCTTTATCCACTCACTCATTGATGGGCACTTAGGCTATTTCCGTGTGTTGGTTATTGTAAAAAAAAGATTGTTGGTTATTGTGGGTACAGATATCTTTGAAATTTGTGTTTTTTTAATTTCTTTCCCCAAACTTTCAAAATACCCAGTTAATGTGATTGGTTTTCCTTCTCTCCTTCCCTGTCTACCTGAGCCCTTTGTTAGGAGAAATAACCAGTCTGTGATTTCTTCCCACAGCTATTAAATAAACATTAAACCAATGTTTTAGAATATTCCTTTGAGCATCAATAATTAGCCCCCTGAGTGTACTCACACATGAAGGTCTTGAGAAGAAATATTCTTGTGAATAAAGACAATGGGTTGTTGATAAGAGAAAACAAGGCTGAACAGCTTGGAATCCAGTGTGAAAAGATGATGACTGAGAGAAGTTAAAACAGCAACAAGATGATGAAAGGCATGGAGAGAGAATGGGTGTCAGTACAGCCCTTTTATTCCAGGATACTAGAATGAAGCTGAAGAGGTGTGTTTAGAACCAAAAGAGAGGTGTAATTCCAAATAGCAATCTTTTTTTTTAAAGATCTACTTATTTATTTATGCATACAAGAACTGGGGTACAGACCAGACATGTGGGGGTGAGAGGATTCACCCGAGACAGAGTGGGGAACAGAACAGTCAGACTGACTGAAATACACTGCTGGGGAGACAGCGGGGGAGTCAGGAGAGGTCTGCGGTGCTGTTGGGTCAACTTCCTGGCCAGGGATTGAACTTGTGCTCAGAGGCTGCAGATTGCTTCATAGTGCTGAGACTTAACCCCTTCCACCACCAGAGAAGCCCCCCAAATAGCAATCTTAAGGTTCAATTTGTGTAAAGTTTTAGACTGATGGAAAAGGGTTTGACATCAAGTTCAGAGTTCCCATTTTCCCACGTTAGTAGTGCTTGATATGCCATCCCATAGTTTCCCAATAAAATGTCTATATAAAGGTACAAAAAAGATACAGAAAATAAACAGAAAACCATATGATGTGGTCTGGTGGGAATTTCCATGAAGAAATATACAGATGAATGTACTGAGTAACAATATTCTGACTCCATAATGAGTGAGGAAAAGACTTTGATCACCCCTTATTCTTTGCCCCCCTAAATCTGGGATATGTTTACTAGATACACAGGTGGTTGCTGCTCACAGGAAGAGGGTTATTTTCCATAATGGGCAGAATTGTTCCTTGTACCACACCTGGCTCGTCATTTCTTATTTTACATCCATTGGAAATGAAAACTCCAAGCCTGCAGCACAGCCAGGAGTAAAGGACATGATTGGGATTCACATTGCATCATGGGGTGAATATTAAACTCAGAAAAGATACTAATGGGAGGGACAGAGAAAAGGGCCCTCAAGAGCAGCGTTCCCACCCTGCTTCAGCAGAGTTGAATGCCTGATAGATATCAATATTAGCATCCTTAAGTGTTGAATTTTTATTTTGATAATCATAAAAGGGTCTGTGATGATTATAAAGAAGTCTGAGAATGGCAGTCAAGCAGTTTCTGATGCTTAAAACAGGATAATGGTAAAGGCACAGAGACACACCTTTCCCTGTTCCTTTTCTTCCTGGCTGATTGAGTGAGAATACGTACCGCTCTTAAACTAAGTTGCCTCCAGTTATTGAACTTACTTATAACATCCTTATAAATAGGTAAGTAATTACTGCTTCCTGTAGCCTGGTATGCAATTCTCAGAAATGTTGGAGCTTTGGCCTGGGGCATTTACAAGTCATTTGAATCTCAGGTTCTTCAGTGTTTATTGGTAGATATTAAAGATTTTCAATTATCAAGGTATCACAAGAAAAAGTGCAACTGAATACAACTAAGAACTTACAGCCTACAGACATAGGTTGTGGCAGGCATTTTGTTGGCTCCCTAATATCTATTCTGCCATTCTCATGTCTAACAAAACTCCAATTTTCCCATCAGGGTATAAGAGCCTAGTTAACAACAACAAACAGCCTTCCCAAACTCCCTTGTGGCTAAGGGTAGCAATGTGACCTCTGGCTATGAGAGTTAAACGGAAGTCACTGGAGAGGGTGGGGGGTAGTATCCTGGAAAGGTCTTTCAAGGACACTCACATGTCTGACATGTGCTTTGACTTTTGTTGTCTTGCCTTTTGTAATTTTCCCTCTTTCTGTCTGGATGGCAGACTAAATGGGTGTTTCTCTTACAGTTCAATGCATTCTTAACTGAAACATCATGTTACACACTTACTTCTTCCCCTTTTCATGTCAGTGGTTGAAAGGGAGAATGAAACCCACTAAAAAAGTATTAGGAAGTTATAATTTTGGAGCTTTATCACAATCTTTGTGAAATTGTTTCCAGCATGAGGTATGGCCTGAGAAATATCTTGGCTCACTGATAAGAGGCAATGAGATGGGGCCAATTAATAGGCTATGATTTGAAAGTATCTAAGAAGAGTCGGCGTTTTGAGGGCCTTGGATAGGTGGGCTGATGGGCCCTGGTAGCCGAGTTCATCAAACACTTAGAGGAGAACATAGAGATGTAGAGCTCTTCATTAAAGAGCAGAGAGATATAAAGCAGAGCAAAAATTGATGACCGAAATAACCAAATACTAGGAAACATAGGTTGCAACAGGCAGAATTAAAATCTGCAGTGAAAAGGAAAATTGACATTTTAGAAAATTAGATCCATAATGTGCAGACATTTGTCTTAGGCAATCGTAGAATGTAAAAGGGCACAGAATGAAAAAGAGGGAATAGGCTAGATACGATGTACTGAAATCAGAAATGAGAAATAAACATATGTAAATGAAGTTAGAAATAAAAAATGTAGTGGTAACTTTTTTTTTTTTTTTTTTTTTTTTAGTGGTAACTTTTCTTGAGCTAAAAAATATCAGATCTGCAATTCAAAGGAAGTCACTACAGGGGAATTAAGCTGATTATATCTTATCTACATGATGTACTACTATTCAGTCATTTAAAATAGTATTTATGAAATGTTTTAATGTAGGCAATGAAATGTAGGAATGCGGGGGCGGGGTGGGGGAAAGCAGAATGCAAATCACCTGTTTAGTGTGAGGGATCACATTTCAGTGATTTAACGTGATAAAAATGTATTTCTCATTAACAAAATAATCCAGTGTGGGTGCTCAGTGGGTGGTCTTTCACATGGTGGAAGGCGCCTTCTATCTTGCTGCTCTGCTATCTTTTCAGCCCTTTCCATTCAGACTTGGATGGGGAAAGAGTTTGGGGTAGGCATACCTACTTAGCTACTTCGACAGTAAAGTGGCACTTCTCACTCTACTTATATTGGCTAAATCTCAGTCTTTTTTTTTTTTTTTAAGATTTATTTATTTATGCATACAAGAACTGGGGTACAGGCCAGAGGTGTGGAGGGTGAGAGGACTCACCAGAGACAGAGTGGGGAACCAAACAGGCAGACTGACTGAAATACACTGCTGAGGGGAGCAGTGGGCGAGTCAGGAGAGGTCTGCTGCGCCATGTGGGTAGATCCCTGGCCAGGGATCGAACTCGTGCTGCAGTGGCTGCAGATGGCTTCATAGGTTGCATCTTAACCCCTTGTGCTACCAGGGAGGCCCTAAACCTCAGTCTTATGGGCGCACTTAACTACAAGGGATGCTGGGATATGTACTCCAACTGTGTGCCAGGAGAAAAATGAAATGGCTTTAGTGAGCACATAGCTGTCATTGCTTTGTATGATTCCAACTGTATAAAATCTATAATATTAAGACTGGAGGAAATAAAACCAATGTACTTTATTTAGTCCTCTCTGGGTAGCAGAATTAAAGCTATTCTCTGCTTCTTTATTCTTTCTGCATTTTTTTTAAAGATTTATTTATTTTTATACAAGAGCTGGGGTACAGGCCAGAGGCACAGGAGGGTGAGAGGATTCACCAGAGAAGTGGGGAACAGAACAGGCAGACTGACCGAAATACACTGCTGAGGGGAGCAGTGGGTGCGATAGGAGTGGTCTACCATGCCATGTGGGAATCTCCCTGGTTGGCCAGGAATCGAACCCAGGCTGCAGACAGTTTCACAGCGCTGCGCTCAACCCACTGTGCCACCCGGGAGGCCCACTTTCTGCATTTTAAAAGTTTTTTTTTGCAGTGGTGTGTATTATTTATAGTGCCAGAAAAAAAGCAACATTATCAAATGCTAAGAGACTTTGGATAAATTAATAGAGGCTAGAACTATACTATGCTTTTAAGAGACATAAAAGAGCAAGGAGAATATCTCTTACTTCTGATACAGTGGTTCACAGATCCAATAATGGTATTTCACATACTGTCCTTTGGGACCAGGTGAGTTTAGACTTTGGTGAAAGTATAGTGAGTTTAGACTTTGAAATTTAAAATATTATTAAAATTCAGAAATTAATATTTCCCTTGTACTACAAGACAGTTGTGTTTTGTTTTGTTTTGTTTTGTTTTGTTTTCAGAACATGGACATGTTCTGATGTAAACAGACTCAGACATTTTAGCAGGCAAGTTAGAAAGAACAACTGCATGAGAATTTGGAGAATTCTGTCTCTCCCTCCATAGAAGATATTCAGTGTGTCAATCCAAGGCTCCTACATTAAGAAAGGTGGAACATAGGTCTGCACACATTTGTATTTATAGTGTTCAAACAACACCCGCCTCCTTACTGTCTTTCTGAAAGAGAAAGGTGTAGAAAATGCGCTAACATCAGCTGTTGTGATCTTTGCTATTGTCCGGATTATCCTAGCACTACAATCACAGGCTACAGTGTGTGTTTCTGGGCTACCCCTTCGGATCCTCTTTGGGGTGATTTGATGTTAAGACAGCAAATTTTTACTACAGGGGGAAGCCTAACATAATGCCAAAGTGTTGAAATTGTTAATGCATATTTTAAAATTCTAGGAGTTTATGAGATCACATTTGGTGTGTATAATCCCTGGGGTACAATTTGAAGAAGAAAAATGGAATCTTACCAAGGGCGATGTAGGAATTTTGGAGAAGTAAATGGATGGTTTGCAATTACAATGGGAAAGGATTCTCTGAAAATCCAAACCCAAATTTTATGACACTGTATTAGCATATATACACAGAATGCTAAGTTTTAAAGTTGATTATTTTTGTATTTTTGAAAGGGGAGAATGGGCCTCCCCGGTGGTGCAGCGGTTGAGCACTGGGTTGCGAAGCTGCCCGCAGCCTCTGCAGCGCCAGTTCGATCCCCGGCCTCTAGGCGAGGGTCCCACATGGCTCGCAGACCTCTCCTGCCCCCCTCTGCTACCCTCACAGTGTACCTCGTCAGTCTGCCTGTTCTGTTCTCCGCTCTGGCTCTGGTAAATTCTCTCACCCTCCTGTGCTTCTGACTGTACCCCAGTATAGTCTTGTATAAATAAATAAATAAATATTGAAAGGGGAGAAGGAAAGGAAAATTTGCCTTAAAACTGTTGCCTAATTTTTAAAATTTAATTAAATTTTTTTCTTACAACATTGTAGTCCCCATAGTTCTCTACCACCGTATCACCCCTGAAACACCAGCAGATTCCCTGTGCTCTTCCCGCCCCTGTTTTGATACCCACTCCTCCCCCTCCCTTGCTGTGTGCCTCAGATCTATGGTCAGCTTGCTAATTTTGTGTTGTCTAATTTTTTTTAAGTAATACTTATTTTTCTTTTCAGCTTAACAAGTAACATCTGCTACTTGTAGAGAACTTTTAAAATTATAGCACTGTATTGCCATAGGAATTTTAAAGTGCAGTAGAATACTACAGTACAGCTACTGTTTTATAGTACGATGTGTTAGACATCATTCTAAACAGTTGATATATATGAACTGTGTTGGTTTTCATGATAACTTCTCAGGTAGGTATTATTAATCCTATTAATAGATGGGGAAGCTAACTATTTTGGTTTTCATGATAACTTCTCAGGTAGGTATTATTAATCTTGTTAATAGATGGAGAAACTGAGTCACAAAGAAGTTACTTAACAGGCACAATTTGTCCTATAACCAGCAGAAAGCAAGGGTTCATCTAGGTAGTCTGGCTTCAGAGGATTCTTATCTCTAAAATCATCCATTCATTCTTCATACAGATGTTTACCGAGCCAACTTTTTGGTCCAAGTTGATAACATTTTCTATACATGTACTTCGCTTTATAATTTTTTTTAAAGAAGATTTATTTATTTATGCATACAAGAGCTGGGGTACAGGCCAGAGGCGCGGGAGGGTGACAGGATTCACCAGAGACAGAGTGGGTAACAGAACAGGCAGAATGACTGAAATACACTGCTGAGGGGAGCAGTGGGCGAGACAGGAAAGGTCTGCTGCACCATGTGCACTGCTCCCTGGCTGACCCGGGATCGAACTCTTGCTGCAGAGGCTGCGGATTGCTTCATAGTGCAGTGCTTAACCCCTTGCGCCACCAGGGAGGCGCCTACTTTATAATGTTTTAAAGATTTTATTTTCAAAAATATTGTTAATGTATGTTTTGTGATTATCAAAATAAGGAATGAAATGGTATCTTTGGATTCTCTCCTATATGTGTGTGAGAAATCAGCTCGCTGTCACTTCATTATCTCCATGTGTAGTCTTTGTTAATGTGATGTGGAGTTCACTTGAACTAAATTTTTTTTAATATCTTATATTCCTTTTTTCCCCCCAAGATTACAGTTGACAGATGTATTCTATTTTGTAAACATTTATGATTCTTTAGATTGATCTCAAAAGTTTCCAGTGCTTGTTGGCAATTCTTTCTCAACTTCCTGTTTTTCCTTTAATTTTTATTGCTGCTGACATTATTTGCTTACTCTCTTGCTTGCTTTTTAAGAGGACAGGTGATTAAAAACTTTCAGTTCCTCACAGATTTGAGTTTTTTTGATTGCCTTCAGATCTATTTGAGTGAATTTTAAAAACCTGAGTTGGACCATTTATCTTCTAAACACTATGCGGACTCTGTTGTGTTCTGACACTTAATGTTACAAAAAGGAGCCTGGGACCAGCCTGGTTTTCCTGCCTTTATATACATCATGTTTGTTTTATGAAATGTCTGTAAAGCTTTTTCTTAACCCGTATAATGCCAAACTTTTTTTCAGAATATATCTGTGTGTGTATCTTTTATTCAAAGGGAGGCAGGAAGGATCATACTTAAGGATGCAAGTGTAGAAATCAAATCCCTTATTTTACACATTGGGTTTTGGTTTTGGATGAACGACTGAATTTTGAAAAATGTGCATAAAAATCTCATATACAAAGGGAGGTGTTTTGGGTTTTAGCTATTACACTCTGTGACTGACATAGAGAGGAATGTTCCTTAAATCTGTACATCCCAAGTCTATTTATAATAAGCAATCTAGACATATGAGGTACATCCTGATGACAACATTCTATTGATAGAGTCTCCTCAGAAAAAAATGCCATCCCCATGTTCACAATGAGATCTGATTGAATTAATTTATTCCCCTGGGTAGAGGAGTCAGTTCCTTCGTTTAACCTTCATACTCCAATGTTTTCCATCTCAGAAATTTGTCCCTAAAATAAGTCTTCAATTACTGTTTCTATCACAAATATTTTTAACTTCTTTAGAAGGAACCTCAATAATTCTTGTGTTCAACTCTCTCCTTTTGTCTTTCATGTCTTTCATTTAAAAAATAATTTTTCATGCTTTCCCTTCATTCTTATAGTATAAATTTTATCTCTGGATGTAGATTTGAATTTTATTATTATATTTTGGGGGATCATTTCTTTTCTTACTCCTCTCCATTTTCATAGCATTCTGTTATTTTCCACCTTATCCTATTCTCCTCATATGTTTTTAATGATCAGAGCCTTATTTTCTTACACTTTGCTAAAAATACCAAAATAATCTAGAATTTTCTTTGGATCTTAATTATGTTTAGTGGTTTATTCTTACACTCAGTGTTTTAAAATAGGTTTTATGTTTCTGCCCTGATAACTCAAGTAAGAAATATTTCTTTATAGGTGATTACCAACAGATATGGTAAATGAAATGCCTTTAATCTCATTATTTGGCCCTTTGAATCTGATTGTATTCTAGTTTCAGATGTCACAATCTAGCACTCGCTCATTTAGTATTGTTGTGCCGAGCAGAACCCCAATGGCCACATTCTCTGGTCACCTAATGGATGATATCCTGAAAACCTGTGATTTCATGTATCCCTTCTACCAGGGCTTATCTCTCTTCAGCTCTACCTACTGCACTTTATCTGATAACATTACCTGGTTTGCTACTTAGTCTCCTCTATCCCCCATTTTATGCTTACATTTTTTGTAATGTGATAGTTATAATTGCTGATAATGTAGGCAAAAGTAGAATAAATAGGAGATAGAGAATAAATTCTACTAACCCCCAAATATAGCATTCTTAAAATAAATGGATGTGTTCTCAATATTCTAGTTGATAAGCATCTTCACTTGCTTACCAGGGAAATGAAAGTGGCAAGGAAATAAATAAAACCTCATACTTTCAGTGGTCCCTAACCTCCAAGCTGGCTCCCAATATTGGGTCTGTCTTGCCTTGTATAATTTCCTCCCGTACAGAATTAGAGTTGTCCTGGATGTGGAAGGAAAGTATGTAGGTTCAGAGGCTATGAAATTAAAGTCATGATTTCTTCTATTTTGCTTTTTTGATAAAATTTTTTTGATAAATTTTTGATAAAATTTTGATAAAATTTTGATAAAATCTTTTTTGATAAAATTTGTTTTGGGGAAAGTCAGCTTCTGTGCTGTAGGTACGTTCTGTGAAGAATCCCATGTTTGGAGGAACTGAGGTTTCCCAACAACAGCCAGTGCCAGTTTGACAGGCATGTAAATGAACCACCTTTGAAGCAAATTTTCCTCCTCTAGTCTAGTTTGGTTTAGGCTTCTCCAGGTACGTGTACCCCCATCTAACTACCTAACTACATATAACTGCCTTCAGAATTTCCAGTTGATTCACTCCCAAACCCTCACAGAAACTGTGAGAAACATTAAATGTTTATTTATTCTTATTTAAATTTATTTTTTGAGATAAAATTTGTGTTTCACACAATTTACCATTTTCACTATTTTAAAATGTACGATTCAGTGGTTTTTACTATATTCATGTTGTTGGGCAACCATCACTACTACCCATTTTCAGAAAACTTCCATCCCCCCGCAAATAAATCTTTTCTCTCCTAATTCCTACCACTTGTCACCCCTTGACAACTACTAATGTAGTTTATGTCTTTATGGATTTGCCCATTCTAAACATTTCATATAAATGGACTCATACAATATGTTGGATTTTGTGCCTGGCTTATTTTATTTAACATATTTTCATTTTTTGTGATTCAGTGTCATCATCTATTACAGAGGAATAATAATTACTACCCCATGGGGTTATGAGTATTCAATGAAACAAAACATGTAAAGTGCTTAACGCACCACTTTATTATTGCAAGCATCCTATTAAATGCAAGCTTGTCATAACCATGACAGTAATAATTATTATTATTGACTCGAAGAGGAGAGGGCTAGGGTTAGCAGAGAGGCCAAGTATGAAAAGTACCAAAAGCTATTCAAAAGATTTAGCAACTAGAAGTCACTGGTGATCCTGGTTAAGAGCTGTACCAGTGAATGATGGTGAAACTGTAGCTGTGCTGACAGATTGGGAAGTTAGGAAAAGAAAGCAGAAGGCAAGGGCATTGTCTCTGGAAGGAGAAACTTTGAAGGAGGGACAATTAGGCAATTACAACATGCCGTTTTCCTCTGTGTGCAATGGGTGAGGGGGTGCTGCCTTACAGAGATGGTATATCCAGTGACTCCCCAGACCTATGCAGGAGAATCAGTCTTTGCCTTCTTGGGTTAGTACATTTCTAACCCTTTCTTATAAGAAAAAAAAATTAAAAAATCCAAATTTCTATTTCTGGCTTCTCTGTAGTCTGTTAAATCACCACTTTAAATATTTAAAGGTTTCCAGCATACATAGCAAGCTGATGCAATAAATGCAAAAAAGGAAGCTGATCTATAAGAGGCAAGGGAAATTAGTAGAATTACTAATTCCCAGACCATGTAGGAATGAGTGGTGGAAACTTTGAACATTTAAGCCAATCAAAGATAAGCCAAAGATGGTGAATTTAGAGGTTTTAATATCACATATTAAATTGCAAACTCATTTAGCATGTGACCATCAATATGGGTAAAATGCAGAAGATGATGTTTATATTTTTCCTGAGCTAGTTAGAGGATTTATCTGTGTAGCAATAAGCTTTCCAAGCTGGAACAGTAGGGAAGAGGCTAGACTTTATAATTTATTATTGTTCCACTTACCATTGTATTTTGTGCCAGCAGTTACACTTTAGCTAAGATCTTTCTGAATAACTTCAGTTCATCAGTCAGAAGAATAATTTCTTAAGGGTAAGGGCCAAGAGTCCTGCTTCCCTCCAACTGAGCCAAATATTGCTCCCTTACCTTAAAGGGTGCTGGAAATATCACATGATATATGGTATCTGGACATTTGCAGAGCCAAGGAGATTCTCAGTTCTTGGGATGCTTATGGAAACTTTAATAAACTATTACTGTGAGGAAGTAGAAAGAGCCTGGACTAGTCACAAAGTCCAATATCAAATCCTGTTCTGTCACTTTCTGTGTGAACTGGGTTATTCAGGCTCTCTCTAACACCACATTTCCTCACCTGTGAAATGGAACTCTTATGTCAACCTCATAGATTGTTGCACAGATGAGATGAGATGCTATGAAGCAATCTGCAGCCACTGCAGCACAAGTTCGATTCCCATCCAGCCAGGCAGCTACCCACATAGCACAGCAGACCTCTCTTGACTCACCACTGCTCCCCTCAGCAGTGTACTTTGGTCAATCTGCCTGTTCTGTTCCCCACTCTGTCTCTAGTGAATCCTCTCACCCTGCTGTGCCTCTGGCCTGTACCGCGGTGCTTGTATAAATAAATAAATCTTAAAAAAAAAAAAGACTTCAATACTCAGAGCCTACTTCCTGATGTGCAAATTATACCCACAGACCAGGTGGTGTTGTGGAATAAATACTTTCTAAGTTTTCTTCTGAATATCCACCATCTAGATTAGGACGTTCTTTCCATATTGGGATACTGAGTCATACTTTTACTCATGGTAATTCACTAAGAAGCATTATTGTCAGTCATTAGAATTACTAGTAACTCCAAGTGATTCCCATGGAAGAATTTAGCAGCTAATGAAGTCATTCACAATAAATGAATTTGCTAACTAAAATGTGGTACAGTCTTATGAAGAAAAGAATTTCTTATAATTAGAATTAAAAGGAAGTATCATTCAGCTTCTGAGTTGTATGTGGGTGAATATTTGTTGATATCACAAATAAATCGAGTCTGTGAAGTAGGATTAAACATGAGCACAAGCCGTTTGGACATTAAAGGAAATGTGGAAGGCTGTGTTCTGATCGCTTCCCATTCTGAGATGCTGTTGAGTACTGCTGTCCTAAAATATAACTTTGCCTGCAAGGATCCTGCAGGCTAATTTCAGCCGCTGGGAAACTGCCCAATTTGTCATTGGATTTAAGGTACTCTGCCGTAGGCAATGACTGACAGACATCTGTCTCTGGATCTAGGGGGAGCTTGTACTGGGAACCATAGTCCCCAGCCCTCAAATGGAACCTAATGGAAAGTGATTAGTCATAGTTATAGGTCTAAATGTTTTTGTCAGACTAATTGTGGGACTTGGTTGTGAGATTTATACACACAGGGAAGAGTTCCCTAGACGATGCAGGGATCGATGTTGCTATAACTGGGACCAATGCCTTTATTGACACAGACTAGCAAGGAAATTACATATCTGGGGTTCCTACACATTGAGGTGTTCTGTCATATCATGGGGCCTCCTGTAATAGCTGTCAAGTTCTGTGGGTTTTGCAGTCAGCCAGACCCAAATTCAGTCCCTACCTGTGCAAGTTTTGGCAGGATTTTCTCTGGTAAAATGAGGGTAAAGATAGTACCTTCCTCATACAATGAAGGGGAGAATTAAATGACATAATGCATAGTGTATGCTTCATAAAGTGCTTTTCACATAGGGTGTCTTGAAATGTTATTATATTTATTATTGTTGTTATTAATAATAAAATCTGGGGCTCTGAGAAAGTTGCCCAAGGTCAGGCAGCTAACAACTGGCAGAGCAAAGGTAAGCACCCAAGTCTTTCTGCCTGTGATTATACCACATGTTGCAAAAGAGAAGTGACTGTGGTTATTGTGAGGGCACCTGTAGCAAAGACAGAATTTGCCTCCAAATGCTGTTGTGAAACAGTCATTTGTGAGCAGAATTTTGTCAGCTGACTCCAGAAGGCATTCAAAATCTGCCACATCCATCTTTCTTAATTCCCATCTTTCTTCCCACAGGCTGCCCTGCTGCTACAGAAAGACTCTACACCTGGTCTCCGGAGAACTCTTGAAACCAGTCAAACCTAAACAGACCTACATAGGAGTTGGAGTTAAAATTTAACAAAATAAATACTAAGCATTACCACAGGTTAGCTTCTTTATTTTGTTTGTCTTTTCTTTGTCTACACCATTCTCATACCTCATGTTGGAATGGTGTTCTGTGTGAGACACTCTCTTTCCAAATTCCAAATTGAGATTGGGACACAGGTGCCTCTGTTTTTTTTCCATCTCCCAAAATTTCTAGAGCTTTTCTTTTGCACAGCCCTTACTATGCTACCTGGAAAAGACGAAGTGAAGGTGAGAAGTGAAGGTGAGAAATGGAAGGGAGGGCCTATCACGGGGCGGGAGCTGAGGGTAGCGGTAAACTGAACTCTCCACATTTTACAGCCCAGTAGTAACACTGAGATCATCCACAAGTGTAATTGTCTGATTTTCATAGAGCCTTGAGAAGTCTCGTAAGAAATGAATTGGTGTTTTTCTAGACTGTCTGTGATGAGGTTACACCAGAATGGTCTGTTCAGAAGTGTTCTAGCCCAACTCTCTTTGTATTTTGTATTATTTACTTACTGTTGTGTAACAGGTTACTCCAAAATTTAGCAGACTGAGACTGAAAACATTTATTATTTTGCAATTTCTGTGGGTCAGGAATTTGGGGCAACTTAGATGTTCTTTGACCCACGGTTCTTTCATAAGGTGGCAGTCAAGCTATCAGCGGGGGCCGTATGCATCTCAAGACTTGACTGAAGAACCTGCTTCCAAACTCCCTTGCATAGTTACTGACAGGCCTCAGATGATCTGCTTCCAAGCTTACTCATACCTCTTCTTCACCAGTCTACCTACAACATGGCAGATGATTCCTGCAGGTGAGCAAACCAAGGGTAAGCAAAAGGGGAACCCAAGATGGAATTTTATAACCTAATATCGGAATCAACAATCTAGCACTTCTGCCATGTTCTGTTTATCAGGAGCAAGCCAATAAATAGGGCCCCACTCTAGCAAAGGAGATTACCCTAGGATTTGAGAGGATAGCGATACAATTCAGCAGGGATTATCAGACACCTTTTTAGAGAGGCTGTCTAGCACAGCCATCTTCACCTCTATAAATGCCTCTTGGGTTACAGGTCACAGTATAGATTTCTAAGATTAACCCCAATTCTTTGGTAGAAATGGTTATATGCATTTGATAAACTACCTATCTCAATTGAGTTTAGGCAAGTCTGCTGTGATGATGATGGCTTGTAAGGCCGTATAGTGGACACATCCTTCTAAGGCAGCCTGGTAATTATTTGCTTTCTGTTTGCTATTGAGGATGCATATTGGGATGTAATCATGGAAACTCCAATGAGTGGCTGCTGAGATGAACGACAAATACAGCAGGTTTCCCTATGATGATTCGTGTACTGGCATTACAGAAATTGTTCTAACCCCGAAAGTGCTTAAGCTCATTAGATCACAGATTAAGGTCAAGAAATCTGAATTGAACTCCAGTCCTGCTTCTAACTAGCTCTTTACATTGGACAATCATTTCCTCATTTGGAAACTATTAAGTTTAGACTGAATGATTTTGAAGGGCCCTTCCAGCTCTAACAGTCTGTGTTTCTTTGTTTATGGGTGTCTTTCTTCTTCATGAGCTTCATGTAAAACCAAGTAAATGATCTTGCTACAATCTTGTGTTGTTGGCACAAGTTGTTTGGATTGGATATTGTCTATCATTCAGCAGTTTTCTAGTTTCAGTTTATGGAAATTGCTTAAACACATTCTCACCAGTCTTGTATGGAAAAACAGTGACTATTTATTGAAATCTTAACCCAGGCTCATAAGTTGAGCACTTTATGGGCATTCTCACATAATCCTACTTACAATCCTATAAAGTAGATGCCTTTTTATTGGTTGATAGAAGAAGAAACCAAGTACTTAAAAGTAATTTCCGGAACAAGGTGATGATTAAGGTATGGCTTAAAGGAAGGTGGGTCCTAACACCACATACCATTTTCTGACAAGTTCCCTAAATGTGTGTTGCTGAGCAGAGATGGCCTGTCTTGGCCATTTGGAAATGCCTGTCTTGGCCTTGTGATTTTTTTCCCCCTTTTTGCTGTAATTTAAAAAAAATTCCTCATAGGCAGCAGTCCTTCTGCCCACTTGTGACTATGCAGGTGCTTCTTTTCACCAACTCTCTCCCTCTGCAGGGCAGCAGCTTTCTTGCCTGCCCCGTGACCTGTACCTGCCAGGGCTTCTCTTCACTGGCCTCCCTCAGCAGAGGCAGCTGTCCTCAATGCTACCTGCCTGCGACCAGGCAGGCCTCTCTCTTAGCAAATCTGTCCCTTTTGGGGCAGCTCCCTCTGTCCCTTTTGTCTGTGTAAGTGTCCTATATTCTTCTCTCCCTTTTATAATAAACCTGCCGTTTTGGATATAAAGAAAAATCTTCATGAATGTGCATCTATTTAAAAATGTTTCTTGTGTTTTGGTTAGTAAGAGAGCTGCGAAATGGAAATGCCTGTCTTGGCCCTTTTTAGCCCTCCTGGAGGGATAGCCATAGGTTTCTTGTTGCTGTTGCTGAAAGTTCTTTCAAAGCAGGCACGACTTTGAGATTGGTTTTTGTTGTTGTTGTATTTTTTTCCTTCTTTTCCTTTAGGCATTTAGTCACACAGCTAGAATTTAGAATTGAATTTGAGCACACTGTACAACAGTCTGCAGGAATCCCAGTGGGAGCCCCCTGGCAAAGTATATGTCTAGATCCTGGTGGTTCTTAGTTCATGCTTAGTTCATGTAACTTAGAAGCTGCTACACAAGCCAATCCCTGCTATGGGCTGATGGGAGGACATCAATCATTTTCAGTAGCTCTTGTTCCTAAGTAGCTGCTCTGGGAGTGAGCCCTTTGGAGTTGGAAGAAATACTGCTTTATGTAGCCATTGTTTGGCTGTTGCTATAAGGAAAATTTCCAAGAAGAAACCATTCCAAAGATTTTACTAGTTCAGAATGACTGCCCTAGAATGATCAAAGCTATAAAGTAAGTAGGCATAATCATTAATATTTATGGAGACTTTTGCAGAGGCTTTGTTTTTATCTAAGTAAGTTCTTTCATCTAGTTTGGGTGACAGGTACTATTATTATCTCCACCATGCAGATGATGTATGGAGATTTTAAGAGACTCATCCATTTGCAATCACATGGGTGGAACTGGAGGGGATTATACTAAGTGAAATAAATGAGGAGAAAGACAAATACCAGATGGTTTCACTCATATGAGAAACAAAACAAAGGACAGACAAAAACCAAACCAAAAAAAAAAAAACCAGAAACTAGAAATGTGACTATAGAATGGAGGTTACTCAAAAGGGAGGGTCAAGGAAAGGAAGCAGACCAGGGAAGGGGTCCAATAGCTTCCGGTGGTGGACCATAGATGCCTTGAGGGTAGCTGAAGATGTGTGAACCTGTACCTTGGGTCATATATACAGAGCTGTAAACCAATGTTATCTCTATTTAAAAAAATAATACAAACAAAAGCCAAGATACAATTCCTATAATGGGGTAAGCTGAACTAGAACCTAGGTCCTTCAGAATCCAAAATCAGTGTTCACATCATGACCTGCAAGTAAGTTAGGGCTTTTTAAAATTTTAACCCCCAAAATGTAGACCTGTTGCTCATGCTGAATTTCTAACGTATACAAAATTTAAAATTTTTATATTGATTGCATGTTGAAATGATTGGATTAAGGTATATCATTAAGATTAATCTCACGGGGCCTCCCTGGTGGCACAAAGGCTTAAGCAGCGCACTATGAAGCAATCCGAAGCCTCTGCAGCATGAGTTCAATCCCCGGCCGGCCAGGGAGCAACCCACATGGCCCAGCAAACCTCTCCTGTCTCACCCGCTGCTCCCCTCAGCAGTGTATTTCAGTCAGTCTGCCTGTTCTGTTCCCCACTCTGTCTCTGGTGAATCCTCTCACCCCCCCCCACACCTCTGGCCTGTATCCCAATATGCATCCCTGTATGCCTGTATCCCTGTATGCCTAAATGAATAAATCTTTAAAAAATGATTAATTTAAGTAGTTCAATATTTTAAAGATGAGTACTAGAAACTTTATTTTTTAAAAAAGATTTATTTGTTTGTTTGTTTATTTATTTATTTATACAAGTGCTGGGTACAGTCAGAAGCTCCCTCTCACGGGAGGGTGAGAGAATTCACCAGAGCCAGAGCGGGGAACAGAACAGGCAGAACGATGGACTACACTGCTGAGGGGAGCAGCGGGCGGCATGAGAGGTCTGAGCGCCATGTGGGACCCACGCCCGGCGGCCGGGGATCGGACTGGTGCTGCATAGGCTGCGGGCAGCTGGGCAGCTTTGCAGTCCAGCGCTCAACCCCTGCGCCACCAGGGGAGGCCCAAGTACTAGAAACTTTAAAATAACAAGTAATCCGTATTGTATTTCTACTGGACAGTGCTAGACATGAGTATAGGTAGATTTAATTGTAAAGGAAATGTATCTAGGAAAGTTGATTGAGTCCCAAACTTGGAAATCCTTGAAGAACATTTTTTAATCACTCTGAATGGGCCATATATTGCCCAGAGTTTATAGAAACACACAGTGTCTTCTCAAGCTTCATGACTTTCATATTGCACCGAACGCACAATTTTAACATATCAATAGCCACAATTGTCTGAGCCAGTCACCTTTTCCAGTGATGCTTGTTGTGTTTTATGAAGTGATTAAGTAGTTAGAAAAAAGCTACCGAGAATGGAGGGAAGGGAAGAAGAGGGCACAGTTTTGCAAGGGAATTATAAGACAATTGTGTAATTTCCAGCTAAAAGTGGTGAAAGTAAAGGCACTAAGTCATTAACCCAGGGTGCACTCTCTGGCAGGCCTTTGGCAAGAAGCATATATAATACCTACTTAAGTGGGTCACAGCCTAATTGTTAATTTCCTTTCATGGGGTTTGTTTCATTTTCTGTTGTCTGAGTTATTTCCAAGATGATGCTTTAAATAGCTGTGAAGGCATCCGTGGAGGCAGTCAAAATTTCCAGAGTGGTCATCATTAACTTTTTTGGTCAGTATTTCTCCACCTTCCAATGAGTTTTCAGCAGAATCTGAGCTATTTCCCTGGATTCCAACCAACAAGCTGTTATCAGAATTCTCCAGCCACCCCTGGATACCATTGCCAGTGAACTGGAAAGAATTGTGTAGGAGGAAATGCCAGCCTTGCTGAATCAGGCAACTTCTTCAACCCAAAATTATCGTGAATGCCTTCATGAGACCACAGGAGGTTCAGGCAGCACAGGCCCAGCTCCCTCTGATTGGCTCAGTCAAGGAAGGGCACTGTCCAGGGTAGTGAAATGTTCCATTTCAGTGCAGAGACGAGCCAGCAGAGGCAGGCTGAAACACAGGCAGCAGTGTGATTAGTGCCCTCTGAGTTCTGTGGTTTCTTTGATGTGGTTAGATTGTGGATGAAAAGTTAACCCTAGGTTCATACTTGCAATTTGCATCTAGTTTGCATGAGGCTGTGTGGTCAGATTGAATAGTCCCCCAAGTGACTCTAATTTGGAAGTTTAGTTGAAACAAGCTTTGTAGTCAAGTGCGTTAGAGTTGTGTAGTGATTTTACAAGTTAAGAGCTCAGATCTTTCTCAAATTCATTTCACCCGCCTGAATTTCAATCTGTAAAATGGGTTTATTCTACCTCCCTCTGGGGTTGTTGTCAAATTTAATTGAGATGTGTATGTCAAAACACCTAGCATCCAATACAAGGAATACAATAAATTAGTCCAAACTTTTCCTTTTAAAGCCTTGATATAAGTAGCTATTTCCCTGGTGAAAACAAAGTCCAACCTTTGGTAATAAAACTTACCCTAGCTTTTTATTTCCTTTAACTATTTGGATATTGTTTGATACTAATGATGGCTTCAGATTATAATGATGATTAATTATTTTCTTTTATTCAGTGTATACCCAAGGTGTGGCTCTGTGTTAAATACTTTTCATATATTTTCATGTAAAATCATGGTAACTCCATGAGGCAGATATTATTTTCCCTATTTGTAAATGAGGAATAAGATTAAGGAAAATTAAATACCTTACTCAAGGTTGTGAAAATAGGTAGTTGAAAACCTGAGATTTAAACCGAGGTGTGACTAACTCTCATGCTGTCACTCGTAGTGGTCATGTTATATTGTATCTATGCTACTATATTGTATCTATGCTACTTATTTTTCCTCAAACTACAAGATTTTTTGTGTTCATAAAAGGTCATCAAAACATGCCACAAAAAGAAATCATCCCAACTCTAAATATCTTAAATCCTTGAAATACATTTAACATCTTTTTAAAACAAAAACTTTAATTGAAAGACAATCAGGAAATCACTTTGATGAAAGGAAATCGAATTCTTAATCTGTGTGGAAATTTAGAGAATGATTGCCTTCTGTGGAGAAAAGAAAATAAATTATGTTTAATCCAAAATCTGAAATAAGTAACGATAGAGATAAATACAATTTAGAAATAATTATAGTACTCGAGGTTTATTATTAATATTATTATTGAAATAGTATTATTAATGTTTCAGGAAAAATGGAGAATTTGCAAACCTGCAGGTTTGTGTTTCTTTAGGGGTTTGAATATTAACTACTATTGTCTAAGAGCTCCAAGGTGACATACTAGCCAGTTGCTCCCATGTCACCAAATATGAGAATATTTCATATGTATGAGAAATTTGAGAATATGAAAAATAAAACACAATCCAAACATAGGAATAGCTTTTCCAAAAGTAGGAAAAGCTATTCCTGAGACCAAAGAAAGAAACTTCAGTAAGTAAAGACACAAGCCATTGAGCCTTTCCATGGCAGAGATGGGGAGGTACTTCTCTGTCCAGTTAACACTCTGCAAGCCTGTTATTTGTTAGCAAATAACACTCTGCAAGACTGTTATGCCCTGGGGTCATATTAAAATTAATTTTCCTGTGTTTTGCTAAAAACAAACAAAAGACAAATGTCATTCTAATTAACCAATATTGTCAAGTGCCATTTGTTGCTTGGACTGACTTTTCTAAAATTTGCTCTTTCCTTAAATCTGTGTCTCTCTAGAATATTAAAAGCCCTGTACACAACAGGTTGATTTAACTAACTGTGAGATCATTCAGAATAAGTAAAGCATCGTTGACTAATTGGTTTATCAATGTAATTCCCAATAGTCTCAGAAGAAAATTAGTAAAATCTCATTGGGACAACAATATCTTTTCTATTAAGCTTGTTATGGGCCATTTTTATTTTGTACTTTTAAAAATATGTATTTTACATCATTCTTGTACAATGTATGCTTTCTCCTCTCAGGTATAGTCCCCACGAAATTCCTACCACCAGTTCACCTGGTCCCATCACCATAGTCCCATAGTGCTCGTCTTACACCTGTTTCTATCCTTCTGCCTCTTCCTCCCCTGCAGAATGTCTCTGATTTATAGTTGCCTGTTGAATTTGATTTTTTATTATAATTACTCCCCCTCCCGTGCCTTATTTGTTTCCTCTACATTCCTCCTATAACTGAAACCATCTGATTTTTTTTTTCTTTTAGGCTTATTTCACTGAGCATAAACCCTTCCAGCTCTATCCATGTTGTTGTGAATGGCATGAGTTTATCTTTTTTGATGGCTGAGTAATATTCCATTGTGTATGTACCACATCTTCTTGATCCAGTCATCTATTTTTGGGCATTTGGGTTGTTTCCATAGCTTAGCTGTTGTAAAAAGTGCTGCAATAAACATAGGGGTGCAGGTGTCCTTTTAAATTAAAGTTTTTGTGTCCTTTGGGTAGATTCCTCCATGTGGAATTGCTGGTCATATAGTAGATCCATATTTAATAATTTGAGGGTCCTCCACACAGCTTTCCATGGTGGTTGGACCAGTTTGCATTCCTACCAGCAATGTAAGAGGGTTCTTTTTTCTCCTAAAGGGTGATTTGAAATCTTTGAGAGAATGTTTTATATTCAGTATAGGTCTCCTGTAACTTTAGAGTCTGGTGTGACCCCTCCTGGGTACTTAATGATGACTACTGATGTTGATATGCTAGCTGAGAGAACTTAGCCTTCTCTCATTCTATTCTCTGTTCTGCATCCAGTTCTTCTCCATGGTGTTCCTTCTTCCTGGAATAGGCCCCCTTATTCCTATTTATTATTTATTTAATAAATTATTTATTAAATTATTTCCTACCCTCAGACCCATCAAATCCTACTCTTCTTCAGGTCTCTGATTAAATGTCAGTTACCCAGAGTTCCTTTCTTTTTCCCCTTGAGAGACAAGCCAGTTATGATTTGCCCTTAGATTACTCTGAATTTATCTTTCTTAACACCATCAAGATGATCACCAGGCCTTCACAGGGACCAGCACAGAGTCCTACTTTTTTTTTTTTTAAGATTTTTTTAATTTATTTATACAAGAGCTGGGGTACAGGCCAGAGGTGTGGGAGGGTGAGAGAATTCACCAGAGACAGAGTGGGGAACAGAACAGGCAGACTGACTGAAACAGACTGCTGAAGGGAGCAGCGGGTGAGACAGGAGAGGTCTGCTGCGCCATGTGGGTATCTCCCTGGTCAGCCGGGAATTGAACCTGAGCTGCAAGAGCTGCGGACAGCTTCATAGTGCTGCACTCAACCCGCTGCGCCACCAGGGAGGCCCAGAGTCCTACTTTTTATTGAATCTTGAAAGGCAAAATTTCTTTTGTCAGCCCTAAATGACTAATCTTGGCTTCTTAGAGAATGAAACTCTTGAGCTCAATTTATCTTGATATAGAAAAATAGATATGTGACTCTCTTACTGGTTACATCTTTTTGGTCTGAACCTAGTATATAATAGAGGTTCTCTATAATTTAGTCAATAAAAGTCACACACAGGGGCTTTTTTTTTTATATGACCCAGAAAAGAATACAGGCACTTAGATAACCATCACTTGCAAACTATTCTGCAGAATCTCAGTGCTTCATAAAAACACTAGCATGTAGAAAGGAAATGAGTTACTAACAATTAAATAGAGGGGTGAGCACTTTATTGTCGAAAAAATGATCAAAATTATATTTGGGCATTTGGAGATAATAGAGGTTGCTATTTTATTATATGAAAAAAGAAATTCTGTCACTCTACACTCAAGATTTCTCTCTCTGGGGGCTGATTTAGAGAGTGCTTAGAGAGTGAGCCTGCTCCATTCCTCAAACTTAGAAGCAATTTCAATTGAATGTTTCATGTTTGATCCTTGGAACTATTCTAGGAGTTCAGGCTTTGAGTTTTTGTCTCTTATTCTTTTGGAAAAAAAATCATTTTAATTGGTTTTCCATTCAGTAATCAATTCCATATATACAGAATTCTGCAATTCCAGAGGAAACTTCACATCCTAAGTGATAAAGAAAGTGCATTAATTCTAAAAGCTCTTTAGCAACCTACAGTCAATTGCTATTAGTAGTTTTTTCTTCTTATATTAAAAAAATCCTCTTTAAGACAAAGTAGCATGTCTCACTAATAATATACCTGGGTTTTATCTTCCTGCACTCTCCTTGTCCAGTAGCTCAGGCAAACTCTCTGGGTTTTTAATCTTGAAATGATTTATGTTTTTAAAATTGCCATTGCTATTAACACGGGTCATCATGAACACGGGTGATCTTTGCATGAGGATCTTTGAATCAATAAATATTCCCTTTGGCTTGTTTGAGAAAGTCAGTTGATGTCCTTTCTATATCACTTGTCATCAGAGAAGCTTGAGACCCTCCAATTCTGACTGTGGGGGAACTTGTCAATATTCTCATTGCCTCCCACAGTGTCAGTCCTTTCATAGTCATCTTTTGTGGTTTTATTATTATTATTGTTGTTATTATTACTATTGATCAAGTGATTTCAACAATAGCTTATCTGTTCAAGTCTACTTTTCCTTCCAGTTCAATTTTCTAATTCTAGACTAATTTTTTAAAAAAGATACTAATGTTAAGAAAACAGCATAGCAATAGCAAACATAAGCAAATGCAATGAAACCCACTGACAGAGCAGCCACAGGGAAACTCAGATCCAACACAATGAATGTAAAATAATGTCAGCCTCTTTTGCCTCAGGCTGGAAAGGGGAACATAGGAAGTGTGGGTGGTGCGCAAAGGAAGAACAGGACATGTCACTGTATTTCAGGAAATCGAGAGGTGAAAATAGATTCCCATATTCCCATTATTCTATGGGCCTAATCTCCCTAGATAAAATGGAGCCACCCGATCCATGGTAGGATTTCAGGAAGCACTACCACTGATTTAGGAGCCAGTTTGGTAATATTTAAACTGAAATGGCTTACTGCCACCAGGTGGCGGCAAATCACAGGACTATGTTGGATTTGGGATTCAAAACTTAATTACAGAGGGGTGGAGTTAAAGCCATGTAACACTTGCACTCCTTACCTCCTTTGTTATTTTATTCTTGTAAGAAAAGAAAAATGTATTTTGTATATATCATTTTTAAAGTATTTTATACGCAGCAAAATCTATTCCTAACTGAAATAGACCCTATTTGTGCTTAAGAATTAAGTATAGATGACTGGATCAAGAAGATGTGGTACATATACACAATGGAATATTACTCAGCAATCAAAAAAGATAAACTCATGCAGTTGCAGCAACATGGATGGAGCTGGAAGGGATTATGCTCAGCAAAATAAGCCAGAAAGAAAAAGAAAAATACTGGATGGTCTCACTCATAGCAGGAATTTAGAAAACCTAAATAAGGGACCAAGAAAAAGACTAATTATAATAAAGTAAAAATCAAAATCAATAAGCAACTATAAACCAGAGATACACTGTGGTGGGGAGAAGAGGGAGTAGGGTCAAAATAAGGGGGGTGGGAATTGTATGGGGAATATAACCAAGATGAAATTGCCTACGTTGTGCAAAAATGAAAAATGATGTAAAAATATATAAAATTAAATAAAATTAAAAAAAATAATTAAGTATGTAGGTAAGCACACACATATACACCACAAATATGTATATATATATAAACTGTCTATGTCCAAAATATCTATAAGTGCATAGAACAAGCAATGCTTATCTCTAAGGTAATGGGATTATAAGCAGAAGGTTCAAGGGAGCTATTAATTCTTTTGTATTATTTGAGTTATAACATAAGCATATCTTTTCATGAAAAATCAAAATATTGGGCTTTAAAAAAACCAAAAAACAGAAGAAAACAGCCCTTAACTGGTAATCCCTTGAAATCAAAACACTGGATACTCACTTATTATCACTGTCTCTTCCAGAAGTGCTGTCACTATGGTGTCAGTCTGCCACCTATTTTTTCCTAAATTATGTTTATTGAGGTAAAGTATGTTTACATTGGTTTTTCTGCTGTGAGGGTTAAAGGTTTAAACTTGTACAAATGTATACTTTCACACCCTGCCCATCACCAATACCACAGCAATCTTCTACCACATTCCCTTGGGACCCTTCCCTCTCACCAACTCCCACCACATCACCCTCCCTCTCTGGTTTGCTCAGTATGTAGTCAGATGTTAAGAGTTTTTTACTGGTTTGATTTTTGACTGACCCTTTGCTAGGTTTCTCTATGTCCCACATGTAAGTGATACCATCTGATATTTGTCTTTCTCCTTCTGACTTATTTTGCTTAGCATTAAACCTCTCCAGTTCCACCCATGTTGTTGCAAATGGCAGCTCATTTTTTATAAAATAGAATAGTATTCTATTGTGTTTACAAACACACACACACACCCCCCACCACCACCACCATATTTCTCTGTCCTTGGGCACTTAGGATGTTCTCATAACTTAGCTACTGTAAATAGTGATGACGTAGGAGTGCATATATATCTTCAAATTCGTGTTTCTGTATTCACTTAAAAATAGATCTACCATATTATCCAGCAATCCCACCTGCTTTTCAGTACTTCCAACTATGTCCAGTATTACTTGCCCCTCCCATTCAGAATATTCCAGGTCTCTTTTAAATATGCATCAGGGGGCCTCCCCGGTGGCGCAGCGGTTGAGCGCTGGGTTGCGAAGCTGCCTGCAGCCTCTGCAGCGCCGGTTCGATCCCCGGCTGCTCCCCGGCCACTGAAGGAGGGTCCCACATGGCGCGCAGACCTCTCCTGCCGCCCGCTGCTCCCCTCAGCAGTGTATCTCGGTCCTTCTGCCTGCTCTGCTCCTCACTCTGGCTCTGGTGAATTCTCTCACCCTCCCGCGCTTCTGACTGTACCCAGTGCATGTATAAACAAAACAAAACAAACAAATAAATAAATGAAAAACATGCCTCTATAAAAAAAAAAAAAAATAAATAAATATGCATCAGCCTCCTTCTAATGCAAACAGTTTAAAAGATGTTCCATTTAATAGTAGAATGAATAATTGATTCAAATAGATAAGAAGGAATACAGTTGCTTTGACAATGAGTTTCTTCCAAATGAGACTGCTTATTATCACCAAAACTCAGTTGTTACCCTGGCTACATGTTAATATAGAAGTTAGTCCCCATAAGAAAGGATGGTCCAGGGGCCTCCCTGGTGGCGCAAGGGGTTAAGCACTGCACTATGAAGCAATCTGCAGCCTCTGCAGCATGAGTTCAATCCCCGGCAGGCCAGGGAGCTACCCACATGGTGAAGCAGACCTCTCCTGACTCGTCCATGCTCCCCTCAGCAGTGTATTTCAGTCAGTCTGCCTGTCTGCTCCCTGCTCTGTCTCTGGTGAATCCTATCACCCCTCACATCTCTGGCCTGTACCCCAGCTGTTGTATGCACAAATAAATAAATCTTAAAAAAAAAAAAGAAAGGATGGTCCAGTTCCCAAGATAACTGGAGTGGATTTAAGCAAGATTTAAAGAGGAATACAAAATACTTGGAGGGACTGCTGGGTGTCTCCTAATTCTGTTCAAATTTATAACATGAAAAAACAAACACATGGAAACAAACACAGGGAACATAGAGTTAAGGGCCAGAGGAACTGGGACCCTCTGAGAAACCCAATCTAAGTGCTAAAGATAGGATAGTCAAGATGATACAGATTCAAAATTTAGGTAAAGAGAAAGGTCTTCATATTATGTTGCTAATTGCAGGGCCACCTAAGAGGTGTGAAATTATTCTGTTTACAAATTCTAACAAGATGGCACATATACATACATAGTTCTATCTCTGGATGCCAAGAGATATTTATAAATCGAGATGCAGATGGCTAGAATATCAGATACTGAATCTTAGTCTCTACCAAATACCTGTCCCTTTATGAGCCCATGAAGAAATAAATACACAGAAGACAAGCCAGGCAAATCGAAGTTTTTATTAGTCCCAAGTCCAGAGCAGAAGTAGAGATCCAGTTAGGTTAGACCATATGGAGAACTTCTTTTAAATAATGTATCTTATTTTTTTAACTTAAATATTGTCTCTTTATTCTTTTATAAAAGTGATATATGGCAAAATGATATATAATTGGAAGAAAGAGAAGAGATAGAAAGCAGAAAATGAAAGCCCCCCCGCCATGATTCCAGACCTCAGAGATAAACATTGTAAGCAATTTGATTTATATCTTCCACACATGTTGATTCTAAGATATTTCTTAATATTAGAAAATCTTCCCATTTATTGGGGAAATCCTACCCGGTGGAAAGTCCCTAAATATGTTTTAAAATTTAATTTGCAAGTATTTTTGTCCTCTATTGATATATAAGATTGGTTATTTTTGTTGTTATTGTCACAGTAATTTAGGTTTTGTTTTTCACTGTTAGGTAGATTTACATATTCTTATCTTTGAAAAAGTTGACAAAGAATGAGAATGTGTTTTTTTAATATTTGAAAGGATTCAACTATAAAGCTATCTGGATTAGGAGGTTTCTTTGGAGGGAATTCTGTGACCTCATTTTTGTTGTTGTTATTTTATTCAAATTGGATAATTGAGTTGGTTGCAGTCATTTAATGTTTTTTGCACATTTTAAGTGTAAAGTTGTACGTTTAGCTTTGTATGTGAACTTGGGAAGTTATTTGTGATATCAAAGAAGAGAGATGTTCAAGAAACACAGAAGGCAGCACTTACTGGAAGGCTTTATGACAGGCACAGGAAGCTAATTGTAACCCCCATCTTTATTTTTTTCATAAAATTCAAGAAGATTGAAACTCATGAAATTAAAAAATGAAAGAAAAAGTATTTAGGATACTGAGCTAAGGCTTGACCTTGTGACAGAAACTAAACAAAAGCTAAATTAAAACTTTTAGGCATGTCCTTCCTCCTGGCAACAGGAGGGCTCAGAATATTTGCTGGTAAGCTTTGGCAAGGGTATGAGAAAGAGGAGCCTTCATACACCGTTGAGGCAAAGTAGATTCATTTAGCGCCTATAGGAAACATTACGAAGTTCTCACAAAGAAAGACAGGGCGAGGTAGTAACAAAAGCACTGGACTCAAAATAAGGTAACTGGAGTTTTAGTATTGATTTTACCACTAGTCCTTTTTGTGACCTCTGGCAAATCTCTGTATTTCTCTGTGTCCTCATTCACAAAGCGGTATGTATGGCTTTATACCGTTAAAAATACATTTTTAAACTTGAAAATAAAAAAACTTTCAGAATTACTTTACTATATTCATTTTTATTGGTAAAACAACTTAATAAAAATGAAAATATAGCGACTTGAACCTTTGGTGTCAGCCTTCTCTACTGTAGCAATGAGATGATTATCATCTTCAGCAACTATATTATCCGTGCGGGGGTGGGGAGGGGGGCTAAGAATTACCCCATGTGTTAGTTTTTCCATCTCCCGGTGGGAGCTGTTTTTAATTCCCATTTTACAGATAAGAAAACTTTCAATGAGGGCAGATACCTTGGTGAAGTCCAGTGCTCAAGTGCTTAACCACTGCTACCCTATCCGCATAACTATAACTCGCTAGTCATTGTGAAACACACCAGGAAGTCAGTGGCAGTGGCCACAGGCCCGTATGGTCTCATCACCCACTGTGACCAGGAAGCATTATTAGACTTTGAAATGAATAAACAACTCTTGCAAATCTGCTCAATTCGTTAAGGTGACATGTGGAGCAGTCATCGTGAATCACAAAGGAAACAGGGAGAATTAAGCTAATGGTAAAACGTGCCTGCCAAACACTGAAAAGATAAGTAGCTTTCAAGAATTCGTGACCCAGCAATGCTGGGCAACGTGACTGCTGGACTCCAAGGACCAAGCCTCTTGGGCTTGACTGGCAGCTGCGATTCAAGAGGGACAGGCTCCAAGATGAACTGGATCCTGCCCATTGCACTTCAGAGAGGCCCTTCAGAGAAGCTAAGCCTGATTCACTCTGAACGCTGAGTTTTTTTTTTTTCTTTCCTGGCAACCAAATTAAAACTTCACCTAGGGATTTATTCACCCTTTTGCTGATCTCAATGTGAACTGTGCAGTGAAATCCCTGTACACAGCACTGACTCTCTCTCCCAGGGTGTTGCTTAAAATGTGGTTGAGCGCAAATGGAACACATGAAGTCTTGTTGAAGTCAGCATACAGAATTAATCTCTAAAAGTAATAAGAGAATTAGCTTCATTCTATAAGATAAATGCAAAGTATGGTAAAGTCGGAGACAGCTCAGCTGCTTTACGAAGGAGACATCTTGGGGAAAGGATCTTGTGTACTTAGGACACATTTTTATGGCATTTAATATCTGGTGGTTATGAGGATGCTTTGGGTTTCTGTCTTAAAACACGTCTAATGCATGAGGTTTTTAACCTGCAGCTATTCAATGTTAGTGCTTTTTAACCTTGGGAAAGGTAGAAATTTAAAGTGTCTTGGCATTTTTTTTGTTGTTGACTCTTGAAAGCAGATTATTTAAGTAAATATAAAACTAGGAAGCACCTCAATATTTAAGGGCAATGTGAAATAAGACTCTCTGCTTTCCACCCCACCTTTAATTTTATTTTTACCTTGAATCTGAATTTCATGCTTTGTTATTTTTTTTCTAAGTATGATCCATGAGCCACTAGCTTGTTAAAAGTTGTTCTTAAAGTTTGAGGAAGTTAGATCAAAGAACGTTTCTCCCCTTGTATCTAATAAACTTGGGGGAAAAATAATTTTTCAAATGGTCAAAATTTAATCAGCTGCAGTCAGAATTGAAAAGGATAAAACTTTACATAGTGAAGTCTGAAAAGTGGCTCTCATCTTGCTTAAGAGAACTGTAGAAAGGTGAGCCAGTCATATCAATTATTGCATCTGCTGTCTGGAATTCACCCTTTCAAAGAGAAGGGTGAGTAGGTGGGAAACTCCAGGCATAGAAGCCACTCTCTGCACCACAGTAGATCCTGGCCAAGGCAGGGATTGACTGGGTGAGTCATTCTCTAAGGTCATTGCTAAATTGGAGGAAGCAGCCAGAACCTTTGTAGGGTAAGTGATTTTCAGGCTTTCTGCCCTCCTGCCATTGGGAGTGCCCTGCCTGGTGGGGCACCTGCATTTGTTACAAGTTATGTTTGTTAAAATTTATGTTAAAAGCATTTGTTAAAAGCATTTGTTAAAAGTTATGTTGTTTACTTCCATGGGCATGGCAGCAGTATTGAGATAGTCACCAAGAGAAGGAGAAGCAGGACAAAGAGGCAGGAGAGAGAGAAGGGGAAAAAGAATGCCAGAGAAGCCCAGAGTGAAGACTTGGGGAGGTTGGTCCCCCCAGCACTCCTGTCTGCCGGGTACCTGGTTGCTGCACTACATGTAAAAGCTCAATAAAAGCCTGAGAGAGCCACCGAGGGCTCCAGGACTCTCCTTTCTGCGGTGTCTGCTCAGATCAGAGAAAACCTGCTCAGTGGCCTTCCTGCCCCTACAGGATGGGAGGCAAAGAGAGAGAGAGAGGAGGACGCATAGGATAGGATCTGGAAGAAAACAAATTCCACCAAGTAGAAGAAGACTTGCCCCCAATTGCCTGTCCTAAAGAAAAACTAAGTTATCAATAAAAAAACTCAAAGACAAAATGCTGAAACAACAGAAAGGGATGAAAGAGAAATTGCAAAGCTAAGAAAACCAGTTGGAACCAAAATAACATTATTATAGATCTAACAAATAAGTTAGAAATCAAGGAACAGTTTAGATGCAATTGAAGAGCTACTGACTAAAAGAAAGATATAAAATAATCACTGTAAACACAGCAGAAAATTAAAAAAAAAAAAGCCAAACAATTAGAGACCAAGCAAAGGTGTTCAGATCTAAGTAATATAAAATATCAATAACTATTGTCCCTGAATACCATACTCAACAATAGAAGATTAAAAACTATTCGAAAATCTAATGATGGAAAATTTCCCTGAAGTAACAGAAAGCAATCTGCTATTGAAAGGGTACACCATATACCCTGAAACTGTTCGATAGAAAACAATAGACATTGATTAAGATAGTTAATTTAAGGGATAAACAAAGATCTCCTGACGCATGCAAGCGGAAAAAGCAGGACACCTACCAGAGGGAGCGGTCAGATTGACCTCCTGCTTTTTCACAGAAGATACGTGAACATTAGCACTAGTTTCTGTGAGAAAGAAAATGAAACCCATTGATATTATACCAGCCACGTTATCGTGCAGATGCAAGAGGAAAGGCAGACATTTTAAACATACAATTAAATAACCAAAGGGAAAGGAAGAGAAGAAAGCAGGCAGACAGTATCCATTTTAAAGACACACACTTATTTCTTAAAAAATCAAGTCAATTAAACGATCAGTAAAATCACTAGTTTTTCCATCAACTTAAAAATTCTGTTATAAGTTTTATTTTTACTGAGTAGTGGAAGTTCATTGTGTAAGTTGAAGGTGTGCAACGTGATGGTTCGATGGATGTCTGTTGTGACATGATCTGTCACTTTTTTTCTGAAAATGTCAATTTTTTTTTAAAGATTTATTTATTTATTTATACAAGCACTGGGTACAGTCAGAAGTGCGGGAGGGTGAGAGAATTCACCAGAGCCAGAGCGGGGAGCAGAACAGGCAGAGTGATGAAATACACTGCTGAGGGGAGCAGCGGGGGCAGGAGAGGTCTGTGCGCCATGTGGGACCCTCCTCCGGTGGCTGGGGAGCAGCCGAGGATCGAACTGGTGCTGCAGAGGCTGCAGGCAGCTTCACAACCCAGCGCTCAACCGCTGCGCCACCGGGGAGGCCCTGAAAAATGTCAATTCTTGAAGAGTCAAGAATTAACTCTTTAAATTTCAAAGGAAACCTCCTCTACTTTTTAAGATCAAGGAGGATAATTGAAATTGACAAAAAAGGACCACAAACATCAAAGTCAAACTATTAAGTTGAAGATTTTGTGCCAGCTCAGCCCTCCCTGTTCTTGGGAACCTCACTGGTAAAGCAGAAATAGTAGCATGGATTTATACAGTGTGCAGTCTTGGTGTCTGCTTTCACTCAGCAGGATGTTTCTGAGATTCATCCATATGGTTTGCCTCAGTACCTTTGTAGGGTAAGTGATTTTCAGGTATGGTAAAACAGCACCTTTTATTGTTCCTGTTACTGCTGGGTTGTGTTCCATTACATGGACTAGGAACACTTGTTTATCCATTTACCAACAGATCCATTGGGTTGTTTCCAGGCATGACTATTGTGAATAAAGCTGCTATAAATATTTGAGTACAAGTTTTTGTGGGAACACATGTTTCCATTTCTTTTGGGTAAATTTAGTAGCAGGATTGCTAGTTCTTATGGTAAATGTAAGTTTACATTTTTAAGAACTGCCAAATTGTTTTTCAAAGTGACTGTATTTTGCATTTCTCCCAGCAATGTATGAGTCTTGTGGTTGCTCTGTGTCCCTGTCATCACTTGCTACAGTGTTGGTTTTTAAACTGTACTGTGTTTTTTGTTTCTTGCATTTCCTTAATGCCTAATGACATTGAGAATCTTATCATTCATAACTGTTCTTTAATACAATTCTTTGACCCATTTTTTAAGTCAGGTATCTAGTGTTCTAAGTTGGAAAAATTACTCTATCTACTAGGGTATTTAGTATAGTTTCTATTGCTGCGTCTCAAGTTCACTGATTTTTTTACTCTACAGTGTTGAAATTGTTGCTAATCTCTTTTATTGTATTTTTCATTTTGTAACCTGAAGACCAGAGGTCCAGCCACCTGTCACCACTGAGTGCCAATAAAGTAGAGACAGGAATTTAATCTTTAAGATGTGCTTTAATCAGACAGCCAGCAATCTGGAAGAAGGGGGGTTAACAACCTGAAGAAACAGCCTTAACATTTCATTTCCAGCTGGCGTTTTATAGTGAGTTGAACAAAGACAGTCGAGCAGTAAGGTGGCCTCACTGTTGCCAGGAGATTGTGCTGTCCAGCCCCGCAGCTCCTTATCGCCCTCCTGGACACCTGGCCTCAGGCTCCTTCCACTGTGCTGGGGCTGGTCTGCAGACTGCACTGGCTCCCCGCACGCCTCAGAGCAGACAGGCCATAAACACTATGTGTTGCAGATTTCCCACTCTACCATGTGTTTTACCCAATCTCTTTCCCCTCCCTAGCCCCTATCAATTTCAGAGATTATTCTTATTTTCTAGAAGTTCCATGGATATTTTTCTCTTGTAAGGCTCTCCTGATCACTCTTACGTTTCCTTCTACATTCTTAAATACATGGAGCGTATTTATAATAGTTTCTTAAGCTTTCTTGTCTGATAATCCCATGATCACCTTAAATTTTGGCTCTATTTCTAATCATTGGTTCCCTCCCTGTCACTGGTAGACCTTACTTTCCTGTTCATTTGCTTGCCTGGTAATTTCATTACTGAAATCTGGACATGGTGCTCTTTACTTTGTGGGATGATGTATTTTGTTGCATACATTACAGAGTATTGGATTTTTCTTCTGATGTGTAGCTAAATTACTTGGAATTATATGCATTGTTTTAGGATTCGCTGTAAAGCTTTGTTAGGTTGGATGGAATGGGTAGCTCCCTGCCGGGGCATGGAACTTGTGCTGCAATGGCTGCTGATCGCTCCACAGTGCTGAGACTTACCCTTTGCACCATCAGGGAGGCACCTGATCTGGATTTTTTTTAAGATTTATTTATTTGTAGATACAAGAGATGGGGTACAGGCCAGAGGATTCACCAGAGACAGAGTGAGGAACAGAAAAGGCAAATTGACCGAACACTGCTGAGGGGAACAGCCGGTGAGTCAGGAGAGGTCTGCTGCTCCATGTGGGTTGCTCCCTGGCCCACTAGGGATCAATTTGTGCCACAGTAGCTGCAGACAGCTTCATAGGTTGCGTCTTAACCCCTTGCGCCACTAGGGAGGCCCACCCTGGTCTGGATTTTAGTGGATAAAAAATATGTGAATGTGATAAGCTTGTACAGACCAAGATGCTAAAAGGGGAGCTCTGATGAAACTTTTCTCAGAGGTAGCCCAAAGAGTCTGCTCTCTAAACCCAACACCTATCCAAACTGACATCAAAAACTTTTTAGTGATGTTGAGTATAGTGCAAGGAATCATTTTAAGTATAGGAAGAATACTGAAAGGTGAATGGAGTAGCGGTACAGAGCCTGCTGTTGATTTACTTTGTTTCTGGGAATAAACCAATATTGTTATTATCAAACTTGTTAGAGGGATGATGAGATCAGAAGAGGTAGGAGAGCCTGCCTCTGGGTACCTGTGACAGTCTGTGGAGGTTGGGGAAGGTTAATTAGGGCCCACTACTCTCTCTTTGACTTTTTATTGTTTTTAATCAGTAAATCTTGTCCTTCATTGAAACCTAGGACCAGGTACAAAGGATGCCAGGTGCATGGGTAAGAAAAGGAGACACTAGTATCCGCTGTTCATTCTCATCAGCACTTCTGGCAATGCCTTATAATGGCAACTACCAGGCCCTGGTTACTAAATACTGGGTATGCAGATTCTTACTATAATCACTCCATTTTCATTTCAGAGACTATTTTAATTGGGTGGTTTTGATTTACTTGAAATTATCAAAATTCATATAACAGCGGAGTAACTTTAAGGATTTTGGAATAGTGTCTCAAAATAGAGCTGGGAAAAAAGAAGTAGAATCTGTTCTGTTTTTTAAATCTACTTGGCACAAGGGAAATTTACAGCTCAAGCAGCTTTCTGGACTCTCCCAATGTCACTGCTGATTCTGCACTTTGGAGGACAGGTTGTCATTTCAGTGTCGCCAGGTTGTTCATTTTAAATGATCTATTCAGATCAAAATACTCATGGTAAAGAAAACTTTGAACTAAATCCTTTTACCAAAACAGTGTTCATGTCATACTACAAGATAAAATTTGCCACATTAATGATATTTTAGGAAAACCAGCTATAGTTAATAATAAAGTGCCCTAAACACTTAGAAAGATATGAGAGTTCTAGTACATCTGAAAGCTGTTCGTCTCCATCTTTGTAATATTTCCAAACAGGGCCATCTAGTGTAATTTGCTATCTATAAAATCATGAATGTATTCTCTATATTCAAAACCTTTAAATATCCTTTCTAATACCCCTTGATCTAGATTAACTGTTTGCTCAGAAATAAATAAATACGGCCTCCCTGGTGGTGCAAGGGGTTAAGCACCGTACTATGAAGCAATCCACAGACTTGGCAGCACGAGTTCGATCCCCGGCCAGAGAGAAACCCACATGGCACAGCAGTCCTCTCCTGACTCGTCCGCTGCTCCCCTTAGCATTTATTTCAGTCAGTCTGCCTGTTCTGCTCCCCACTCTGTCTCTGGTGAGTCCTCTCACCCCTCCCCCATACCTCTGGCCTGTACCCCAGCTCTTAAGTGCATAAATAAATAAATATTTTTAAAAAAAGAAATTAATACCTTCCCACTAAAATTCCTTTACTGATTAATTTGAGAATACCATAACCTGTAGATATTCAATTAAATTTCTGGAAGTTTTAAGTTGTTTACTTTTATCCACTTCCTGTGAAAAACAACCTCTAGCCTGCCACCTCTCACACTGACATGCCCTCCACCATGAAATCTCACTGGAGAATTAAATGCACATGTGAGACAATCTGAGAATTTTGAGGCTGTCCATGATATAAAATCAAGATGTTTGTTACAGATGTAACTGTTCTGTGCGTGACCCATCAAAAACGCTGTTGGAATTGTGTGAAGTGTCCAAGGATGTTCTCTTGGAATGGTTGGAGAGAACAGGCATGTAAGGAAATGTGTGTGTGTGCGCGCACGCATACACACATTGATGATCACATTACTGGTAGAAGATTATTTTGTAGCTTGAATTTCATACTCTGATTTGTGTGTGTGTCTTTAGCTGGAGTTATTCTCTGTCTCCCTAGAGATAGAGAATGGGATAGAGGGTTTGGACACCAAACTCATTTTGTTCTCTTCCAGGAAATAGTTAAATTACATTTCACAGCATCCCCTGTAGTTAGGTGAGGTCTTGTGATTGAGTTCTGGCAAATGAGTTGTGTGTGGAAGAGACACTCCTATTGCAGTCCTGCTTCTGAAATACCCTGCATTGCCCTCCATATTTCTTTTATATATATATATATATATATATATATATATAATTCAATGTCTTTATTTTGAGAGAAGGAAACAAAATTCATAAGGGTAAGGTGACTTACTCAGCTGGTTAAAGGCAAGTTGTTGCCCTCCATATTTCTTTTTGGTTCCCTCCCACTCCCCATCTGGTGGATGTCCCTACCCAGACTGACCACAGAAGTCTTTATCAGCCTGGTCCTTTAATGCTTATGTGGAGTGTACCCCAGCCCCCCATTTCCAAAGCCTACAGCAAACTATGACATATGTGAAATATGCCTTCATCATTTTAGCGAATGAAATCTGGGGATTGTTAATTACCCTGATTAACACAGGAGAAAAGAAACAACCAGAAGGAAAGAATAAGGATGATAGAGAAAGACAATTAGGTCCAAAGTTCCTTCAGAGACATTTGAGCATTCTGATTCACTTCTCCAGGTTTCAGACTAAGAACCTATGGGATGAATTTCAGACCATTAATGAGAAAAAGCAGAAGTAGAACTACAGAGTGTGAGCTTATGGGGTCAGGAAGGCAGCGTATTCTTCCTAGGTGCTAATCTGCTTCCAAAGAGACCCAAGATGTAGCTGGAGCTTTAATGTGCAGAAGGGTAAGTTAAAAGAGTGGGTGAGGTTTTTCCTTTTGTCTTGTGCCTTAAGAGCTTGTCTTTGTGAACTTTTTGGGCTCCACCATACAGAAGGAGTGTTATTGGAATGCCCCATGGTAGCCAATCAAAAATTGACTGGGGATCAAAACCTATTTTTTTTAAAGATTTATTTTATTTATACAAGAGCTGGGGTGCAGGCCAGATGCGCAGGAGGGTAAGAGGATTCACCAGTGAGACAGAGCGGGGGAACAGAACAGGCAGACTGACAAAATACAATGCTGAGGGGAGCAGCGGGCAACACAGGAGAAGTCTGGCTCGCCATGTGGGTTGCTCCGAGGCCGGCGGGGATCGAACTGGCACTACAGAGTCTGTGGACACCTTCACAGCACTGCACTCAACCGCCTGCACCACCAGGGGGGCCCTCACAACCTTTTTTTTGTCCCCAAATCCCTGTTTGTGTCTGACTGTGCCAGCTTCCTGGGGAACTTCTCACACTCAAAGTTTTTATGATCAGTCTCTCTGGGTCTCCACCAGACAGAGAATGCATGCATGTATGTGTATAAGGCAGGCAGCCAAATAGACTGTGGGTCCAAGTTCTGGGGAAAAGAGAAGAAATACATGATTCCCTGTGCTTTGGAAGAATGGTGTGAAAAAAAGCAGGGTCCTCATAATTATTGTCTTTTATCTTTGACTATTCTTTGGGAACTGAATTGCCCGGATCTTGTGAGGGTTGCTTCTTCTTCATCCTCTTTGGTTAATCTATAAAAAGGTTTATTGATTTGAGTTACTATTTTGGTATTAATGATCAGACAATAATCCATTGAATTGGAAAAACTTCCAAATTGAAAATTGTTTAAATAACTCTTGATCTAAATAATTGTCTTATTGATCAACCTATAGAAAGATCACATTGAAAAAAAGGTATTTATTGGATGCTTTATATGGAATTTTTAAGAGACACATTAAACCTAAAAGCTCTAGAATATAAAGATATTTTCATTCCCGTCTTAAGGTAGAATTATCCCTGATATAAAAAAGCATATTGAAAAAAATGAACTTTTACCTTAACTCCTGGCTGCAAACTCAGTCTGTAATCTGTGTCCTGCATTCAGATTAGCCCTCTATCCCATACCACCTGGAGTCTATGGCCTCAATTCACATCTGCCTCAACAAGTGCACTCTTCCAGAGGTCAAACCAAGCTGGCTAAATTCTCGGCTAAACCCTCATTACACAGATCCTAAGTTAAAGGAATGTTTATTGACAAAAGATATCCACTTTTGATATCTATTCTCCTGCTCCATTCTTTTTCCTGGCATATGCCTTAGCTCCTTCAAAATTTTGTAGGCTGGTTACTGAGACCTTATATAAAACTATTTAATTGTATTTAAAATGTTCAGCAAGCTAGAGTGCCCTCTTGTGGAAACATCCAGTGGCTCTCCAGTTCCTGCCAACCCTCTGAATACAAGCCCATGTTTCCCAGGTGTGTTGAGCTAACATGCCCTTCCAACAGGCTTTGCTTTTATTCACTTCATCTTCGGGGCTTTCACAGTCATAGGTAGTTGGAAAGAGGTAAAAATATGGTAGGCAGTGGTTAGTTGTACGTCTCCAAAAACATATTTTCCAAAACAATGGATTCTGTTTTTCTTTCTTTTTCTTTTTAAATGTGGTGTTGGTGGGAATTGGAAAAAGGGTAGTGATAATCAGAGTAAGCCAGAATGAAGGCCTCCGATTCAATCAATTGCGAGGTTTCTTTAGCTCTACTCTCAAAGGAAACATTTACTTGAGTTACGTCTCAGTGAGGACCTAAGTACAATCCTTGCTGGGATAGTGAGAGTCTTAGGGACTTACTTTCACTTGAGCTTCAACTGTTTGGATCAGTTATAGTAGGGTTGAGAGCTCTAATCTAAGGAGGCCAAGGAATTTTAGTCCAAAATGCAGCTGTTATAGAACACAAATGTAGTTGTGTTAATCACAGCTTAAATGGACAGCTTACATACTATTGTCATTTAAGGCATAGATCTTTAAAAATTTTTTATTTGGAATAATTTCAAATATATACAAAATATTGTTTGAGAGAAATATAATTAACCCTCTTTTATCTACTGAGCAATGTCAACAAATACCAACTCATTACTAATTTTATTTCCTCCCTGCCTCTCTCACCAACTACTTATAAGGAAATTTCTTTTTTTTTAAAATGATGGAGTTGCTGTTTTGTTTTGTTTTTTAAAAGATTTATTTATTTATACAAGAACTGGGGTAGAGTCAGAGGCGCGGGAAGGTGAGAGAATTCACCAGAAACAGAGCAAGGAGCAGAACAGGCAGACAAACTGAGACACTGCTGAGAGGAGCAGTGGGTGAGGCAGGAGAGGTCTGCCACACCATGTGGGATTCTCCCTGGCCAGCCGGGAATCAAACTGGTGCTGCAGAGGCTGCGGACAGCTTCACAGTGCAGTGCTCAAACTGCTGTGCCACCGGAGAGGCCCAGAAGTAAATTTCAAGTATCATATCTATTCATCCATAAATGTTTCAGAAGGTATCTTTAAAAGCTAACAACCTGGTTTTAAAAACATAACTACAATATTATCACTCACAAAATATTAATATGCATCCCTTAATATAAAAGATCAAGGACAAAAGAATGAAACAAACAAAAAGATCAAGGTAATGTTCAATTTTCCTTCATTACCTCTTTAAAAGACAACTTTTAAGAGAAGTTTTATAGATTTGCAGTAAAATAAGAAATAAAGATATTTCCATAAAATCCCTGCTCTCACACATATGTGCTCTTCCTCATTATCAACAGCAGTCAGCAAAATGTGATGGAAACAATCACAGAATAGTGATGGCAGCAAAACAAGGATAAAAATAATTTCCCAAGTCCATAGTTTACCTACAGGTTCACTCTTGGTGGTGTACATTCAGTGGGTTTGGCAAATGTGTATTACATATATTTATCATTACAATACATACAGAACATTTTCAATCCCCTGAAATCTTCTGTGCTACGTGTCTTCATTTTCAGCCACTACCATCCAGGCAACCACTCATTTTTCAATTGTTTCCAGTTTTGCCTTTTGCAGCATGTTACATGATTGGACTCATACAGTAGGTTTCCTGACTTGTTTTTTTTTTTCTCTTAGAAATATATATTTAAGCTTCTTCAATGTATTTTTATGGTTTGATAGCTTATTTCTTTTTAGCTCTGAATAGTAGCCCATTGTTTGGATGTAGCAATTTTTTCTCTTACCTACTGAAAAATATCTTGGTGGCTTCCAAGTTTTGACAATTATGAATAAAATTTCTATACACATCCATGCGCAGGTTTTTGCGTCAACATAAGCTCTCAACGCCTTTGGGTAAATACCAAATGACAAAATTGCTGGAATGCTTGGTAAACAATTTACATGATTAATTTCATAAAAACTGCCCATAGTCTTCCAGAGTGTCTGTACTACTAGAAATGTATAAGAGAGTCCCTATTGCTACACATTTTTGCCAGCATCTGATATTGTCATTATTCCAGATTTTGGCCACATTAATAGGTGTGTGATCTCTCTGCATTTCTTTTCCATTTCTCTGATGATACATAATGTCATCTTTTCATATTCTAACTTGACACCTGGATATCTTCTTTGGTGAGGCATCTGTTAATGTCTTTGGCCCTTTAAAAACCAGGTTGTTTGTTTTCTTATTGTAGAGTTATCACTGTTTCTCTTAATCTATGGATTCTCTCCCTTGCCCCCATTCTTTTTTTCTTCTCAGTATATTTTTGTTTGAAAATAGAGGCCTGAGTAATTTGTCTGTGTTTATATAACATGGATTTTTCTGATATATTTTGGTGTTGTGTCAGGAGCTCTTTCCTCTGTAATTCTTTCAAAGGAGTGGTTAGGTCTAGAAACTTAATCAGATTCATGTCAATTTTTCCTTTGGCAAGGCTTCTTCACAGGCAGTGAGACAGCCTAACACCAGGAGGCGCAGTTACTTCCTTTGAGATGTCAGCAGCTTTCACTGCATGGAATCAGTAACAAAGGAATGACTACAAAACATTGATATTCTAACTCACCCACCCCTTCTTTATTAGTCTTTTATGATTCTTTGAAGAAATCTTCCCTCATCGATTATTTGTTACTTTAAGATGCAATTTGTATAGACAGGTTTGATTTTTCCTCTGCTTACAACTTTTTAAAACAATGAGTTTGTTTCCTAACACTGACTAAATGAGACTGCTAAGATTTTTAAAAATGAGTGTTAACTCATGTATGTGAATGAATTTGATATTTTCATTCCACCAAAGTTATTTTACTTGTTGATGCTTCAGTTGTTCAACCTTTGACCAATGCAAGTCTGTTCCTGTTGGCTCCTGAATCCTTTGACATGACTAGCCTTTAAAAACTTCCCTGCTGGAAAACTTTATGGCTACAAATAAAAGAATAAAGTTGGTTCACTCCCTATATCCATACACAAAAATAAACTCAAAATTAATTGAAGACTTAGACACAAGACCCATGAGAATAAAATATATTGAAGAGAACATTGTGATAAGTTATATTACATCAATGATAAAAATATTTTTGGAAGCTGGACCCTGTATACCAAGGGAACTAAAAGCAAAAACAAACAATTGGGATTACTCCAAATTAAAAAGAAGATATAAGTAGATTAAAAAGATATCCTTTTTTACCTGAATTGGAGGAACTATTCACACATAACGCAACTGACAATGGGTTAATATCCAAGATATGCAAATGATATTCAACTTAATAACAAAAAATCAAAAAGCCCAATAAATTGGCAACAGATGTGAACAGACAGTTCACCAAAGAGTATATCCAGAAGGCCAGTAGGTACATGGAAAACTGTTCATCATTGCTTTCAATAAGGGAGATGCAGATCAAAGCCACAATGAGATATCATCTAACATCTGTGAGAAAGGTACATATTAAAAAAGACCCCCAACAAGTGCTGGAGAGGATATGGAGAAAGAGGAATCCCGTTATACTGTTGGTGAAAATGGACTCTGGTCAAAGTAATTTTGAGAAACTAAAAATGGAAATAACTTGTGACGCGGCAATCCCATTTCTGAGCAGCTACCCAGAGAACAGGAAACCATCAGACAAAAATTTATATGCTCTAAAATGTCTACTGCAGAATTATTTACAGTAGCTAGGAGGGTAGCAACCTAAATGCCCACTGATAGAGGACTGGATTAAGATGATATAGGGTGTCAACAATGGAATACTATTCAGATGAAATGTTAACCATTCACAACAAAACAAGGAGCTCAAGGGAATTATATATAGTAAGCAAGTGAGAATGACAAAGACAAATATTATACATTTACACACATATAAGAAAAGTAAGGAATCATAGTGGATGAATCAACAAAACAAATACTTACAAAAACTAATAGATGCTAATAAATGAAGTGAGGCTTCTGAGTTCAGAGGGAGAGGCAAGAGAGAAAAGGTCAATGGGGCAGGAAGGGTGGTAGTCGGGAAAATAATTTGTAAAATGGAAAAAAATAAGGGCAATATATTCATGAAGGCTCCATCTTCATAATCTAATGCTCTCTCAATGGCCCCACCTCCATAACCAAGTCCAGATGTCTGAGAACCAGATAGCTGATGGAGTAGTTCCTGCTGAAAGGTCAACAATATCAAAGCCCCCAAAGATCTGATGTTTTGGACTGAGTTAAAATGCAGGAAAATGTTTATGTCCCATCTTGAAGTCAGTAAGGCAAGATGATTACCCTCTCACTCAAAGGTCACAAATTAGCTTTTTGCTTAAGTTAAGTTTCAGCTGATTGGATGAGTCCCACACGCATTAGGAAGGGCAATCTGCTTTACTCAGTCTAGATGTAATTGTTAATCTCATTCAGAAAGACGCCACAGGAATATACAGAATAATGTTTGACTAAATATCTGGGCACCCTGCAGTCACAGGACACTATTAATAGTACAGGCTTCATGTGCCAGTGTAAGGAGTGTGTCTTTGTCCTGAGAACAATGAGTTGCAATAGAGGAGAAAACAAGACAAAACAAAACTCCCTACTTTCTGCTAAAATAAGATGTTCCAGGCTTCTTTCTTTCTCTTTTTTTTTTTTAACATATCTGTACATATCCTACTTTGAATTGGATTAGTTACATCTCTAATTAGTGGTTTTCAAGAGAGACATGTGGACTCCTGGGAGTCTTTGTGATCCCTTCATGGTGTCTATGAGGTCAATATCATTTTCATAGTAATACCAAGATAGTCTTTGCCATTTTTAACTCTCATCCCCTCACAGATATTTATGGAGTTCTGCAAGAGCTACCTGGTATTATGCATTATGCATGGTCTGACTAAAGGCAGAAATGGCTTTAAGATTTATTTCATTTATTAAGTCAGACATTAAAGAAATTTGCAAAATTGGTAGATACTGACACTTCTTACTAAATAAATTTCGTTAATCGATATTTCATTATTTTAAAAATCTGCCTTAATTTCTATTGCAGTAAACATCAATAGATATAACCCATATAAACATTAACTTTGGGGTCCTCAATAATTTTTAAATTTAAAGAGGTTTGGGGAGCAAATATTTGAGAATTGCTGCTTCAGGTTATCATGATTCCTTTTAATGGAAAATGATAATTAGTGAGCATAATTCAGGAGCTAGAGATGTTTATGATTACTGGGTCTTCCATTGTTTTTAGGCCATTTTATTATTTTTTTTTAAAGATTTATTTATTTATTTATACAAGCACTGGGTACAGTCAGAAGCGTGGGAGAGTGAGAGAATTCACCAGAGCAGGGAACAGAACAGTCAGATTGACAAAATACACTGTTGAGGGGAGCAGTGGGTGAGACAGGAGAGGTCTGCTCGCCATGTGGGTTGCTCCGAGGCTGGAGGGGATCGAACCAGCGCTGCAGAGGCTGCGGACAACTTCACAGCGCTGCGCTCAACCGCCTGCGCCACCAGGGAGGCCCTTTAGGCCATTTTAATGGGCAGAACTAAGATCAAATTTTATGTGTGTTAGTGTTTGTGCATATATATATGATACACCATGAATTGACACTGATTTTTTTTCCATTCAAATATAGGATTATGAGTTTCATTTAAACTCATACAACTTACATATGTATCTTCCGTCTCTCATAAGAAAAATCTCAGCATAAACATTTATTTTCAGTATTAGATTAACAATACCACCATTACCATCACTACAAACAATATGACTACGTAAAAAAGTTTTGTGGGGTTTTTTTTTGCAGTTCATTTTTTTTTTTTGAGCATACCTTTATGGAGGTAATTAATTGGTTTAAAGTTTTTCAAAATGGTATGTGTTTTCAAGATTATGCCACTAAGCAGCAAGTTAGATCCATGTGCTTTTACTTTTGATTTTTAGAGGATGCTTTTGTAAATTTACTTTGTTTTAAAATGATATGAAATATTTCTAGAGTTAAAGCTATTGTATAAGATATATTCAGAGAAGTGTAGCGTCTATTCTATTCCCACCCTCTCTTTATAATGTTACATAGGTAATAGTTAAAAAGTCCATAGTTTTCCTTTCCATTATTTTTAAAATTTAAGCAAACATTTATATATATTTAATAGTAATACCATCCTCCCCTTTTCTAGAGAAAAGGAAGCATATACATACATTTCTTTCAACTTTTTTTCACTTAATAATATATTCTGGAGATCACTACACATTTGTATATAGACCATTTCCTTTTTAATCTTTCTTTTTTTTTTTTAGCAGCTTTATTGAAGTATAACTAATATACCCCAAATGGCACCTACTTAATATATACAATTTGATGAATTTGGACATATGCATACATAGGCACCACAATTAAAGTAGTAAGCAATTCCACCACCTCTAAAAATATGTGGCTCCCCCTCCATTTCTTTGTGGTGAGAACAATGAGCACAATCTCAATCTTAACTCTTCATACTTTCCACAACTGTGTTAGCACTCCACTGAATTATTATGCCATAATGTAGCCAACCTCTATTAAGGAATTTTTGGGTAATTTCTAGTATTTTATTATATACAGTGCTGCAGTGAATAATCATGCACATCCCTTTCCTGTTTTGACCACTTTAAAGCATAGTCTAAAAGTGAATGCAGGTGCAGTGAGAATGCATCTGTGTAATTCTTTTTATTTTTTTTTTGTGTTCCAGATTATATTTCAAACAGACTGTTTTTAACTTTCTTTTCTTAATATTAATTTTTTAATTTTTTTTATCATTGTTCATTTTTAAACAATATTTGCTTCCCCACCCCCTCAGGTATAGTCCCCATAGTTTCCTTCACCAATGCACCCCTGCACCATCACCTCAGTCCCCTGTGCCCCTCCCTCCATCCCTCTGGTCCCTCTCCCTCCTCCTCCCCTGCAGGATGTCTCTGATTTATAATTGTCCATTTTTGCTTTGTTGTGTTTTGCACTGTTACTATTTGTTTACACTGATGTCTTATTTGGTTACCCTATATTCCTGTTATAAGTGAAACCATCCGATATTTTTCTTTTTCTTTCTGGCTTATTTCGCTGAGCATGATCCCTTCCAGCTCCACCCACGTTGCTGCGAATGGCCTGAGTTTATCTTTTTTGATTGCTGAGTAATATTCCATTGTGTGTATATAGACCACATCTTCTAGATCCAGTCATCTATTTTTGGGCATTTGGGTTGTTTCCAGGTTTTACCTATTGTAAATAGTGCTGCAGTAAACACAGGGGTGCAGGTGTCCTTTTGAATCAATGTTTTTGGCATCTGTGTAATTCTAGACAGCCACTCTTTTTACTTGCCCCGTACAGATAAACAGACTGAGGCAGCTGCTCAAGGTCGCTTTGCCAGTCACTGACAAAGCTGATATTTAAACTTGGAAGTAACGGTGTCTGCAGACCACAGGTCACGGGGAGAGTAAGTCCCAGGAGAGAGAAACAAGTGACAGATTTTGCACATAGACTTAAAATGTCTTGAATCACTTAGTCTCATCCTTCCAGCTCCCAGCACTCCAGTTCTTCTTCCCTAACAGAACCTCTAGTCCGCCCCCCTCTTTTACTTTCTTCTTATCCATCCCGTCCCATTTCTGCCCCCGGAAGGCGCTTTCCCCGCCCTCTAGCTTGAAATCTGGGCGGGTCGAGACCGGGTTCAGGGGCCCGCAGGCCTCTGCGCATGCCCGGCCGCCGCCAGGCGCTGGGAACCGCTTTGGAGGCGGGCCCTGCATGACGTCATAGCCGCGCGCCTCTCCCAGACGTCCTTGCAAGGTCGCTTCGTAGAACGAGGGCGCGCGCGAGTGACAAGTCCCTTGTCCGGGGGCGCGCCGTGTCCTTCTGCCTCGGTACTAGCGGCGGCATGTCGGGGTACACGCCCGACGAGAAACTGCGCCTGAAGCAGCTGCGAGAGCTGAGGAGGAGATGGCTGAAGGACCAGGAGCTGAGCTCGCGGGAGCCGGTGCTGCCCCCGAAGAGGATGTGGCCTATGGAAGCGTTCTGGAATAGTTTTTTGAAGGACCAGGCCCCCTGGAAGAATGTGGTGAGTGACGGCCTCCTTTGCACGCGCACACACACACGCACACACACACGCGCACACACACACATGCACACACCCCGCTAGCCCCAGTCGGGTTGCCGGAAGCCTGCACATTGCAGCCACACTAGGGACTGGCATTGCTCTGCGCCCACAAGTTTCCATGATTCCCCGAGGGGGAATCAGACTTCGGTTTAACGGGGATATATAAAACCTCTCCCGAGACTCGTGCACTGGAAGTCCAGGAACGTGTAGGTGTTTGGAAGAGTCATTCCCTTTTGCTGTCAAGTGTGATGACAGGAGACGAATCTCTGCCTCGGTTTTACAGGGCGCTGTACAGTTGATTCTCTTGATGAAGTCTTCCCCCAGAATGACAGCAGGGAGCTAATAGAGTTAACAGTCTATGATTTTAGTATTTGAGAACAGTTGCGTGTTAGTTGGTTATGAATACCAAGTAACATTAAATCTGACTTCCAGAAGGCACTAGTTTACCATCAAAGACAGGGCCCTATTAGTATGCTAATGAGACATTCAAGAGCCTCTTTCTAAGATACAACTATGTAACTTTAACACGGTTGGTTATTTCATTTAAAAATACCATTCCTCAGGCCTCCCTGGTGGCGCAAGGGATTAAGCAGCGCACTATGAAGCAAGCCACAGCCTCTGCAGCATGAATTCAATCCCAGCAGCCCAGGGAGCTACCCACATGGCTCAGCAGACCTCTCCTGTCTAGCCTGCTGCTCCCCTCAGCAGTGTATTTCGGTCAATCTGCCTGTTTTGTTCCCCACGCTGTCTCTGGTGAATCCTCTCACCTCCCACAACTCTGGCCTGTACCCCAGCTCTTTTATGCGTAAATAAATAAATCTTTTTTTTTTTAGAGGCATGTTTTTTATTTATTTATTTATTTATTTATTTGTTTTTTGTTTATGCATGCACTGGGTACAGTCAGAAGCGCGGGAGGGTGAGAGAATTCACCAGAGCGGGGAGCAGAGCAGGCAGAAGGACCGAAGTACACTGCTGAGGGGAGCAGCGGGCGGCAGGAGAGGTCTGTGCGCCATGAGGGATCCTCCTCTGGTGGCCGGGGAGCAGCCGGGGATCGAACCGGCGCTGCAGAGGCCGCGCGCAGCTTCGCAACCCAGCGCTCAACCGCTGCGCCACCAGGGAGGCCCTAAATAAATAAATCTTTAAAAAATAAAAATACCATTCCTGAACTTTGCTCTGCACAAAATCACTCATTCAAGAGTTGTCTTTTATTTTCAGGGTCTTTGGACATTTTCTTGACTGTGAATTAAATCACATCAATTATGAGTGATGAACACATCTCAGAATTGCTTTCAAGTATCTGCAACCTTTGCTAATAATAATGTTAATAATACTATGGTAATAATACTAATATGTAACACTTGGGTGCTTACTTGTGCATGGCACTTTGCTGAGAGTTTTGCATGTGTTACTTCATTTAATGTTTACTCCTATAAGGTAGAAACTATTCCTAATCTTCACTTGAAACGATTGGAAACTTAGGCCTGCAAAAATTCAGTGACTTAACCTGTGGGCGGAGAGCTAAGAATTGAAGGAGTTCAGATTGATGTCTGTGTCTTTTTAAAACCGTGTCAAAGTTTGGTGCAGTGGAATCAGTGCAAATTTTTCTGTGAAGATGGTATTAAATATTTGTGGTGGCATAATTAAATTCTAACTCAATCTTGTATCTCTGACATTACTTGTTGATTTTGGCAGCCACTGGTTGAAAATTGACTTACTACCCATAGCCAGTAATCTAAGGAAGTAAATAATCATTTGTTGAAATTCATCTTACCTTACTTTGAGTTAATTTTTTCTTCCATAATTATGACTATTATAATATTTATAATCTCGATGATTTTCCTTTCCCTGCAAGGACAAGTGTGTTTCATTCAGGTTGGCTGCCAGGGAAAAGTTCCATTTTTATTTCTCTTTTGCCTTTCTCTTTAAAAAAGAGTGTCTGGGGCCTTCCGTGTGGTGCAGGCAGTTGAGCTCAGCGCTGTGAAGCTGTTGGCAGCCTCTGCAGCGCTGATTCCATTGTGGGCTGGCCAGGGAGATTCCCACATGGCACAGCAGACCTCTCCTGTCCTGCCTGCTGCTCCCCTCAGCAGTGTATTTCGGTCCTTCTGCCTGTTCTGTTCCCTCCTCTGTCTCTGGTGAATTTGCTCACCCTCCTGCACCTCTGGCCTGTACCCCAGTGCTTATATAAATCAATCAATCAATCAATCAATAAATAAATAGAAAAGAGTGTCTGAAGGCATCTCAGAGTGAACTTTGAGCAACTTTATCCCAGCATATAAAACATTCTTTTTTCCTAGCATTGATATGCTTGAAGTTGTCTGCCTTCCAATCAAATGGTATTGTTTGTGGATATTAGAAATTGATGAATTAGGGAGGTGACTGAAAATTTGATTACTCTGGTTAAACCAATGAAAATTTTTCTTTCATTTTTTATACCATGTTTTATCTTTAACACATTTATAGTAAAGATGCATTTAGAAGTTTTAAAAAAACATATCTATAAATGTCTTATTATGGTCTTGCAAAATGCTACTGAAGACGTGTTTGCTCAGCTTTCTGTAGGTGTCCCCTATCAGGGCCCTATCTTTAGTAAAAATATTTGAGTGGGTAAGGTTGGCCACAGACTATAATAAGTATGTAGCACTTTGAAATCTTAAAATAATCACAACATTGTTGTCATTGATGCTTTTTTTTCTACCACATGAAAAATGGGTTATCTATTTATTTTGTGTATGTTTTCCCCCCTCCAGATCTATAAGACTTACCGACACAGTATCTTTGCTTTTACTCATGTACTTATACCTGCCTGGATTATTCATTATTATCTCAAATATCATGTGAATGTAAGTATGCTTAAAGTTTTTGAATCTATTTTTATTATTGTACAAACTTATTTCCTATGTGGGTATGCCCCTTACCCTGCCACTTTTAATTTTTTTTTGACTATCAATTCTTTGAAACCTTTTAGGTAAAAGTTTTAATGAAAGTTAGTAATTAAGTATGATTTTTCAAAAAGCTAATCTTTTTAGGAATTGCTTACAACTTGAAGTGCATTTCCTGGTAGAAAGTGTTTAAATGATCAGAATGTACTTAATCTAGTAATGCTAGTGTAAACTTAGTGTCCTGAGTAGGAAGGGAGAAAATAATTTGTTTCCTTTAGTAAGCACAGATCTTATATAAGATAAAATTTGTAATAGGCAAAGAGTATCTTCTATTTTTTACAACTTTCTTTAGGAGCTGGAATGTCCAAAAACTTGAACTTTTTCACTGAAGGATTTTGCATGGGTGATTGAACTGAGCCAGTTGCTATATTTTAAAGACTGTGGATAATCTGGTGTAGGATGTTGGATCCTTGCTAGGATGAGGAGGGTTTGCATTTCAGGAAGTGGCACGGAAGGGTTGCAGTGGTGACTGCCAAGCATGGAGTATAGTAACTCAAACAGAGTGAGCAGTGTTGGGTCCTAAGTGGGTTGATTTGGGGGGCAGAGGAGAGGTGTTGGTGAGTTAATCTATTTGTTGAGCAGCAGTGGCAATAACTTGGTGTAGGATATTGTAACCAGAGTGAGGGGAGCAGGACAAGGGAAAAAGGGTGGTTTGGAACAAGAAATAGGGGTAGCAGAATAAAATGTCAGAACCCAAATGAGGTTAAGAAGGGTATTAGTCCTGGAGTGTGGTTGGTGAGAAGAGATTGGTTATATACAGGAAGATTGACTTTTAAAAAGTGCATGTATTAATGATAATGGGACCCATGTTACTAAAGGGAGTTATACATATGGAAAGAGAGAAAACTGTATGGTACTGCTATGGAATTAGTAGTAATGATGTGAACTCATTGTTTTATATGTATATTGGTAGCTACGGAAATGAATATAGATGTAAATGTGGACATTCTAGCTCTGTTCACTAACAGGGCCTATATCAGGTTACTTCTGGTAATGAGAGTTACCTAGCAGCCAGGTCTAACATATTTCTACACTGAATGAATTATGAGCTTTTTGGAGAATGGTTGATTCCAGGATTGGGGCAGGGAAAGTGTAAGATGAGCTTGGAACATGTTGTTGTGCCAGAGAATAAAGAAGTGTTCCAAGAATGATAGAGATATATGAAATGACATAGAGTCCATTTGAAGGGAAACCCACTGAGACAACTTCACCATCAAAATAAATGATAGTAATTGAATGAGTGAATGAATGAATGAGTCAAATAAATAAAATGCAAATCCATGAGTCCATACTGATAAAAATAAATCAATTAATAAATGGATAGAAAAGCTTTTTTATACAGTGGATTGCTAAATGATAAACGGACAAGGAAGGAATGACAAAAAAGTTACTGTATGGGTATAAAGTTACTATAACTATGATTTGGGTAAGAGAAGGAGAAGTTATTCCATTAAGAAAGAAAGAGAAATAATCACCAACAAGCATGGCCGTATGTATGCACAACTGAAATGCCTTATTGGCTTTGGCAGGTGGGGACCAAATAACTGGAAGGTCTTGAAAGCTAGCCAGAGATTGAAATTTATTTGATAGGCAGTGGAACACTTTACATTCTTAAATAGGAGAATGACTTGATAAAAGTGATACATTTAGTAAAACATAGAAACCACTGATGTGTAGGGTGAAGTGGCGGGTTTTAGAGATCACAGCAAGGACTCTTCTCCAGAATTAGGAAATTTTGAGCAGAGGAGGGATACATCTTAAAAGAATCATTCTAATTTCTGCAGTATGGAGAATAGACTGTGGGAGGGCACAAAGGGAATTTGGGAGACTAATAGGTGAAAAAAATGATCAGAGGCTTGGACAAGGGTAGTTGTACTAGAGCTAGTGAGAAGAGTTAATTCAGGATATATAGCTCCAGGTAGAACCAGGAGGATCAGCTGAGGAGTCAAGGTTTTTGGCCTTTGTAAGTAGGGAAAAATCTCATTTGAGATTTGGTAGCCAAGTATAGATCTTGAGCAAATAATTAAATAAGAGTCTGGAGTTTGCTGAAAATATGGGGCTTATGTTAAAATTTGGGATATCATTATTTATTTTCAGGAGGAGCTCTACAACCACAATTAACAGCATTACTTTTATTGCAGACAAAACCATATGCCATTGTTGAAAGGAAGCCCAGAATATTCCCAGTAAGTTTTAAAACTTCTGATTTTCCTTTTGGTCATTATTTTTCTTTCCTTCCCTTCTCCAAGTTTTCATTCAACTAAAATGTCACTTTCTTCTTGTCTTCCAGTGTCTGTCTTGTAACCTCTTATAAAAATACAACAGGAATAGTGTGAGTTAGCAATTGAAAAATGGGAGGGTACGTTTCAATCTAGTTGTAAAACTTGTTCTATGACTTTTGTAGTCCGAAAGTGAATTGAAGATACAGACAGTTGTTCAGTGCTTCCCTGGTTCGTGTAAAGTTAAGGACATAGGACAGTAGCTAGAACAGAGACCTAAGCTTAAAAACAGCAGCTGAATTCCTGTTATTTCAAACGATCATTTCCTATGGCTTTTTGCTTAATTTTCAAATGAGGCAAACCGTAACTCCCTGTATTTGTGGATTTAAATTCTATTAATGTGTGCTTTAGATTTTATATTACAAATATGTAGGCCAGTTTCCTAATTTATAGTGAGTCTTTTCAGCATTAAGAGATTATTCACTAAGATAATTGTTGAGTATAATAAAATGAATGTCAGTTCTTGTCCTGTATCTAGTTACAGTTCTATTATCAATCTCTAGGTTTTATAATCTTACAAAACAGTGTTAGTTCTTGCTTCAAGATGATATAATCCCAATAACCCATTGTCTTCTGCAACAGAAGGGCATTTTAGGGAGAACCATCAAAACTGGGTTACCCTTCCAGCTGGAAGTCTGTTTTAGGAAATAGTAGGGGATTTCTTCTATATTTCACTGTATATATAGATATATATGTGTGGGTTAGAGCCTAGGTAGTCTAAAAATAGGAAATTAACTTTGCTGGTTTCCCCAGTTGGGTAATTTATTTATTTTCCCGTCATATGTTTATTATTTTTTAATTCTGCCGTTACTGTTCAAAGGAGAGCTCTCTTCAGAAGACTATAGTGATTCTATAGCATTTGTCCTACTTGTGTATTATTATTTTTTTTTTTTTTTTGCCATTGTTCTTTCCTGTTTTTTGTGTCATTGATTCCTTTGAGAAGCTTCCAATCACTGGTTTTAGTGATGCTGAAATCCACTGGTCAAACTTTATAAAGACTCCTAAATCTTGTGTATGGGAAGTTACTTGAATGGGTACTGATTTTTTTTTCTGGAAGGTAACATTTTATTCATTGTTCTTGGCCAGGGGTCCGTCCTTTTTTGTTGTCAACCTAGATCACATCTGAAATGAGTCTTGGAAATAGGTCCTCTTTAGGGTTGTAGGCCTTCAAAATCTGCCTCTTATTCACAGAAGGTTGAATGATAGAGGTTGTTTTGAGTTCAAACAATCAGATTTTTGTTGTCTATGTTTGATTTCTTTGACCATCTAGTTCACACACTTGGTAGGCATGAAAACAATATCCAGTAGAAGTCTAATTTGCTTCCAGTCAGTCCTACAAGCCACTATCTGTGCCTTTTATTTAGTTACCAAGTTCTCTCAATTCTTTTGTCCACATGCAAATGTCTCTTTCAAATCAGAGGCAGCTCTGTGAAGCCATCTGAAACAGACTAGTTCACAGGCTTCCTTCACTTCAATCTGATCTTTTCCATAGGTCTGAGTTCCTTTGTTTACTGAGTTTTATTGGGATTCTGTTTCTGAGAGCATCCTCAATGTTAACTCTTGTTTAGAGATTCAAAAGCAATCTTATTTTCAATACTGTAAGGTCCTGAGTTTTTGGATTTTCTCCATTTTTCTCTTTTCATATCAGCCACTTATTGCCTGAGTTCATGTTTCTTTAAGTACATTCCCTCCAAGTCAGTAATAGTCTAACACATAGTATAAGTTTTTTCCAGTTACTTCTCCTAGAACTTTAATTTGACAGTCTGCTTCCCAGTTATTACTGGCATTTGTTTCATCTTTTAGCTTCCAAGCTAAAAGTGTCCCTGCTGCTAAGTGCCATGTGGTTCATCTATTATAGTAAAATATCAGGACCACTTAAGGTTACCATTTTCTGCACTAAGGTAATGTTAATTGTGGTAACAAATTGTCCCCAAAATATAAAATGGGATAAACATATTAAAAAGTTTATTTTTTCATTAGCTAACAGTTCTGAACAGTACCAGGTCAGGGAATAGCAGGGGTAGTGATAGAGATTCTGCTCTACCCGGTCAGGCTGACAGAATCCGCTTCTTGAACACAAGGCTGAAACTAAAGGAATTTGCCTAAAATTATAGTTTCTTGAGTTGAGATTTCAAGATTCTCACCACTGGGTTTTGGCCGTTCCTACTCCACACACTACCTAGGTTTGAGAAGACACCTGAATCAACTGCCCAGCCACAGTTTGCTTTCTGCCTCTAGTATCTGTGCCAAACAGGAGAGAGAACCTCAGACATTCAGTTGCTAGGAATACATTACCACCTTATATGGAACTGAAGATGTCTCCTTGCAGCTTTTTCCTAGGGCTGCTTCTATTTATTGGGACAATGTAAAATTTTTAGAAATTATCTGTTAATCATTTTTGTAAAGACAAAACTTTCGTGTTCTTTCTGGTCATTTGCTTCTACTTTGCCTAAGGTCCTTTTAAAGGGTAAACGCCAGAGCTGAAATAGATTTTTCCATGTGAGAGCTAACCAAGTGTAACTACCACTTCTACAGGAAAGATTTTTCTATTAACACCTTATTTTCGTTTCCCTAGGGTGATACAATTCTGGAGACTGGAGAAGTAATTCCACCAATGAAAAAATTTCCTGACCAACATCATTGAAGAGTGCTGAATAATTTCAAAGGCTTAACAAGCCCAAGTTTGTTGCTGTATCGTATCTACTAAATACATATCTGGAAATGTAACTTAATAAAGTTTACTCTTATATGTATGCTGTCTGTTTATTCACAAACATTGTACAATTTGAGATTCTGAATTATTTAACTATTAAGTAAAACCTGGACATGTTAAAAAAAAAGGTATCAGCTACTTTTCTGGTCACTCTTGACTAGTTAAACAAGATGTAGAAGAGCAGTCATGATGGATTTCTTTCTTATACAGTACTTAACTCTGGTCTGATGTGAAGGTACCCAGGGAATGAAATGTAGCAGTATACAAATAGAACAGAAATTCCACACACCTGTTTTAAAGAAAGCTGTGGAATTTTTAAAAAGCATTTTAGAAACTCTAGGATCGAAAAGCATGTTATTCTATCCATGACTTGATACTCAAAGGTCGTGGAACTAGGTTGCTGGCTTCTGTTTTGAGAATGCAAAAGACAACTTCACGTGTTTGAAAAAACGAGTGCATTCGTGGCTATTACAAAAGATTGTATGCAAAAATAAATTTGGAAACGCTGTATTATGCATTTTACTTTTAAATGTAATAGATGTCAGGTAAGCATGAGATAATGAACTGTATTTACAAAGAATTACAAGTTTTCACTCATTTCGAAGATTTTGTCTGGGTATTCCTTCCTTAGCTGTCGGCGTGCGGCTACAGTTGAAGCATAGATGACGTATCCCCAGGAGAGTAATACGATCGCAAAGAGCAACTAAAAGAGATGTACGAGGAAGTAAAAGGAAAATATTGATGTGAGTTGTGCTTCCTCCAGCCCCCTCCTCCCTCCGTTCCCTTCCTTTCCCTTCCCTTCCCTACCCTTCCCTCCCCCACCTCCATCAGGATGCCGAGTACTAGCTAAGGTGGGAATTAAGATGCTGGAGGAGGAGTACACCCAGCCGCCCTTACGTAAGAAGCGGAAGAGCGTGTCCTCCAGGAAGAGGCGGAGTCGAGGTTAGGGAGTGCAAAGCTTAATTCAGGAATGGATTTTGGAGTTTCTGGGCGCTGAAGAAATAGGGAACCTTCCGCCTTCGGGCCTGGGGAGTCGACACCGTGGAGCCCCACCAGCCCCGCGACCTACCACCGAATAAATCCAGTCCAGGGTGCGGCGACTCACTGGCTTCATGGTAAGGAGGAAGCGGCCGCGCGCGGGATCGGGCAGAAGCTGCAGGCCTTATAGCAACCCCCGGGGCGGTGGCGGCCGAGCGGCGGCGGCCATCTTTCATCCGGGCACGAAGCCCCGCCCACTCGCCTCCGGGAGCGCTTCTCTGCGGCGGGGCCGACCTCTTCCGCCCGCAGCTGAGGGGCGGGCCCACTTGACGCGGACCTGGCGCGCCTGTCGGGGGCGAGGGCAAGAGAGGAAGCAGAAGTTCGCTTAAAAACTGCTTTTTAGCCTCCTAGCCGGAGACGCGCGGTTTGTCAAGCGGCCTTTTTTTTTTTTCCATTTGCACTGCAGTCTTAGTTCTGGATCATCTACTTCCGTGTGCATTTAAAACTTTATTAGAAAAAAACCCCCACGTTTTAAGCATTACACGTTTGCCCCCCGCATGTTCCCACATAATAACGACATTAGCGAGGTCAACTTGGACGTCAGCGGGAACAACACCTGCTTTTATACACCAGCGGCGGTTCGATGCGGGGATCCCTGCTAATCGAACAGTTCGGGAGACAAGTGTGGGCGCAGCGGCTTGTGGATGGAGGCGCTGCTTCTGGGGAGCAACCCGTGGCACGGAGCACCCGACAGTGCACCTGCCTGTCGCGCCCGCAGGGGTTCCGAGCGTTCGCGCGCTCAGAATGGTGCCCGGAGCAAACCCCGAGCCCCGGGACGGCGGTTTGGCGCGCGGGCGGTTGTGCCGAGCCGGGCTCTAGAATGTTTGGGGCCTCGCTTGAGACCCGAGCGGCAGAGCGGGGCCGTGGGCCGCTGCCGGCGCGGGCGTTTGTTCGTTCCCCGTCGCAGACCCCCTCTCGGGCGGGTTTGGCTTGCGATTTCGTGAGGCGGTGAAGGCCCTTGAGAGAAAAACATCCGTTTGGGTAAGAGTTCCGGCCCTGCCCCCTTGGGGAACCCCAGTTCCCCCCCAGACTGGAGGAGACGGCTCTCAAGCCTGTCGGGCACATTTTGGACCGGCTTTGGATTCTATTCGAATCCTAGTGTCACTTCGCAGCCGAGCAGCGGACGGTGAAGTCACTTCACCTCCGTGTAGACCGCGAGCTCCTCTGAGCTCCCCCTTCGCCCTGAGTTTGGGGAGGTTTAAATGAGGCCGGGCCCAGCGAGCTCCCGCGTCTTCCAGGTAAGGAGCGAGCAGCATCCCGAGCCAGCGTCCCTGTAAGCTCCGGCGACGGGTAACAGGCGTGGCGGCGAGCTTGGGGGTCCCCGAGGGGAGGGCCCGGGCGCCCGCCCTCGGGCCTGAGGGAGCTGGGGTGGGGGGCAGGGGAGGGGCGGGCTCCCGCCGGAGCGCGCTAAGCCCCGCCCCCGGCGCCTTCTGCGGCGCATGCGTGGCGCCGGCGCGGGCTGTGTTTTGACGCGCCGGGGGCTGCGGAGCGGGGTTCTCTTTCCGTCCCCGCCCCCAAGCCGCCATTGGTGATGAGCGCTTTACGTCACAGGGGTCGCAGGCGCCGCCGCGGTCTCCGCTGTCTCGCGAGGAGGGCGAAGCGCCCCCGCCCGCTCCCGCTGCTGAGGGCCGGCGGAGGAGCCGCCGGGTATGCCTTCGTGGATCCTGTCGTCACCGCCCTAGCCTGCTCGGCCGGCGGGAGCTTACCGCGAGCGCCCCGGCCGGGCCTGCGCCCGCATCCTCCGAGGTGAGTGAAATCGGGAACAATGGGGTGCGGGGGGTCGGAAGGGCCGGGCGAGCCGGGGCTCCCCCCCCCCACCGGGCCGAGGCCCAGGGGCGCGGGGGCTGCGCGCAGGGCCTCAGGGGGCGCGCGGGCCTCCCCGGGCGGGGGGCGGGCGGCGCACCTGTGGATTTGGGGGGGCGGGGGAGGCTGCGTTTCCCAGGGGCGCTCCCGAGGGCCGCGAGCCCGGCGGGGTGCTGGGAGGAGAGTGTGGGCTCCGGGGGGCGGGGGGACAGCGCCAAACACGCAACGTTGGAGTCGGCCTCGGGGCATCGTCGCCCCAGGGGTGTGACCTTGGCGGGGTCCTCTGACCTCTCGGGGCCTGTCTGTGAAATGGGAATAACCGTGTTTCAGTCCGCTGTGGTTATGTAATGCACGTGGTTTTGTCTTTTTATTTTTTACGCCCCCTCTCCCCCATTCCTGGCCTGTGGCAGGTCTTAACTCCAGGGAGCCACTAGCCCCGTGGCTCTTGGAGTTGTCGGTGATGTTTGAAATATTTTGGCTGGCCCGCCTGTGACTTTTTAGTCCATGAGGCTGCAGCTTTCCTCTGGGGCTGCTGGCTCGGCCCGTGGCAGGAGGCATTGCGAGCTTGGGCGGGTCGTGATGGAAGAGGGAAAAGGAAAAGGATTTTTCGCGGGTAGTTTTCAGGGTTATTTAAGAGAACAAGAGAGAGGAACCTAAGGCTTAAGTTAACAGTGATGAACGTTGGGGTTTTTTTTTTTTTGGTTCTTGTTTTTTTTTTTGGTTTTAGACCCTGAAATGCAAAGCTGTAGTACTAAGCCCAACTCGTGGTGCTTATCTGGAATGAGTGACTTTGGAAGGGAATGGTTCCCCCACGCAGTTCTTTTTATTGCTGGAACTGGAATTATTATAAGTTTTATCGGATCTGGTCAATAGGTTTTGTAACTTCCGTATGATCTGCTGGAGCTGATGATTACATTGCAGATCAGAGAGGTACAGTGATTTCTTAATGGTCACGAGAGGGAAAACCCAGATTATTTTTAGTGCTTGGGGGTGTCATTCTAGTTGAACCACTTGTCAGCGTTTTAAGCCACTTAGCATTGATATGTTAAGTGTGAAGATTTATTTAACTGTTACAGATGACCATTTTTTGGGCCTTTAAATCAGTATGGCAGATGGAAATGACCAGAAGTAACTATGTGCACATACCTTGGGAAATAGTATTGTGTGTTTATTGTACACCAGGCACTATGCTGATTGTTTGCATGAATTATATCCCTTCGCACAACCACCTCTTTAGAATGCATGCTGTGAACTCATTTTAGAATTGAGAAAACAAGGTTTTAAGAAATGAAATAACTTCTTCCATATCACACCTCTAATGAATGAATGATTTTGATTCTCAACTCTGGCTTTGAGAATTAACATCAGTCCCCCAAATATAGTCAACAGGTGATTAAATTTTAAAGAAAGAATACCATAGATGACTTTTATAGTAAATCTGACTTTTTAAAACATTTAGTTTTGCTTAGCATTCTTACTTTATGTCACTGTGCAGTTTAAATGTCCAGTCTGTGATCTAATTTAGAGTGCAACCTTCTGATTCTTCATTCCCTTTCCTTTCCTAGCCATTTTCTTTAGAAACATGTTTGTTGATTATCTAAAATTCCCCCCAAATGTCACAATAAAAGTTCTTATCCCAGCTGATTTGAAAATTCGGGGAAGGGAAGATTTGTATAAAACCACTTTATCCTAAAGCTGGTAAACTTCATTGAGAATGGGGGGAGGAGGCAGTTTCCCTATGGGGAAATTAATTTCTAGTCTTTATTCCTACCATGCTGGGATAGAGAAATGTTTATCACAGGCTTCTTCTAGAACCTGAAGCACTAATCTAACATCAGGTCCATCTTTGCTAAACGCCAGAATCTCTCCTAGAAATCTACCTTCTTAATCATCTCCCTAGCTACTGTGTTTCATGCCTTGATTTGTATATTTTAGACAGCTTTGTTGAGATATAATTTATATTCCACCCATATAGTTCGCCTTTTTTAAAGTATATAAGTAATCCAGTGATTTTATTGTTTACAGAATTGTAAATATACTAAGTATATATTTACATTATATATGCAGCGTCTGTGTGTGTGTATATATATATATCATAATAGAATTGGACATCTTTATCCAAGAAACGCCCACCTAGCAGCCAATATTTCATATCAGTGGCTTCCTACATCATGTGGTCTTTTTGTGACTTCATTTAGCATAATAAAAAGGTTCATGTTGTAGCCTGTGTCAGTGGTTGATTTCTTTTTATTGCCAAATAATACCCATTGTAAGGCTATATTACATTTTACTTTTACAGTTATCTGTTGATGGACACATGTTGTTAGCACATTTGAACTATTATGACATGTGCTGCTGTCAGTATTCACACACAAGTTTTTTTGTGGACATATGTTTGCATTGCTCTTGGACAGGTGTGGAATTGCTGGGCCATATGGTAGTTTTACTTAATGTGTATTGTAACACATATTTAAATACAGTATTTAGTGATGATTTTGAAGGGGTAAATTCCTTATATGATAACTGATATCATTGCCATTGTTGAATTTCACCAAAGTCTAGTTATCCCTTGGTTATATAGACGGTAAAGTAAAATTCTGAGCTAATGTGAATTTCTCCACTTTACAGTTAGTTTTAGTTGAAATCTGGTCTTCCATCCAGGTTTTCTGGTAACCTCTTTGGTTACCTTGCAGCTCTTTACTCCTTTCCCAGAGGCGTGGACTGTCTTTGATCCTAAAGGTTTTTATCTAAGGGTTTTTTTTTTTTTTTCCCTTCCTTCATTGGGCAAATAAAAATATTAGAAGTAGTGGGAAATGCTGAGAAATACATGCAGTATTAACAGGTTTCAGAGTTCAAACCTCATTAACAAAAAAGCAGCATTGTGTTTTATAATTCAGTTCTTTCTAAGGACAATGTTGATTTTGGCATTCCCATTCTAGGAAATAGACTGGAATAGAAATGCTTGGGCCTGAAGAATATTTGTTCAGCATTAATTCATTCCCTATTAAGTTATGACTGAGAAAACTAAGATGCCCTAGATGAGCAAGTTTAATTTTAAAGCAATGATAAAATACTCCAGTTTCACTATCATAGGATTTTACTGTGTGTATGTTTCTTTTTGTTACAAGTTTGATACAGCCAATAAGTTACTTAGAAAATTACTAATGTACTATTGACTGACTTGATAGAGGAGGTAAAGATGAGTAGGCCCAGGAAAACATAAAGCAAGAAATTAATATATAATGTATATAAAATAATTAGTAAAGAATGCAACTGAAGAGGGATATTATAAAATAATGATGTCGATATGTAATCATAATAGACTTTCACTCTGAAGTGATAAATTTAAAGAAAGCAAAACTAAGATTCTAGTAAGCCTTGTAGGAAAAGAGAGTAAGAGAAGAAGAGGAAAAGCATGGTTTTAAGAGACCTTGTGACTGACATTGTACTAAACTTTGGGTAAGAAAACTAAGAAAGACTTTATTTATTTATTTAAGATTTTATTTATTTAGGCATACAAGAGCTGGGGCACAGGTGAGAGGTGCCGGGGGGTGAGAGGATTCACCAGAGACAGAATGGGGAACAGAACAGGTGGATTTAGTGAAATACACTGCTGAGGGGAGCAGCAGGCGAGGCAGGAGAGGTGCGCTGCGCCATGTGGGTTGCTCGCTGGCTGGCTGGGAATCGAACTTGTGCAGCAGAGGCTGTGGACAGCTTCATAGTGCAGTGCTTAACCCCTTGCCCCACCAGGGAGTCCCAAGGAAGACTTCTTAGGGGTGCTGAAAGGAATCGGTGATGAACATAATCATGCAGTAACAACAATGTAATAATGATGCAGTGTAGTAATGCTAATAATAGCAACTAACATTTACTCAGCAGTTGTTCTGAGCAAGGCACTGCCCTTGGGTGCTTTTACACTTAGTATTTCATTTACTCTTCACTAAAAGATCTTTTTTTGTGGGCATGAAAGAATCTTCCTCTAAAAAAAGCACAGGATTGTTTTAAACAGATGAACTTTCTGGTATGTAAATTATCTCACTCACACTATTTTTAAAGGTACGTGAGCGATACTACAAATAAAACAAATCTGGTCTGTATGAAAGATATAAAACCATTCATAGAAAAACACACCAACTGATGTGATGTCATTGTTTTATAGAGAGGGCTAGGGGAAAATGACAAAAGGGACATTTAGAAAAAAGTGGAGTAACAATCAGAATGTTGAATTTAAGTGGTGGGTACATGGGTGCTTGGTATATTTTCTTTTGTACGTTAGTAAATATTTCTCAGTTGTTATTTAGAAGACTAATGGAATGTTCTATAATTATGAGAGCTTACTATGGACTGGACACTTTCTAAGAACTTTACATCTTGACAAACTCTGAGAGGCATAGACTGTTATCAGTAATCAGCAGATGAAATTGAAGCACAGAGATAGTATCTGGTCCACAATTGTGTTGCTAGACTGGAACAGGGATTCAAATCCAAGAAATCTAACTTTAGAACTTGTACTTTGTACTATATTGTCATGCCACTCGGCCTCTTTATATTATAAAGACACCCAGCTACTCAACTGTCTTTACCAAAATATGATCCTTTTTTGTTCAGATTATTTAATCATCACTCTGTTACCAGGTTACTGATGTATTTTTTTCCCTTTTACAGATAATGGCATCTGCCGCTAAGGAATTTAAAATGGACAACTTTTCACCTAAAGCTGGCACTAGCAAATTGCAACAGACAGTACCAGCTGATGCATCTCCTGATTCTAAGTGTCCTATATGCTTGGATAGATTTGATAATGTGTCTTACTTAGATCGCTGCTTACATAAGTTCTGTTTTCGCTGTGTGCAGGAATGGTCAAAAAACAAAGCTGAATGCCCATTATGTAAACAGCCCTTTGATTCTATTTTTCATTCTGTGAGAGCAGAAGATGATTTCAAGGAATATGTCTTGAGGCCTTCCTTTGTCACCCCTAATCTTCGAAGTTTCCACTATCGTACAACTATGACACGGGAACGAAGTGCTTCTAGTAGTACCGCGAACAGAGCAACAGCAACTCCACCAGATAGTAGAGTACTCTTTGAAGGATTAGGCATTTCAACAAGACCTAGAGATGGTGAAGTTTCTCAATTTATGAGACAGATTGCAATAAGGAGGCCAACTACTGCAGATGAAAGATCTTTGCGGAAAATTCAGGAACAGGATATTATAAATTTTAGACGAACTCTCTATCGCGCTGGTGCTCGTGTTAGAAATATCGAAGATGGTGGCCGCTACAGGGACATTTCAGCTGAATTTTTCCGTAGGAATCCGGCTTGTCTTCATAGATTAGTCCCTTGGTTAAAACGAGAACTTACAGTTCTTTTTGGAGCTCATGGGTCTTTAGTGAATGTTGTTCAGCATATCATCATGAGTAATGTCACTCGCTATGACTTGGAGAGCCAGGCATTTGTGTCTGATTTGAGGCCATTTTTACTTAATCGAACTGAACATTTTATACATGAATTTATCAGTTTTGCTCGCTCTCCTTTTAACATGGCAGCCTTTGACCAGCATGCTAATTATGATTGCCCTGCTCCTTCATATGAAGAAGGTAGTCATTCTGATTCTTCAGTCATAACAATATCTCCTGATGAAGCTGAGACACAAGAACTGGATATTAATATAGCCACTGTCAGTCAGGCACCATGGGATGATGAAACGCCAGGACCATCTTATTCAAGCTCAGAGCAGGTACATGCTGCTATGTCTTCCCTTTTAAATACTTCTGACAGTTCTGATGAGGAACTTATAACCAGAAGAGCCACATCTCAGATCCAAGGAGTACAAACCAATGAGGACCTAAATAATGACAGTGATTCTTCCTCAGATAATTGTGTAATTGTTGGGTTTGTTAAGCCGCTAGCTGAGCGGACCCCAGAACTTGTTGAACTTTCCTCTGATTCTGAGGATTTAGGCTCTTATGAGAAAATGGAGACAATAAAGACACAAGAACAAGAGCAGTCTTACAGTTCTGGGGATAGTGATGTTAGTAGATGTTCATCTCCACGGTCCATCCTTGGAAAGGATGAGCAGGTAAAAAGTCATTGTGATTCTGGTGCAAGAATCAAATCAAAGAAGGAGGAGAAACGATCTACATCATTGTCCTCTCCCAGAGACTTGAGCTCGTCCATCAGAGGAGACAGAGTCCACTCCCCATATAACCGTAGACATAGAAGAAGGGGAAGATCAAGAAGTTCGGATTCACGTTCCCAGAGTAGAAGTGGGCATGATCAGAAGAATCGTAGAAAGCATCACGGAAAAAAAAGGATGAAAAGCAAACGATCCAGAAGCAGAGAGAGTAGCAGACCTAGAGGTAGGAGAGACAAAAAGAGATCGAGAACTAGAGATAGCAGTTGGTCAAGAAGAAGCCAAACTCTGTCTCTAAGTAGTGAAAGCACAAGCAGATCAAGGTCTCGTAGCAGTGATCATGGTAAAAGAAGATCACGGAGCAGAAATAGAGATCGTTATTACTTAAGAAATAATTATGGAAGCAGATACAAGTGGGAATATACTTACTATAGTAGAAACAAGGACAGGGATGGCTACGAGTCGTCATATAGGAGGCGGACTCTGTCCAGAGCTCATTATTCCAGACAATCGTCGAGTCCAGAATTTAGAATTCAGTCCTTTTCTGAAAGAACAAATGCTCGGAAAAAAAATAATCACAGTGAGAGGAAATATTACTACTATGAAAGGCACAGATCGAGGAGCCTGTCTAGTAATAGATCAAGGACTGCATCTACAGGACCGGACCGAGGGAGAAATGAAAAGCCTGGAGGGAAACGAAAATACAAAACACGACATTTGGAGGGTACTAATGAAGTTGCCCAACCATCTCGTGAATTTCCGTCTAAAGTAAAGGAAAATCATTACCAAAAATCTTCATCGAAATTGGATGGAAACTACAAAATTGAAAGTGACAGTTTTTCAGACAGCCGATCTTCAGATAGAGACACAAAACACAGGAGGAGAAAGAGGAGGACCCGGAGCCTGAGTGTCGAGATAGTTTATGAAGGAAAAGCTACCGATACGACGAGGCATCATAAAAAGAAAAAGAAGAAACACAAGAAGAAGCACAAGAAACACCATGGGGATAATGCTTCACGTTCTCCAGTTGTAATTACCATTGACAGCGATAGTGATAAGGATTCTGAAGTAAAGGAGGATATAGAATGTGACAACAGTCGTCCTCAGGATCCTCTCCAAGATGAGTTTTTGTCTCCTTCCTTGGAACCATTTGAAACGAAAGATATAGTCACAATAGAAGACGAATTTGGTATCATGGACAAGGAATGTGATGTTACTACAGTCAGTAACAGTTTGAATAATGCCAACAAAACTGTAGATAATATTCCGCCCCAGGTAGCTTCAGTTGAACAAACTCTCGATGTTAGAGAAGAGAGCGCCTTTGCCTCTGACTTGGAGAACCAGCCCGGCAATGTGTGTGTTCAGACTGAGCCATCCAGGCCCTTGCCTTCTCCGCGGACATCATTAATGTCAGTGTCTTTTGATAGAGATTGTGAAATGTCTTAAAGCTGCCAAAGCCTTTCATTGAGAATTCTAATAGTAAAAAAGGAACAATGTCATCTCCTGCAGTCTATTTAAAGATGACTTTTAGTAAAAACTCTTTTTCCCCCCTTAAAATATTTTAAGTGATTTTTTTTTGTGTGTGTTAAATTTTTGTAAAAATCATTATTTGTTCAAAAAGTATGTATGTTCCACCTTCAGAGGTATGCACTTTTAAGTGAAGAAAATATTGCTAGCAGTTTATTTAAAACTTGGGATCCTTTTTAAATAAAAAAAATATAAATTTTAGAAGTTATTTCATAAAGCCATATGGTATTGACATATTTTTAAAGTAGTCAATAAGTATTTTTGAGTTTTTGTTTCGGGAGTTATTCTGGAAATGTGCTATAAACTAGGAGAATCCCTTTGAGCGGTCTTTATTTTTCTTCTTAAAAATTTGTATTCAAAATCATTTCAGGTTAAATGGAGGCATTTAAGTCTGCACAGTTTATCTTGACATCTGCCAAAAGAAGAATTTAAATACTTCCTTTATATACTTGTTTCTGGACTGCCCGTAAAGCAAATGTGTATTCAATAAAGGAAAAAATAAAACAGTAATACTTTAAAACAGAATCTAGAAAATTTCCTATGCAGTATTGCTTTTTTAAGTAAAGTTATTAGTGGGGGGCTAAAATCTTGAAAATAAGAATATACTTGAGTCATAAATACACATTTCAAGTGATTGCATTTAATTTTACAGTTTTTGTGATGTTTGTCAGTCTGATTATGAGATGTATGTTAGTTATTTCTTCAGAAAAATGCAGTTACACAACATTTAGTTTACTAAAAACAAAAAGCTGTGGCCAGTCTCCTTTTTACATTCGTAGTTCTTTTACACAAAATGGTCTTGTGTGTGTTTTATTGATGATAAAATTGCACGTTCCTTTAAGCCTGATACAGGATTGCCAGTGAGCAGCAGAACTTGAATTAAATCTAAATTTAGCCTTCAATTTGCCTTGCCTACCACCTTGGTTCATTATTCAACAAAAATTGAAATGCCTTTTGTGTGGCAATGTCTTGACTAGGCTTTTAGGGATCCAGTGATAGAACATAGCGGATTTAATGCTCCCTGCCCTCATAGGGGTTTGGCTTTCCCTCCCTCCCTACTTTCTCCCCCACCTCTCTCATATACTTTTTACAAACTAAGTTCTCCGGAGAGACAGTATAATTTCCCTCTTTAAGAGTATACATTGGGGCTTAATTTGTAGGTGGAAGTGATAGTTAAAACGAAACTCAGAAGAGAGAAGAATAGTTAGCAAAGGAAAAGGCAGACGAAGAGCCAAAGGCAGAAGGAGAACCTGACATAGTCCAAGAACCAAAGGAGGGCAGGGTTAGCCAAGAGAATGGGTGCGAGACCTAGCTTTTGAAGCCATGTTTAGAGTTGTATTTATCCCAAGGGCAATAGAAAACTGAATTTTAAATGACAAGCTGAAACTGACTTCTTTGTTGCATAAGCTCATCCTGAGAAATTGTGGAAAGACTCGTTGATGAAGAACACATAGTAAGAATTCCACATTCTGAATACCGTCACGTTTTCAGTGAGACATTTAATGAAAGCTCAAAACTTTGGCCCACGACTTCCGACTCTTTGATTGTTCCCTCTCCTTCAGTTCCTTAATCGATCAGCAAATCCTGGTAACTAAGTACTTCTGTTGTGTCTGTATCATGTGGCCATGGTTTCTCACCTGTAGCATAGTGGGTCAACCTGCATCCATGGTGGTAACACTAATTGCTTTGCCTCCATTCTTAGTGCAGTGGTCAAAAGATCTTTAAGAGAAATTTCATTAAAGTCCTTCAGGGGCCTTCCTGGTGGCGCAGCGGTTGAGCGCTGGGTTGCGAAGCTGCCAGCAGCCTCCCCGGCTGCTCCCCGCCCACCAGAGGAGGGTCCCACATGGTGTGCAGACCTCTCCTGCCGCCAGCTGCTCCCCTCAGCAGTGTACTTCGGTCCTTCTGCCTGCTCTAGCTCTGGTGAAATCTCTCACTCTCCCGTGCTTCTGACTACCCAGCGCTTGTATAAATAATAAATAAATAAATCTTTAAAATAATAATAAAGTCCTTCAGTAGCTTCCTATTTTTTTTTTTTAAGATTTATTTATTCATACAAGAACTGGGGTATAGGCCAGAGGGAGGGCAGTGGTGGTGGTGGGAGGATCCACCAGAGACAGAGTGGGGAACAGAACAGGCGGATTGACTGAAATGCACTGCTGAGGGGGATCAGCGGGTGAGACAGGAGAGGTCTGCTGCGCCATGTGGGTCACCTTCCTGCCCAGGGATTGAACTCCTGCTGTGGTGGCTGCACATAGCTTCATAGTGCTGCATCTGAACCCCTTGCGCCACTGGGGGAGGCCCCCCTATTATTTGTTTAAAGCAAGCAAAACATTCCTGCATAATGCAGTTTACAGATCTCTGGCTCTTAGGCTGTGGTCCATCTTTAGTTTTTCTCAACTTGTTTGTGCTCTGACCACACTAGGTCATGGAGCTGCTGCCCTAGTTGAGAGCCTTCTTGCATAGCATTTTCTGAGAAAACTCAGTCCTAGATAAACTAGATTTCTGCTAATCGTCTAGTACTGCCCCTCAGTTGCTTGCGCTCAATAACCTTGGACTCCTCAGGGCATGCATCACAATCTGTATTGATTACTAAATTTCATCGCACCAAAGTTGTTTGGCCAGCACTGCTGCCCAATAACTACTGCTATGTCCCTTTTTTTTTCTTTTACATAGACATGCTTAAAATATCTGATGGGAGAATAGGTGTCAGAGATTTTAAAAACTAAGCTGCCTCTTGCTGTCAGAGAACTCCCTATCTAAATATTTTTAGCCTAGAACTATTCTTTAAACTTGTTCATCTGAATTGTCTATGCAGTATTTTACCTCTGTTTTTCAGTGTTTATGTGACCTTTGTGACTTACTTGTGGTAGGGAAATGCAACCAAGTCTTCATTTGCTTATTGAGCCTGCCTTAGATACACAATGGGAAAACTTGTTACTGCTTTTGCTTTTGTGTCAAGTTTGACCTCAATTTCTCAGGGAGCTAACCCCAGGGCCTCCCTAACCCAGCCAATCTGTAGTAATGACAAGTGGTAGGCAAAGGGGCAAGAATTTATGCAAGGTAGGCTGAAAACCCATACTTAACAGGAATTCTTTCATCAAGGGGAGTAATTGTAGTTACCTGACAGTGTGGGGTATGAATGCCCTGAGTCAGTGTGCATACAGTGTTCTGGGCTTAGAAAAAATCTTGGGAAGTGTTTAGGGGTGCCAGACACACATGTATCATGGTTTGATGGTTGGCAGCTCAATGAAGAGTGGGGAGGGGTTCCTTGTCAAACCAGATTTCATCAGAATTCAAAACTTGGATCCATTTTAACAAAGTCATTAGACCTTTGTACTATAGTAATGTTAACCAGTTTAAATTACCATGACGTAGAGTCCCTGAGACCTGAATTTGTATATACTTGTCCAGTCACTGATGCTTTTAGGAAAACTTGAAATGGAAGCCAAATTATAATAATTACATATGTAATCTGCTGTTGTGTGGGTCAGAAAAATATATAGTTGGAGAGAAAGCACGATAAAGCAATTTGTAGCAAAATATTAAAAATTGACGAGTGAGGATAAAAAGAATGAAATTCTTTGTACAACTGCAAATTTTTCTGAGTTTGAAATAATTTCAAAACGTTTTAAAAAGTGCTTCTGTCATCCTGCATGAGTATTTTGATCAGAAAGTTATCAAATGTATATTCAGCAAAAAGAGGCGGCAAGTATACAGTGACTGTTAAAGAAATATTCTCTGGAAGAAAAAACCAAAATCACTAATATTCTGGTCCCTTTTATAAGGCTGGACCTGTGGAGATGAGTCAGACTGAGATACATGGTTAATTACTCTTGTTCTGTGCTCAGAAGAAACTTGTGAAGTATATAAAGTCAATGAAGAGTTGCTTAAAAAAAAGGGGGAGACTTGGATAGAAAAAGTTGAAAATGGAGGAGAGCAGTTACTGATGTAGCAAAGGTCCTTCTAAGGGAGAGGAGAGCCAGCGCACAGGTAAGTGAATTAGTCATGCATGGAAGCAGAGGCAAGTCTTGCTCTCAAATGGCAGGAGAAGGTAAAAACGGACAGACAGTTGTGGGCAGTTGCATTGTGACATGGTAGTTCCAGCTCCAATATCTCTTCATGGCATAGGAAACAGTTCCAGCTTTTGAGAAAAATGACTGTGAGCAGAGTTGGACTTGGGTGGAGAGTAGAAAAATGAGATGAAATACTTAAATTTACGGGACAGCAAGGCTTAGGATTTGGTGTGGCACTGAGCACTGGGAGTAGAAGTAGAACTTGTTGGACATGTAGTGTGCATTCAGTATACAGGTAGTAAGTTAATGGATGGGTGTTTCTACGGTTTCAAGCGTGAGCAAAAGTGGGAGTTGAAGGAGGTACTGGTGAGTACTAGTGTATGCATCCTGGTATCTGGGCTATGTAGGGAGGGAAGTCAGGCTTTGAAGTGACCACTACACGTGAGGAAAGGTAGATTTGGGATTCATTTTCCATTGAGGTTCAAATGAATTTATTGAGGGGAGGAGTAAGAAGACTGGAAAAAAAACATTGTTTTAGAGTCCCTAATTCAAGGCATGATTGGAAGTAATAAAATGTGTAGTGATTGGAATTGAGGATAATTATCTGAGTCTGTCTTCTGCATGGAAGACACTTGGTGATGACAGGAGATAGTGGCTAGAAAAGAGTGGTAGTTATGTCACGGATATCATATCATCCTTTAGTGTTCTGCCTCAGCAACTGACATCTACAGAGGAGATAAATCAAAACTTGGTCAAATCAATAATTTACTTGTTCTGAATTTTTAGTCAAGGTATTAGAAAACAAGGGTGTCATGGCCATTTTAGAAAGCACGCTACGACTGGTATTTACATCGACAAAGATTAGTAAATTCCTTCCTACTTTTCTGCAAGAAAAGTGGAGGATGATAAATACCAATAGATCTATGACTGAAAAGCAAGAAGCAAGGAAAATGTAATTGAAATTTGGCCAAGTTCTGAATCACATACCTTCCTATAGACGCTGCACCTGCACTAATTGCCAGATAATTGGATGACATTGGAGGGTAAAACTGGGCATTTAGTATTTGCCTGGAGTAGGCTGGCTTCTGCATCCCTGCACACTTTAAATAGCTAAGAGGATATCCTAGGTAAGGGGATAGTTCTTTGTTTCTCTGCATCCTACTAGATCAGAATCTGCACTTTAATATGACCTGTGGTTGATTTGGGTACACATTAGTGTTTGAGAAGCTCTGCCTGTGGATCATTCTCATCAGCAAACAAGAGAGCACATTCTTTACTTTCTCCAAACCCTGCCTTTCAGGGTTCCCATCTTACTAGATGGCAGCTACTCAAGCTAAACAAATTGGGAGTTTTCCTTGACTCCTCTCAAATATTCTCCGTCCACTTCATCGGCAAATTGTGTTGGATTTTGGGACTCTGTATTCTGCAGCATCATCACTTCCATGCTTCAGTCCTAGTTCAAGATGGCATCATCTCTGGCTTGTGCTGGATGTGCTATAGCCTCTTATCTGGCCCCTCTGCTTCCACCCTTGCCTGCTATTGTTGGTTCTCCTGCAGTCAGTTGTAGTAATTCTATAAAAACATGACATTATGTTATTCGCCCTCAAAATCTTACACTTGTTCCCTCATACTTAGGATAAAAACCAAAGCCCTTACCATGGTTACTAAGACCTTTTGTCAACTGCCTTGGCACCTTTCCCTTGCCTCACTCCTAAGTCCGCCTGTTTGGCTGGTCACCAGCTGCATCTGACCTGCCATGAAGTGTAGCTACAAATGTCTTTCACTTTTTCTGTTTTACTCATTTGTGTATTCTGCCCCTTTGCATGGAATCATCCTCTCCCTGCTCTTCTCAATAGTTGATTCCTTGTCATTCTTCAGGATTTAGCTGAAATGTGACTTACTCAGAAAGGTATTAACTATTTTAAAATAGTTTTTCCGAGCCTCTGCTTTTTTCTGTCCTATGGCTATTTACTTTCTTTGTAGCACTTCACATTTGGAAATTACCTAGTTTGTTTGTGTTTTTAGGTCTTTGTTGTTTATCTTCTTCCTCCTCTGGTCATACTCCAAATTCATAAGAACTTTTTTTTTTTAAGATTTATTTATTTATACAAGCACTGGGTACAGTCAGAAGTGCAGGAGGGTGAGAGGATTCACCAGAGCCAGAGTAGGGAGCAGAGCAGGCAGACTGACAAAGCACAGTGCTGAGGGGAGCAGCGGGCACGGCAGGAGAGGTCTGCGCACCATGTGGCACCCTCGCGGTGGCCGGGGATTGAACTGGTGCTTCAGAGGCTGCAGGCAGCTTCACAGCCCAGTGCTGAGGGGAGCAGCGGGCACGGCAGGAGAGGTCTGCGCGCCATGTGGCACCCTCGCTGGTGGCCGGGGATCGAACTGGCGCTTCAGAGGCTGCAGGCAGCTTCACAGCCCAGTGCTCAACCACTGCGCCACCAGGGAGACCCTCATAAGACATTTTTTGTCTTATGTACCCAGTGCTTCTCACAATACCTGACATGTGGTAGATACTTCGTAAATGTGTTGGATGAATTAATGTCCAGGTAAAGCTGACTTCTCACCATTCTGTGACATTCCCCTTCTTCCCTGCCTTGCTCAAGTTTTTACCTGCAAATCTGTCAAATGACTCCATCTTTTGGACTTCAGTTCTTATCGCTGTAATTGTTGATATCTAACAAATCCATTTTTATTCAAGGTGATGTTATTTCCCATTGGTAGCATAAAAGGAGGCATGTCTTTATCTTTTTAGAGGAATTTTGGAACTAGGATTTTTCATCTTGGTTAAAAATCCAAACCTAGGTAGTAGTTTATATGAAATAACTTATAAAAATGACCAAAACATAAAGGACATGTATTTAAGACAATGGAAGAAATTCAAAAGGTAAAAACTGGAGGGATTTAGAACATTAAAAAACATGGATTGCACTGCATGAGAACTGCATTTACTAGCTTTTCTCCTGAGCATCCCACACTCAGTCCACATGGAGGCTGGGCCACAAGCAGAGAGCATAGACTGTGTTAGAAGATGAACCCTGGGCTGTCAGGGTGACAATGCCAAGAGGGACATTTCAGAAACACCACGGAGTAGCCCTAAAATTTATATATAAACCACACTCAAATCTGTAGCTGACTTTGAAATGGATGCAGGGGAGACTCCAGGGAGCCCTGCTGAGCAATAGCTACAAAACTGAAAAATCCCAACAGTGAGCTACCATTACAGGGAAGACAAAATTAAGAGTCTTGAGTTCTACCAACTAGAAGGGCTAGGAAAGCATCTTTTCATTGAAACCCCTGAAGGGACACACTTACATAGGAAATATGACCCAGACTAAGGGACTCACCTAGCAGTGAGGGGCAGAACTGAAAAAGATTCATGACATTGTGTAAAACAACTATGTTAAAAATGAGCAGCAGGTAAGTTAGCCTTCTAGAACAAAAAGCAACACTCCCCAGAGTAAAATAATAAAATTAGAGATTCTACAGTCAAAGATCGAAGGACCAAGGCTCAAAATAAGGCCCAGTTTCCTGAAGATGCTCAGCCTCCCAGAAGCTCTCAGGCCTCCACAAATGCTCCAGAATAGAGCACCCTGTCTGCCCATGTGAGGACGGGACTGGTGTGACCCTGGGCTGCTTGTTACATGACACTGGTGTCTTCCCAGATTTTTTGTATAAATAAACCTGAAGTAGGCCAAAAAAAAAAAAAAAAAAAAAAGTCCACGTATTTATTGTGTCTAAACTTTATTGCTATAAAAGCAAAAAAAAAAAAAAAAAAGAAACACAGTGCCCAGGGGTCTGCCTCAATCCCTGTCATTCTGCCAGAACCCACAGGATGGCAAGCCAGGTTGGCACCCTGAGAGAAAACAAAGTGGCCCAGGGCTACCACTATTTTCAGTTTTGATTTTTCCTCTGTAGTTAAGGTCCCACCTCTCAGCACCAGGTCCATTTCTTGGAAAATCTAGCCAGGTTCAGCTCCTGACTTTAAAGGGACAAGGCTGAGACCTCCCTGCCAGCCGAGCTGCCTACATAACAACCGAGGAGCTGAGGAATTTACATGTCTTTCTGGACTATGTCAGGAAAATTCTGGACCCTACTTACGTCCTGAGCTATATGGCTCCCCCGGGGCACCTACCCTGTGGGGCAGGTAAAATCCATGACTTGTTTCCCCTCTGCTCTTTCCTTTCTTTTGATTAATACAGGTAACCCGTTGGGAATTCTGGGTTCATGGCTAGATCCCTGCCTCATTTTATACTAGAGACTGTCAAAGTTGAGACTTTGGTGGTCGTGATCTCCCAGGGAGGTGTGGATTCAAAAGTAGGGAAGCAAATTGCTGTTGATTTCATTTATTTTTACCAGTAGCTAAGGTCACTGTGTACTTGGCTTCATACTGATGTCAGAGATTCAGAGATAAGATAATGGCCCTTCCTTTAAATCCTTTTCAGCCTGAGATTTTTGTGGTGAGAGACTGGTAAGGACTGACATACACAAATGATTACTAAATGCTGTCCAGCTCCAAGGAAGTTGACATTTGCTCTGACATGTCTTAATTCACTTCCAAATTAACTGGAACCTTAGGAAACCCAGGATTAAGTGGCCTTGGGCTTGTTCATGTATTTCCATCAGGATTTTTGAGATGTATGCTGTTTGATAATGGCCATTTTGTATATGTGGATTGAACTGATTTGTGCTGGAGATGAGCAGGAATTTGGGGAAAGAGAAGGGCTACAGGTGCATAGAAGGAGTTGAGAGGAGAGAGGGGATCTGGCAATCTTTTCAAGCTCCAAGTGCCTAAGTGTTGTTTCTGATGTGAGGCAGTTTTCGGAAAGTGCATTAAAGGAGACAAATCACTTGAGTGCTAATTGTTCTGCAAAACTAAGCCAAAGACTGGAGTAAGGAGTGAAAGAATACCACCATCGAAGTGGACCTCCTCTTTCTAGCTGTGCTCAGAAGTAACAAGATAACATCCTAGTGAAGAGAATACCTTGGATCCTCAAAGAATGGAAGCCCATACTAGGCATCTCTTAGAAATCCTAGAAATGAGTGAAACACTAACAGATTGATGTGAATCCTCTCTTTCATGCACTCAAGCAATCATTCAACAAACACGCATCTCATATGGTCAAGGGCTATGCTTGCATTGAAGGTAATTTACAGACATTACTATTGATATACACGCTATCTAATAAGAAGCATCACATTAGGAACTGAGGAATCAGTGGTGAGTACAGTAGAGATGGTCCCTGCCCTAAAAGAGATGAGAGTGCATATATGAAAGTAAGTAACTAAATAATTAATAAAATGTGGTAAGCGCTTTGATGGAAGCCATAGGGTATTTACTATTGGAGTGCATAGGCAGGATAACTACCTAGTATGAAGAGGTCAGGCAATGTTTCCCAGATTATAGCATTCAAATTGACATCCAAAGTAAGAATAACAATTAGCTGGGAGTAGAAAAAGAGATTGCAGGTAGAGGTGTCACTTGTGTGTAAGAGTCCAACGTGAGAGAGAATGTGTTTCAGAAACCCAAAGAATATAAGTATGGTTGAAGTGTGGAGGAGGTAGGAGTTGAGAGAGATGAGGCTTGACTGGTAGGTAGAAGTGGCAAATGAACAGTTCTGGACTTAATTCACTAAGAAAGTTGGAAGGAGGTCAATAAAATTAAGTATGTTGTAGAAAAATGACTTTGGCTGCAGCATGAGGGATGAATTGAGTAGACACAAGACTAAGAGAAGAGGGACTACCAGATGCAAAGATTCCAAGACAATAGAGAACATAGCCACATTGGAGGCAGGGAGACCAATTAGAAGAGGAATTCAGGGGCTCCCTGGTAGTGCAAGGGATTAAGTCTCAGCACTATGAAACTATCAGCAGCCACTGCAGCTTGAGTTCGATCCCCGGCCAGGGAGGTGACCCACATGGTGCAGCAGACCTCTCCTGACTTGCCCACTTGCTCCCTTCAGCAGGGTATTTCAGTCAGTCTGCCTGTTCTGTTCCCCACTCTGTCTCTGGTGAATTCTCTCACCACTCCCTGCACCTCTGCCCTACACCTCAGCTCTTGTAGGCATAAATAAATAAATATTAAAAAAAAAAAAAAAGAAGAGGAATCCAGATCTTGGAATAAGTGAGTGGATTCATGAGGTGGTGGGAAAATACACTCAGTAGGACCCTGGGGGGTAAGGAGAAGATGAGGGTTGAGTGGGGAATGACTCCCAGGTTTTGGACTTAAGCCCAGGGGCAAAAAAATGGTGTTTGAGACAGGAGACATAGCAGAGGCACAGGTTTGCACTAGAAGGTCAAGGATTCATGTTCATGCAAGGAGAAATGTTCACACTGTCGGCTGCATATCTAGATCTGGAGTTCAGGAGAAAAGCATAGGGTTGGGAAGATACTTAATCTCTGTCTTTACTTTGGGTAAGATTGACTGTTGGAGGGTGAGTGGGTAGCCTGGAACAGAATCTTGAGATAGCCTGTCAGGGGGGTTGTTGCGTTCCTTGCCCCCACCCAACATGTAACACCTTGGCCTAGTTACTGGGGACTCTGGGCAGCCTGAGAGTCCAGGTGAAGCTGTGTAACACAGAAGGCAGGTGGGGAGTGAGTGAACCCTTGTTTCGGCAACCATGGTATTCCTAGGAAGGAGACGTGGAGGATTCACATGGAGGAGAGACAAGTAGAGACACTTGAAAAGAGGCAAGTGAGTGAGAGGTGGGGAGGCAGGTGATGGCAGCCATGACCTTGATTTGTATTTTTGTGTCTCCTTTTGTCCTAGACTTGTCTGTCTTCTTTTACCCCCTTCTTGCTGTTCCCTACCAAAAGGTGCCTTATACAGGTGGCAGGCTTTTGGGTCTCAGCTGCCCTACTTCAGGCCAGCACCGTTTGGCTGGATGTTTGTCCATGAAGGGAATGGGTAATTCCTTATTAGGAATTTTTTCTCTTCCCTCTTTCTGCACACTAATTCTATTAAAGATCTTTCACACTAAAGAGTATGCTTCCTTTGTCTTTATGTGTCCAATGGCAGCATCCCGTTTTAGAGCATGCACCCCATTTGTTTGGGGCTCCTGGGTGCCTCTTGGTCATGGGCTAACAAACCCATCATTTAGGAGATGAGCAGAGGAAGAGAGACCTGGAAAAAAAGTATCCAGACATGGGCAAGGAAGCATTGTGAAGATCAAGCAAAAGTCTTGGGATAACAGGGCTGAGTGACGATGAAAGGGCTTTATCAGAGCCAAAAGAAAAACTCCCCTTGACTTTGGCTTGTAGATCCCTGAGCCACTCACAGAAGTAGTTTCTGTGGAGTGGGAAAGTTTGGGAAAGGTATCAGATGACTGGGAAGCCTTTTTGCAGGAATAGGTGGAGGAATAAGTAGGCAGAAAGGAAACAAAAATTCAGTGTAGGCAGTTGTAGGGTAAGGTAAAAGGTAACAGGTTTTTCTGCCCTCCCGCCATCAGGATAGATGAGGGAACCTTGTGATCCTGAATGCATGCCTGATGGCGGGCACCTGAAGTGGGTATACCTGGGCTGAGAGACTGGCCTTCTAAGGGCAGCATCACGGGGACGCCAGCAGCAGCAGTAGTGATCGACAGGGCTGGGGGGCAGTTGTAGCAGAAACAACCCCGTATGTCATGTGCAAAGTTCCAGCTCTCCAGGCCAGAAACGCCCAGCCACACAGCCCCCCCCACTTGGCTGGCAACCGCAGGGGGTACGTGGACTCGGCACAGGGACGAGGCTAGGCCCAGAGGCAGGTGACGCGGCCCACCAGGCTACCCCATCACCCAGTGGCAGCAGAAGCCGAAAGAGAAGCCGAGAGAGAAGCAAGAGAAGCAGAAGCCGAGAGAAGGCCGGAGAGCCCATATAGTGAGGATTTGCTGGGGGCTAAGAGGACGGCCAGCCTCCCGGCCCCCCAGCACCCCTGCCTGCCATATGCCTGGTGAACCCCAATAAAAGACCTGCAAAATACCACTGAGGACTCCGATTCCTCCTTTACCCGGTCTGCATGGGATCAGAAAACCTGCGCTGTGGTATTCCTGCCCTACAGCAGTTCATTTGAAAACATTATTGCCAATTAAAATTTATAGTGGAGGCAGGAAGTAGCATGGCCACACAAGTCTAGTCTATACAAGTGGACTACAACGTGGATTCCAAAAAGGAGAACAAAAGAAAAAATATAAAATGGAAAATATAGAAGAAAATCCTGCTGATTTAAGAGAAAAAATAGCCTATTGAATGCATTCTATGAGAAGGGAATCAAGTTTCTACTTACACTGGTGGGATTTTCATTCTTCTGATAGGAAGAAATAATCATATACCCATTGGGGAAAAACAAATACGTTTACTCCATGTCCCCTATAATGGAAACAACATCAAACTGGTCCCTGACTTCTCCACACCCCTTCTAGCTGCTGAGTGGGGAGTCAATAGGAGGGAATAGGCAAAAAGTAAGGAGGTCAGCGAGGTGGCATCATGTCTTATGGAGGAGCATTAGCACGTGGTCTGAATTGGGGCAGTGGAGAGACGTGAATTTCTGCCTTCTTATATCTCCTACTTCTAACATCCTACCTCCACCAGCCCAAGTCCTGTCAACTTCTCTTTTCCAGATTGTTATAGCTTATTGTTGCCAAACCTAGTGCATGAAAATACCTAAATTCAATAAATACTTGCTGATTCATCTAGTTCACTGCTGGTAGCCTCACTTGTAGCTGATGCTGGGAAAGAAGTGTGCCAGGATTACTTATTTAGGTTGGCTCTTTTGTTCCTTTCATTAAAAATGAATTAGTGAGAGGAAAAATTTAACCCAGAAGTATAGCTCTTGCCTGTGACTTTTATTGTATTTTGTGCTTCCTGAGAGTAACTGAAGTCACTTGAGAACAGGGCCTCATCCTTTTATATCCAGCACCTGCACAGAGCCTGGCCCACAGCAGATAATCAGTTTTTGAACCAAACAACTGAGCTCAGAAGCTGCAGGCACACAAAAGCATCCATGTTGTCTTTTGTGCACCTGTTCTACGCTTGGCCTGTTGAGTGGTGCTGTGGATTTCCGATGGCTTAAGTTCACTGCACAGCAGAAGAGGCCGTGTTGAGTTCTACCTCTCCTTTTACAAAGTCTCCGATGTTTAGCTGGGGTGGGGGAAGCCTATTATTTTACTCATATTTAAATGTAAAGTTAGATTTTTTTCACACCCATTGTTTTACCTCTGGGTTCTTTTGTTCCCAGCACAGGGCCATAAAGCTTTGGTATTGGACACACCTGGGTTTGAATTCCTGTCCTCCCCACACACGCTATGACATTGTGTGAATAACTTAGTTTTTCTGAGCTTCAGTTACTTCATCTAAAAAAGATAACATCTACCTCAAGGGGCTATGAAAATGACATGAATGTAAGGCTATGATTCCTGGTATGTAGTAGAGTAAGTGGTCACATGCATACACAGATACACTTCCACAAACTCAAACTATGTCAAGAGGACAATTCTGGTTATAGAATAAGAATGAAAATTAGAGGGTGAGGTATGCATTGAAACTTAAATGACTGACTGGTAATATGAAACAGTGAAAAACATATTTTTTCCAGAAAACTTATCTCAAAATCAAAATAGGGATTTTGAAACAGAGGTATGAACAATATTCTGTTCATAATGCATTGTTACAGTTCAGAAAGTATGTGTGGTATTTCAGATGCTAGAAGAGAGCAGGGTTTGTAAACACTTTTTGTACACTTCACATTTGTAAGTATGTTGCTTCTTGGTGGAAAGTCATGTTTCAGATGTAGAGGCTTTTGGGAACTCTGCTGCCTGCTGAGAGAAAATCAATAAAATCAATCTGTTCCCAGGAGCTCACTTAGGAACCTTTCCAGGAAGTTTTTATGAAGCAAACTCAAGAGTTACCCCATTCAGCATCTTCTTTGCTTTCTGAAACTTAGCAGGAGAGGCATCAGGACAAAAACAAAGGCTGGGTTTTGTGCTATGCTTCAGCATTCCTGTCACTGACACGATTGGAATGACTTGACCAGTGACAGCCATCTTGTTCAGCAAGTGGGTCCTGTTCTCATATCCTGAAGCATATGCTTTCCTTACCTCTGGTAAACCACAGCCACACGCTTAGAAATGCAGGGTTTTAGTGGTTTTCTGGAACCAAGAATGTTAAGAAGCATCAATAACAACTTTGCTTCCCATGCCACCAAAAATATTTGAAAATGCATTCAATCAAGTATTCATTTGTAGAATTTTAATGAACTTAACTGGCCATTTGATGGAGCCGGTCAGTACCATCATTCAGAACAGGTGCATTTGCAATCAGTGGTGACTTAGAATGTATAGAGGTTAAGTTGAATGTCTGCTTTATTCACCATCACGGTTGATATGGAAGTTTGTTTGCTTTCATTTTGTTTTTTGATCTCTGACAAGCATTTTTCTTCTAATTCTCTCCTTATGTTAAGAGGTAGAATTCTAGAATCCAAATTCATAGTGATTCTAGATGAGGTTTTTGTATTTTACAGTATTTCTTTCAAAAAATTTATTGAAGTACTGTTAGGGACTGTTTATCCTAAAAAACTAAGTTTGAATAGACGAGAAAATTTTTTTTATTTTTAATTTCTGATTGGGATAATTTTTTAGCAAAGTTATGTGGTAACACAAAAGAGCATATTTCACTTCACATTTTAAAGTAAAGAGGATTGCTGTAAATACACATATATACCAGGCATATAAATAGAAAAAACATTTACCAGACATATCTATATCAGAGCTTTTCATCAATTTTCCCATTAATTTTTACAATCCTTTGAGAAATTTTTATTCTTTTTTTTTAAAGATTTATTTATTTATTTATACAAGCACTGGGTACAGTCAGAAGCGCGGGAGGATGAGAGAATTCACCAGAGCCAGAGCAGGGAACAGAACAGGCAGACTGATGAAATACACTGCTGAGGGGAGCAGCGGGCGTGGCAGGAGAGGTATGTCGCACCATGTGGGACCCTTACCGGCGGCCAGGGATTGAAATGGCACTGCAGAGGCTGCGGGCAGCTTCACAGCCCAGTGCTCAACCACTGCGCCACCAGGGAGGCCCGAAATTTTTATTCTTAAAATTAATTTGTGTCAAGTACTGGAAATTAAGGAGACTTTATATATCAGGCATTACAAACACATTGAAGTTCAGGTTTTTATTTTAAACAGAGATATAATGATGCCCTCAGCATGAGATGCACAGATGGAGGATGCTCTGGATTGAAAGTCTTCCGTGAGGTCCAAGAAAACGGATGTTATGAGATTGAGCAAAATCTCACTTGGAGATTTGTGCATTGGTGATATTTCCAGAGGAGGCAGCATGGTGTCCCCAAAGGCAATGTGCTTACCTGGCATTATGGTTAGCATATGGTGATGCTCAGGGAGTTCTAGAAAAAAGAGGTTAAGAAGAGGTTATAGATGGCAGAACTATTGAGCTTCAGTTACATCTGGTACCTATGGAAAGATTCTGTTGCTTACACATTTCCACATTTTGAAGAAGGAAAAATAGGATTCAAGAGGACACATCCCATAGAAATACAAATAGATAGTATCATCTTCTGGTTTAACTTTTAGTAATTTTATAAAGGTCTGAAAAATACCCAAAAAAGTATTTTAGTGCTATTTAAAAGACTATAATTTATATATTTCTATGTAAAGAAGAAAAGCAAAATGACCCATAATCCCATTACCTTGTACTAAGAAAAATATAGGAGGCTATTAAACAGAATCTAAACCTCCCTCTCTCAAAACTCTTTTTCCAAAGGTAATTACTATTGTTATTTCTTTGACATATACCAAAGTTTTTATTATACATATGTGTAACCCAGTGATGTGCTGGTAAGCAATGAACAACCAGTTCTGTGTGTGCCGGGGGCGGTGGTTGAGATGCACATTTATTAGTTTGTTTAATGTGTTCCTTCAGTGGATGGGTATTATAAAATTCTGGTCAAAGATTGAGAGATTAGCTACATGAACTATAAAGATCATAGTGTGTTTCAAATTTCTAGAATTTATAAGTCATTTATAGAATGTTTCCCTTTTGCAGGAAAGCTGCAGGAACTAGAATGTTTGCATGGACAACAGCACATGAGAACCGTAAGCACAAAGACCTCCGCTTCATCTTGCAAAGAGGAAGACACTTGAACCCAGAGGCAGGAAGCAGTCTCTTTGTGAAAACCAGACCACTTGCGAATGTAAGCTTCTTCTTCCGTGTGGATAACAAATCGACCCAGTGCCATTTATTGAAGAGATGATCCTCAGCTCACTTCTCTGTAAAATCAAGTATCCAAAAATATGTGAGTTCTATTTCTGGGCTCTCTATTCACTTCTGATTATCTTATCTGTCTTTTGTCCTTACTCTAAAACCTCACTGTCTTAACCAGTTTAGTTTAAAATAAGTCTTGATACCTGTAGAAAAAAGATACTTCACACTTTTAAAACTCCTTTCATCAATTTTTAAAGTTTTTGCCATTTTATGACTGCATAAGACTATCTCACTAGGATTTTGGTTTGCATCTCATTGGGTTTTTTGTTTGTTTGGTTGTTTTTGTTTGCATTTCACTGTTGGCTAATGTGGTTGAGCATTTTTTCATATACTTAGTAGTCATTCCTATATCTTCTTTGGTGAAGTATCTTTTCACATCTTTTTCTCAATTTTAAATTGTGTTTAATTGTTGTTTATCATCTTGTTGAGTTTTTGAGAGTGCTTTTTATATAGTCTGATAAAAATTTCTCTCACTAATGTGATTTGCAAATATATTCTTCTGCCATTTGGCTGGTTTTTTAACAGTATCTTTCAAAGTTTGAAAGTATTAAGTTTTGACAAAGTCCAGTTTATCATTTTTTTCTTTTTGTATTGTATTAAGAACTCTTTGCTTACCTAAGATCACAGAGATTTTCACTGTGCTATATTCTAGAAGTTCTATAGTTTTACATTTTATATTATGTCTACAATCCATTTTGAGATATGGGTTGAGGTTCTCTTTTTTGTTTTTGGTATGTGGACATCCAATTGTGATCAGCACCATATGTTGAAAAGACTCTCTCCACTGAAATGCCTTTGTGACTTTTTTTTTAAAATAAGTTGACTTTATTTATGTGGCTCTATTTCTGGATTCCATTTAGCTATACCTTATCTATATATTATTCACCCACCCAACAGTGTCTTACTACTGTAGCTTTAGAGAGAGTCTTGAAATAAGGTAACATGAGTCCTCCAACCTCTTTTTTTTTTTTTTAAGATTTATTTATATATTTATACAAGCACTGGGTACAGTCAGAGGCGCTGGAGGGTGAGAGACTTCACCAGAGCCAGAGCCGGGAGCAGAACAGGCAGACTGACGAAGTACACTGCTGAGGGGAGCAGCGGGCAGCAGGAGAGGTCTGTGCGCCATGTGGGACCCTCGCCTGGAGGCCGGGGATCGAACCAGCGCTGCCGAGGTTGCGGGCAGCTTCACGACCCAGCACTCATCCGCTGCGCCACCGGGGAGAACCGAGTCCTCCAACTTTTAAAAATCAAAATTGTTTTAACTTACCTTCCTTTTCCTTTTCATAATCATTAATGTATTATTAGAAAAAATACACTTTATTGATTTTTCAATAAATTTAAATCCTTGAGGGGGACAGTATCACATGGATTCTGTGTCCCATCGCCTTAGAGGATTGTTGCTTCAGAATTTGGCCAGAACCATGCCGCTGTTTCCATAGGCATATATTCCTTTCCCCAGATTACTGTAGTTTTATTCAGGTTGCCACCAGGAGTCACTGTATGTTCTTTGCTTTGTACATATAAGCGTACCCCTTGCCTAGATAGAATTCAGTTTCATCTCAAGCATAAACACCTTCAATTTTAAGAGCTGTATGCTCTGTCTGGTTCTGGAGACCCACTTGTAGCCAGCAAAAATGGTCTTGGACCACAGCCTTCCAGCCATTACTTTAGAATAATGTCATTATTGGGCCTCCCCGGTGGTGCAGCAGTTGAGCGCTGGGTTGTGAAGCTGCCTGCAGCCTCTGCAGCACCTGTTTGATCCCCGGCTGCTCCCCGGCCACCGAAGGAGGGTCCCACATGGCGCGCAGACCTCTCCTGCCGCCCACTGCTCCCCTCAGCAGTGTACTTCGGTCCTTCTGCCTGCTCTGCTCCCCGCTCTGGCTCTCGTGAATTCTCTCACCCTCCCGCGCTTCTGACTGTACCCAGTGCTTGTATAAATAAATAAATAAATATTTAAAAAAAAAAAAAAGAATAATGTCATTATTTCAGTCCTGTTCCCAGCAGACTTTAGTTATTTGTCCCCAAAGTTCAGCAACAGTAATTTCACAAATGCACACACACATATACACACACACGTATATGTATGTGTGTGTGTGTATATATACATATATATATATTAGAATCATCTTGTTCACATCCATGAAAGTCTACTGGTATTTTATTTGGTTGTATTGAATATGTAGATAAAATTGGGGAGAAAGGATCTAACAATATGCAGTCTTCCAATCCATGATCACAGAATCTCTCTTCATTTATGTAGTGTTCTATGTCAGTTATCTATGCTAATAAAATTATTGCAAAACTTAGTGACTAGAAAAATAACTATCTGTTTTCTGACATTATTTATGAGTGGGGAACCTAGAAACAACTGTGTTTCTGGCTCGGGGTCCCTTCTGAGACTGCAGTTAAGGCATTGGCCATGGTAGATGATGACAATAGCAGTCATCTCAAGGCTTGACTTGGGTGAATTGGCTTCAACCTCCCGTGATTATCACCAGACTTCAGAGACGTGCTTCTGCACTCACTCATGTGGGCTCTCCACAGGGTTACCTCACGGACGGGCAGCTGGCTTCCTTTAGGCGAGTGAATCCAGGAGAGATGGGCTAAGAGTGCCTGATATAGAGGTCATAGTCATTCTGTAACTTCAACTTGGAAGCGCTATCCCTCAATGTCTTTTATTTTATAATTTATCCTTCATGTATTTTATTCATTAGAAGCTAGTTCATAACTTCAACTCACACTTAAGGGGGAGGGGTTACACAAGGATCTGAATGCCAGAGAGTGGACATCATTATAGTGAGTCTTGAAATCAGGTAACGTGAGTCCTCCAACTTTTAAAAATCAAAATTGTTTTAACTTACCTTCCTTTCCCTTTTCATAATCATTAATGTATTATGAAAAAAATATACTTTAATTTATTGACTTTTGAATAAATTTAAATCCTTGAGGGAGACAGCATAGAAGGCACCATCTACATCTCCTGTGGATTCTTTTGTCAGTGTTCTAATGCTTTCAGCCTACAGGTTCTGCTCAATTTCGTTAGATTTTTACCTAAGTATTAATTTTTTCTAACGCAGTTGTAAATGATACTTTTGTTTCTTTTTTTTTTAAAGATTTATTTATTTATTTATATAAGCACTGGGTACAGTCAGAAGCGCGGGAGGGTGAGAGAATTCACCAGAGCCAGAGCGGGGAGCAGAGCAGGCAGAAGGACCGAAGTACACTGCTGAGGGGAGCAGCGGGCGGCAGGAGAGGTCTGCGCGCCATGTGGGACCCTCCTCCGGTGGCCGGGGAGCATCCAGGGATCAAACCGGTGCCCCAGAGGCTGCGGGCAGCTTCGCAACCCAGCGCTCAGCCGCTGCGCCACCGGGGAGGCCCGATACTTTTGTTTCTTGCCGGCACATAGAAATGGAACTAACTTCTCTATAATGATCTTGTGTCCTACCATTTTGCTAAACTCACTTATTAGTTCTACATACCCACTCTTCTAAACTTTGCTTTTTTCATTTAAAAGATGTCTTAGAGGGCCTCCCTGATGGCACAAGGGGTTAAGCACAGCACTATGAAGCAATCCACAGCCACTGAAGCATGAGTTCCATCCCCGGCTGGCTAGGGAACAACCCACATGGTGCAACAGACCTCTCCTATCGCGCCCACTACTCCCCTCAGCAGTGCGTTTCAGTCAGTCTGCCTGTTCTGTTCTCCATTCTGTCTCTGGTGAATCCTCTCACTCTCCCCCGACACACACACACCTCTGGCCTGTACCCCAGCTCTTATATGCATAAATAAATCTTTATTTATTTTTTTTTTTAAAGAAAGACACTTTTTTTTTTTAAAGATTTATTTATTTATTTATTTATGCAAGCACTGGGTACAGTCAGAAGTGCCAGAGGGTGAGAGAATTCACCAGAGCCAGAGCGGGGAGCAGAGCAGGCAGAAGGACCGAAGTACACTGCTGAGGGGAGCAGCGGGCAGCAGGAGAGGTCTGCGCGCCATGTGGGACCCTCCTCCGGTGGCCGGGGAGCAGCCGGGGATGGAACCGGCGCTGCAGAGGCTGCGGGCAGCTTCGCAACCCAGCGCTCAACCGCTGCGCCACCAGGGAGGCCCATAAATAAATCTTTAAAAAAATAAAAATATTAAAAAAAATAAAAGATATCTTAGAGATTAAATCATATCACATTACAAAGATCTATACCATTATAGTTAATTATTGCTTAGAGTCCAATTCCAAGACTTTTCCTCAGGTTTTTCAGTCTGAAAATGTATACTAACTTAAATGTTTTTCTTTTTGTATCTATTTCAATAGTGAATTAATACAGCTGATATACAGATAGTAAAACTGGAGATTCCCCTTCCCACCCCTACCTGGCCCCAGAACACTGTTTGCGGGCACTGCAAGTGGCAGCACGTGGTGGGCATTTTACTGCCTGCCACCAGAGGCTCCACTGGGGCTCAGCCTGCTGGCAGAGGCCAGCAGTGATAGGGGATGGCAAAGGTTTCCCTACCACACTGCCCCAGGGCATGCAGCCCCACTGGGGCTGCAGAGTGAAGGTTGCCCTATGCTGGAGCAAGCTCTGGCATAGGAGGCAACAACTAGCCCCAAAGCCTCTGGTTCAGGGATGCAGCGGGGCACATGGGTCCCCACTGGGCCAGCTCCAACACTGAGGCTCGCTCCAGCTGCAGGGAATAGAGGCCTGTGGATTTGGTGCCTGGATCATAGAATGCACTGATCAGGTGTGAGCTGTGAACTGATTGGTAAATGGACCAATCAGCCATAGGATTGAAACTGGGCCAATCAGACAGGTAGATGGGGGACCCTGGAGGAGGAGATAAGGGAGGGGAGAAGGTAGCTTGCGAACGTGCTCACTGTACTCTCAGACTTGCTCAGACTGAGCTGCCATAGGCTGGGCTCTGCATTCCTGCAATGCAGCATTCCTGCACTCTGAGGCTTGCTTGGGTGAGACTCACTTGGATGCGCTCAAACTCCCCTGGACTGGACACTTGCTCGCTCGGACTGGATGCTCTCAGAGGCATCCAGCAGCCGACCTCCAAAGGAAGCCGAAAGCTTCGCAGAGAAGTCAAAAATCTCCGCAGAGGCTGGGCTAGGTTCACCTGCCTCCAGCCTGCCTCTGACATCACCTGAAAGGAGCACCAGGCCTCAGGCCTGGTGCCTCAAAGAGCTATTTGTTGGTGTGGGCCAACAACTTACAAGGAGCTGTAACGTTAGTGACCAGTAGTGACTGGCACTGTGTTTCCGGGTCACCTTTTGAGAGCTGTTAATTGTCTGGTGGCATCACCACCTAGTGCTGCTGCCTCTATTGCTGTCTGGTCTAGCGCCTAATGCTGTCTATCGTGACCTTCAGACTGTTGCTGGGGGCTGCTGTGGCATCATCTCAGCAGCCCCACCTGTGAGCACCTTGTAGGGTAAGTAAAAAGTATCAGGATTTTCTCCCGCCCCCATTAGATTAAATGCATTGGGCATGCATAGGTGGGTGCATCTGGGCTGAGACTGGCTTATAAGAGCGGAACCACCAGAAGGAGAACACGTGAGAGAGCAGCAGAGAGAATGAGACCACGAGAGAAGGCCAGAGAGCCCAGAAAGAGTAAAGATTCGCCAGGGGCTGGGAGGCCTGCCAGCCTCCCACCCGCCGCTCCCGCCCCTGCCTGCCATGCACCTGGTAAAATCCCAATAAAGGCCTGAAGAGGTGTAGGGTAAGGTAAAAAGGATCAGGCTTTTCTGCCCTCCCGCCATTAGGATAGATGAGAGGACCCTGTGGTCCTGAATGCGTGCGTGATGGCGGGCACCTGGAGTGGGTCCACCTGGCTGAGAGACTGAGTTTATAAGGGCGGCGTCACGGGGATGCCAGCAGAAGCTGAGAGAAGAAGAGAAGCAGAGAGAACACCAGAGAGAGCCAGATAGAGTGAGGATTTGCTGTGGGTGGGAGGACGGCCAGCCTCCCGGCTCCCCGGCACCCCTGCCTGCCATATGCCAGGTAAATCCCAATAAAAGCCTGCAAAGCCACCGAGGGCTCCAGGACTCCTCCTTGACCTGGTCTGCTGGATCAGAAAACCTGCTCCGTGGCCTGTCCTGCCTTACAAGAGGCCACTGAGGGCTCCAGGACTCTTGTTTGCCCGTCTGCTCGGGTCACAGAGAAACTGCTCTGTGCCTTCCTGCCATTACAATTGGTGTAAGTCGGCAAGATGATTCCATGCAGACGGGGATGGAGCCCTCTGAAGACCTTGGAGGGGATTGAGGAGTAGCAGACCGTGAGCCTGTATTGTGAAAACCTGCACTGTGCCCAGTCCGGCCCCCTACAATGCGGTATGTGGCTTGTGGCCGAGACCACAGCTGGAGAAGGCCAGGAAGCCTAATGGTTCCTGGTGTGTGACAGCAGATGCCTGAGTGGTTTCCCTCTTGCATGAGCAGTGCCTTCGGCAGAAGTGGTGGATCATCTGCTAGTGCCAATAGTCTTGTCTTTTGCCCCTAGGTTGGTGCCCTGCCTGGGCTTAGTTGTATTTTTTTTTTTTTAATAATTATAATGTATGCGGTTGTATTCTGTTATAGACTCTGTGGCAGAAAACCCTGAGGGGGTGGATTGTAGGTTAAGTAAAAAATATCAGGCTTTTCCGCCACCCCTCCTCCCCTGCCAACTAGATTAACTGCATACTTGATGGCGGACACCTGGAGTAGGGTGTGGGCATGCCTAGGTGGGTACACCTGGGCTGAGACTGGCTTATAAGAGTGGAACAGCCAGAAGGAGAATAAGTGAGAGAGAAGGAGAGAAACAGAAGAGAGAGGACAAGACCACAAGAGAACACTGGAGAGCCCAGAAATAGTGAAGATTCACCGGGGCTGGGAGGCCTGCCAGTCTCCTGTTCCCCCTCAACCCCCGCCCCGGGCACCCCTGCCTGGTCAACTCAATAGAAGCCTGAAAAAAGCCACCAAGGACTCCAGGACTCTTCACCCATCTGCTTGGATCATAGAAAACCTGCTCTGTGCTCATCCTGCCACTACACACCTCCAGCTGTGGTGAGTTGGATCCTGGCCCACTGCTTTTGCCGGCGTTCCATGAGATTGACGCTCTTGTTGACTGGACGCCATCTTGGATGAGTGGCCTTTTGTTTAGGACTTTTGGACACTTCTGACTTTGAAAACTGTTTTCTCCGTTTCCTAAACAGACCTCCTTCTTGTGGTTCCCTGAGCCTGAGTGGTCTTGCCATTGTGGGCATAGGTGAAGAATGTACAGATAGTGACCTGTCCTCCACTGGCACTGCCCTTTGAGTAGCTGTAGCCCCTTCTTTTTATCTCCTCTCCATAATGCTGTTTCAGTAGTATCCAACTAATTTAATTGCTTTTCATTTTTAGGCTTTTAAGAAATTGAAGAAAATTCTCAACTCGGCTTTCTAAAATCTGGCATATTGACTGAAGATGGCAAACAAGTCAAAACACAGGTATTTATGTTTATGTCAGAACATTTAGTATACATACACACACACACACACACATATATGAATATATAGAATAGATTCAAATTCTTTTTTAATGTTATGTCATTCAGGGATCAACCAGAAAAACAAAACCAATACACTATATGTATCTTCATCTACATGTAGATGTCAGTGTGCAGAGAGAGATCTATATACATCTATGTATATCTAGATCTACACAGAGATACATGTTGATACATATGTACATACATATCAACATTTATCTCTATATAGATACCTATATCTATGTACATGTGTACACACACACATGCACTTTATCACAAGGAACTGGCTTACGCAATTAGATTGCCAAAGCAGTTTGAAGTCCTTAGGGCACGTGGTTAGGAAGGTAAGACCTAGAACAGACTGGAACCCCACAGGTAGGAGCTATTTGGAATCTCTGAGCTCAGGAAAGGTCTAAGTCTTTTTTTTTTTTTTTAAGATTTTTACTTATACAAGAGCCGGGGTACAGGCCAGATGTGCAGGAGGGTGAGAGGATTCACCAGAGACAGAGCAGGGAACAGAACAGGCAGACTGACGAAATACACTGCTGAGGGCAGCAGCAGGCGAGACAGGAGAGGTCTGCTTCACCATATGGGTTGCTCCGAAGCCAGCAGGGATCGAACTGGCACTGCAGAGGTTGCGGACAGCTTCACAGCGCTGTGCTCAACCGCCTGTGCCACCAGGGAGACCCCTAAGTCCTCTTTTAAAAGACTGACCTGACTAGGTCAGGTCCACCAAGGAGGTACTCCCTTTTGATTGACTTGAATTCAACTTACAGGAACTTCAATTCATCTACATATTCCCTTTACTCAGATGAGTAACAGGACTGTGGCTCAGCCAAAAAAGCACATCAAAAGCCAATCACAATGCTCAAATGCTAAAAACTTGTATGTATTGCCTCCTCCCATAGGTCTTGCAGACAAAACCAAAGTTGTTTTCTTGAATACTGTTAGAACAAACCATTGCCAAGCATAGAGCCTGGAATGTAGAGTAGGCACTTGGTTAATATTTATTGAGTGAAAGAAATGGGTAGGTAGGGTTTTGAGAATTGCAAACTCTTGAACATCACCCAAATGTTGCTCGCTGGCTGCATTTCAGAACCAGCTGGGGAGTTTTTTTCATGGGCACATGCCCAGCCCCTCATTTGAACATCCTCGTGAAGTATCAACGACGTGTATTTTTAAGTTTCTTCGGTGGTTCAACTATAATCCATCATACAACCACAGAAATGTGTTAGCTCTACGATCCCAGTCGGTGTCTAACATTATGGTATTTTCACCTGAAATGGAAAGTCACTTTCAATCACATACCTGATTGTGTAACAAAATCAGTAAACTCTGATTCTGTCCTTAAAACTGGTATTTTTTTGAGTTTACAAAACAGACCAACCATCAGGTCAGTATTTCATCAGCTGTGCTCCGTGGAACACAGGTGTTGTGAGACATCTAAAGAAATCGTTCTGAGGGCAGACAGGTCCCCTGCCATCCACAGCATATACTGTCTCACTGTCCGCTCAGCATCATAATATCCATTTACTTTAGTAAGACCCAGTGATTCCCAAATATATTCGCCTGGAACCCTTTTATTTGTGAGCTATTGTAAACATCCTGCAGAAGCGCAGCAGCAAGTGTCCAGCCCTGGTGCTGACTAGACACCATAACCAAACTAGAGTATTAATTTCAGGGTCATATGAGTAACTTTATTATACTATGTAATAAAACTATAAATCTGTATTTAACATACAGATTTGAACATACAGTTTAGTTATTAAATGCAAATTATTAAAATTGTTAGCAATATCAGCTATAAGTAGATGAAATTATTAAAACAAAGATATCTACAGGTACAAATTATGAAAACCTAAAAAATATCAGCTGTAATGACAATCTTTGTTCACGATAACTAGACTGTGGGTGATAAAAACTACTTGGGTGTTAAGTTCTGTTTGTGGCTATGACATCTGACAACTTCTTAAGGCAGCAGGGGAAACTTAGTTCCTGTTTTTCAGAAGTAGCTCCATATTGTTCTCGCACAACCCATAAGGGCATTCCACACTGTCCTTAAAGCGAACTGCCAAAAGCAAGCTGCTTCTATCTAGATGACTAGGAAACTCCCAATATTTTTAGCCTAGAGAATGTAGGGAGACGAACCTGGAAAGTCACAGGTTACTGTTACCGGAGAGATGCTGGTAGCCATATTCCTTGGCACATGGAGTGGCCCAGAAGATTGAGGTAAACGGAAGGTACAATGAGAGGGAAAAAATGGGGAAGAAGCCCCAGTTTGAATCATTAGACCCATTCAAGCCTGTGGCCATGGCTATCCCTGTACCTCAAGTTCTGTGAGCCAAGTAATTTTGCTTTTCTGGCTTAAGCTAGTTTGAGTGGTGGTGGCAATACCATAACTAAGAGTCACAACTAAGATAGCCTTCCCCTAAATTCTTCTTCATGCACTATAAAGACATGGTGTACATACACACATGAAGGCTGCCTTATAGACGTAGGCACGTGGCTTATTGTATTAAGTTTGTTGGCTAACTTACTGTGCACATCAGGGAATGCTTCTTTCCCTAGGAGGAATCAGGCACTATGGGTTTACAAAACTTGAGGTACTAAAGGAAGAAAAAAGGGACTGGGACCAGTAAGAGCAGCATATTTTTAATTTAAAGAATAAGAGGACCAGTGTCTTCATGAGAAATTAGGTAAAAGGGGTTTATTCAGCTATGTGGTGGGGCAAGGATATAGCACTGGTGAAGACACTTTATTAATGAACAGGACAGAGGGTATGTTGGAGGTAGAGGTGGGGAATCCAAAAGTGAGGGGATCCCATTCTAGAAATAAGGGGATCCCTTATCCATAAGTCCTTGGTACAGGAATGTTTCTCCATAACTACTGGATATGAAGAGCTAAGACAGGTCCCCAGAAATTCAATAATGAAAAGGTAAGAGGGTGGATGACTGTTCTCTCAGCTTTTCTTAGTGTTTTTATGTTAGGACTGATCCTAACAGTTTTTTTTTTTTTTTTTTTGCACAATGGGATTCTGTAATTTTTATCATGAACACAGCTAGATCCTCAGGGCTTCAGAACTGGATGCTCAATAACCTGCCTTGACCCCATATGTGGGATAAGGGGCAGAAAGAACTTGATCCCAGGTGTCCTGATGACCAGGTCATATTCCCAGAATGTAAAAGTCGAAGACTAAAAAAAATCATTACAAGAGACTAATTTGTTATGAATTCCATGTTTGTGTCTCTCCCCTCCCCAATTTATACTTTGAAGCCACAACCTGAGTGTGCATCTTAATTACTTCCTTGGAAGATTAAATGAGGTCATAAGGGTCCTGATCTGGTAAGATTAGCACCCTTAGAAGAAGAGATAGCAGAGAGCTAGTTCTTTCTCTTCACGCAGTTACACGGAGGAAGGACCATGTGCAAGCCTCGAAGTGCTCATCAGGAAACAAATCAACTCAAGTCTTATCTTGAACTTCTAGCCTCCAGACTATGAAAAAATACACTTTTGATGTTTGAGCCATCTATGATATTTTGTTATGGCACCCGAAGCAGACCTGAAACAACTTCAGTGATGAAAATGAGTAAATTATAGAGCACAAAAATCAAAGAATTGTGATCTGCTCACCACACTTCAGTCATTGCCATTGCTTTCTTGTCTGCTCCCAAACAGGGCAGAGAACATCTTGGTTCCTCAGCACTTCCATTTTAATGGCATAGCACTGATGTAGTCATAAAAACGGGAGAATTTGAAGGTCATGTAAGCCTCAGGATATGGCTGTGGAAGATTCACTCTGCTCTATATATCTCAAAACTATGGTCACACACACACAGCAGAATTTAATTCCAAAGTCAAAAAGTTTTTCTTGAAAATAGATTTAATCTTATTCATATTAGAAATGTTCCATGTTTCTCTTCAAAGCCACCTCCACACTAAGTTTTCCTTTTGACAAATGAAAATTTTTCTGGGGAAATTTTTTTTGAAGATATTAAAAGAAAACTTTGTATTTGAGCTATCAAAAGGCACATAATCAAAAAATTGCAATGTCTGACCTGTTCAGGAGGTGTCTGGAGGGGAAGAATCACAAGCACTACTATGATTTGAAGTGTGAAGAAGTTTCTATCTACCCATTTCAGTTAACACTGGTACAGTATGCAAAGGAAAATGACCCTCAAGGAAAAGTTTTCACTGAGCTGAGGATTATAGGAACAACAACAAAAAAGGGAGGAAACATCTCTGAGACTTTTTTATGTTCAGCTGAACATTAACAAGAGTGAAAAATCAACCTGGTGTGATCAGTAACTTTTAAAGACCAGCTCAGTTGTTTTTTCCTGGCACTACTGACATTACCACCACTCTAACTTCCAAATGCTAGAAAAAGATAAAAAGACTAGAAAAAGAGGGGATATAGAAACTGCTCATTTTGTGCTTGGAGGAACGGCACCAGCACTGCAGTGCCCATGTACTGGGTCTGCCAGGAGGCGCCCCTGCATGGAGGGGGAGGGGTGTTTCTTCACCCAGGTTGCTGGGCTGGTGCACAGGCGCTTCCTCTGGGGCAGCTCCACGTGGAGGCGTCTAAGAAACCAGGGTCTACTTGGCCATCTTGCGGATCATGTAGTTGAGGATGCCCCCGTTGTGAAAGTAGGTGAGCTCCACGTCAGTGTCAAACCTCATGACAGCCTGGAAGGTCTTCCCGGTATCCAGCTGCGATGATAAAGAAGAGAGTGAAATCACTACGGGAGAAAGTGCGACCCCACACAGGGAGATTGTGCCCCTTGGACCCATGGAGTCTCCACAAAGAACCAGCAGCTCCTGGGAGCATGCACAGTCTTGGGACCTGCCCAGCCCTGCTACTGAAGCTGCATTTTATCAAGAGCTTCAGCTGAGCATAAAATACCAGAGGTGAGAGACACCGGAGGATTTGAAGTTGCTTCTCTCGGCAGCAGCTACTAGTGACGTTCAGACGATACTTTCTAAACCCTTTCTAGGTGCTCCCCTCAGATGGAAATGTCTCAGGTCAGCAGGTTTCATTAAGAATGTCCCTTGGGCTGCTGGGCCAGCTGCTCACTTTGGGACACAGACTCAGCAGCTGCTCAGCAGCTGTCTGGGTGGCTCACTTTTCCAGGGACCTTGATGGAGGCACTTCATCCTTACGTCACCTAAAGGGCTGTCAATTTTACTCTGGGCTAAAAATCCTGGACCCTGGGGTGAAGCTCAAGGCTAGGATGAGTATGTCTGCTGTTTATATTTTTATAATACGAAGGAGCTTTCTATAGGTAATGTGGAAATGCCCTATTCCAGAGCTTTCATCAATATTCTCTGACAGAGTTAGAGGGAGAAATAGGATATAGCAGGGCTGGGAGGTAAGAGTAGAACAAATGCTAACTCTATGAATAAACAGGAATAAATAAATCAGCAAGTATCATTTTACTATGTAATGAAGGCAGGTAGGAAAGATGCTAAGAGAGCTCCAAAGACTGATGCAGTCTTGACAAAAGAGATTTTTTTTTCCTTCCAACGCTCACTCATTTCCTTCTAATGACCTAATTAAAAACATAGAGTCTGGGGGCCTCCCTGGTGGCGCAAGGGGTTAAGATGCAACCTGTGAGGCTGTCTGCAGCCACTGCAGCATGAGTTCGATCCTCGGCCAGGGAGCTACCCGCTTGGCACAGTAGACCTCTCCTGGCTCGCCCACCTGCTCCCCTCAGAAGGGTATTTCAGTCAGTCTGCTTGGTCTGTTCCCCGCTCTGTCTCTGGTGAATCCTCTCACCACCCCCCACACCTCTGGCCTATACCCCAGTTCTTGTATGGATAAATAAACCTTTAAAAAACAACACAATATTGAATTCCTTTTGCTAGGCCTGGTATGGAGTGCCTCCAGCTTACCTTCACTTGGACTTGCATTCGAGGCTTGAGGTTCTGTGGAATGATGATAGAGTATCGTTCCCGCCCGGTCAGTCCCAGGGTGTCTGCGTTCTCCTCCGGGAGATATTCGAGGGGGATCACCCCCATTCCCACCAAGTTACTACGGTGAATGCGCTCATAACTCTCAGCCAGGACAGCTTTGATTCCCTGATGAGCCAAGAGAGTAGTTGAGGTACAGTTCCAATTTTTCTTTAGATGCAAAGAACTTTACAAAAGGCTTAAGTCAGACTCTTCTAGCAACCTAAATTCTTTGAAAATACCAATTAATGGTTTACGTAAAATGTTATCCTCTAGTGTAAGTAACACAATAGCTAGACTGAACTGCCTGCAATGTACAGGCACTGCGTAAGTACTTACGTGAATTCTCTCATGCCACCCGCTGCCAGCCCTATGTTGGATGCTCATGTTGTGCTCCCTCCACTCATGTGGTCAGCGGCAGTATTGAACCCATGCACTGTGACCATGTACTTAACCATTTCGTTATGCAACATCTCTGAGCAAATTTCCACTGTGTCTGGAATCCATACCACGCATCATAAATTTTCTTTCCCTTGAATTCTGCTGCTGTTGTGAGTGCATTGGGAGATGTTGATGCTTTTAGGCTTTATTTCAAGAATCAAATTGCATTGAGCATAGACTTGATACTAAGCTTCCTAGGAAGTACGTTTTATTGGTAATCCATAACTGGCCATATACAGCAATCATCAATAAACCAGGCTATTCAATTAACTAGAATATCCCGTTGTTAAATATTAGTTAACTGTAATATAATATTAAGACACACTAAGAGGTTTCTTGATATTTAGGGTATACTTTTAAGATTCACTTCTATTAAGGTCACTTGGGGGAACTTCTTAAAAATGTAGATTCCTGAGCATTACCCCAGAGTTACTGCAGCAGAATCTTGCAGAGAGCATGGTGTGGGAAGATAGCAATTCTTATAAGTGATGAGAAGCATGGTTACAGAGCAGTGGTTCTCAAGCTTAGCTGCATGTTAGAATCACCAGGGGAGACTTTTAAAGTCCCCATCCCTTTCTCCTTATTAATTAAACCAGAATCTCTGGGGATGACATCCAGGCTTAAGTATTTTTAAAAACCTCATGATTATTTCCAAATTTAAAAACAAATTTATAGAGGAATGAGATTCTTTAGGACAGTATATACTTTGTATGGATTGGTACATGTATGCATTTTGTATTTATTTTGGCAGAAGTAGAAATCTCTATAAACACATGCTGTTCACCAATGGCTGGCAGTGCTGCAGTGCTGTCGATCACCACTGTCTACCTTTTTCTGCTGGGGCTACAGCCCAAGACTCCTGTGTGCCCCAGGATGGGTAGCTACAGAATGAAGTATGGACACTGCCTGGACAGGCAAAACTGCAGCAAGCCCTCTGGGTGCCAGTTCTTTTATTGCTGTTGGATATTAACAGTTTCCCTCCTGACTGCTTGCTGCCTGGGTCTATTTTCTACTATCAACCTCCAGCCTCCCTCCTTTGGAATAAAAATATTCAAAAACATTTTTAGAAGGCTGGACATCTGGAGGGCTGCCTGTCAGAGAGCCATGTTTTGCACTGTACCCGTGGATATCACCTTATGCAGGGTTTCCCATTAATTTGCTTGAGTCATAAATTATACAAATTGACATCAGCTAATCCAGAGGATTAAAACCAGGCAGCAAAATTGTTTCATTTAAAGCAAACAATGCTCAAGAGGTAAAAACTGCTCCCGGTGTGGCACCTGGGGACACCTCAAGCAGGTCAAGCCCTGAAAAGCTGAAGCTTCTAAAGAGCTATCTGTCTTTACACAGAGAGAGCTTCCTTTTCTACTGAGTCCATGAGTAGATTTTCACAGGCAGTGCAGAGCTATTGTAAAAAGTGCATTCCCCAAGCTTATCCAAAGCCCAGTCTCCACTTTTTCCCATCTGTGAAAATACAGTGGCAGTGGCCCCTGGCTTATTCCTCACATTCATCTGGGAGAATGGCCTGAAATAAATTTTGGGCCCTTAATCTCTGAGAATGTTCTGAAAACCATGAAACTTTCCCCTATAACAAAAGATATACATACACACTTTTGGATTTAATTTCAGAGACTTCGCAGATTTTCCCACTAAACTGTTCTATAGACACTTCCAAAGATCCGTGGTTCCCAAGATATGAATGTCTGGCCTAAGGGAATCAGGTCAATTCTAGATTATGCTCCATCTCTTCACCACATGAAGTAAATCCAGATCCACCAAGAAGCAGGGGATGAACAATATTACTTACTTTTCTGAGCTTGGAAAGTAAAGCAACAGAATCTTTCCCTGGGCCCCCTCCCCACGTCATCCCTGGTTTAGTGGGGCAGCCACCTGTTTGAATGTCTCGACGACATACTCACCAGTAGGAAAGGGCCCTTGGCGGCCCAGTCTCGGGAGCTGCCCGAGCCGTACTCTTTGCCGGCCAGGACAATCAGGGGAAGGTTGGCCTGCTGGTACCGCTCAGCGGCATCGAACACGTCAAGCTGAGGAAGGGAAAAGGAAGGTTTTACAGACACGGTAAAGCCCCAGAGTGTGGATGCAGGTGTGTGGAGATCTGGTGTCCAGAGGCCCAAGTCAATGCAAAGCCAACAGGAAAATCAGCCAGCCACTTGCCTGGTTTACAGTTTTCCAATGAACTCCATCTTATTTACCCCCACCAAACTGAATTTTATATTCTTTTAAATGAAACACCTAATTGTTGCCCTGACTTTAGAAAAATATTCAAATCCTAGAACAATGGGGGAAGGAAACTAGATTCGATTTTTTCCTCATCTATTGATTAAACTATTTTAAAACTTAAAAAACGGAAAATCTAAACATTGATTTTGACTCAGTATCAGAGACTATGGGATGGTCATTTTGAAGGGTAGCAGAAAACAAAGAAGGTAACACGTTCAGAGATTACGTGAAGTATCCACTTTTATCAGGTACTCTTCTATGTGGAGGTCAAGGGCAGAGACAATAGATAACCAGCAATGGAAGCACAAATCAAAAAAAGGGCGGGTCAACTACTCTTCGCACATACAACAAACATTGTATACAAATAGATTCTCTTGTTTCTTACAGAAACTCTCAGTATTGTGCTAACAGGAGGCTTTACTCAGAAGTAATAGCATTGCTGGTGATGGGGTATGAAACAATCGTTTTTCTTGGCTACAAAAATCACAGAGTAAAATTCTTCAATAAGAGGGAGTACTTTAGCTTAAAGGAGCTCTAGAAAAGTGTTCACTCAAACTCTCAAGTAGTCTTTTACAAATTACTGTTTTGGTGGATGGATGGGTCCGTAGTTAATTTCCAAGTGGCATCACTTAATCCTGGGTAGGAATCTCTGTGTCTCCATCTGGCCAGAGCTCATGAATACAGACAAAAACTGTTAGAAAAACAGTAAGAGCCTTCTTTTGTCCAACCAAATAGTCTAGATTTTTAAAAGAACAGAAAGATCCAGTCACCTGGATATTTTCAGAGATAGCTATTACTAGCGTGGGTATTAATACAGGAGTGGTATGTTTTAAAGTATTTTCAAAACTGTAAAACTGACAGTCTCCTCTGAGGGATGAGGCAGGTCTAGGACCCTAGTCTCTCTGACACAGCTATGCTTAGTGAACGGTTTATAAAGCCAGTGGCTCTCTGCTTTCTCCCTCTTCCAAAGAAAATAATGTAAAATTTAGTTGTTTCTTCTGTTATTTTACCCCTATATCTCTAGGTATTTAAACTGCCATTTTTTATTCACTTTTGTTATCTGTCCATTTCCTACTCTGATGAGGATTTAATTCTCTTAGCCACCACTCTCCAAGGCCTTCTGCCTCTCCCCGCCTCTTTTATACCTCCCTTGCCCCGACTTCCCAATACAATTATCTCACAGGTTTTGATAAGTTCATACCCGGTGTTTGCATTATGTCCACATATAGGCGACTTATGGTTCAGTCATGCAGTGTACTATGACTTCCTTTTCTTGGCAGTGGAAAACAAATTTCCACAGCAGTTAATAATTTTCATTTGTTTTTACTGTGTGTTCACCTATTTCTGTGTCCCTGTCCATTAACCCCCCAAACACCCTAACTAAAGCACAAGTCTTCTCTACAGACATTCAAATATATGAAGCAATCATTTAAAAAATCGTTTCAGAGTGATACACTCTCACAGGCCTTATTCCTGTCCCAGTTGGACGGCTAGTTCTCTGGATGTGGTTCATTCCTATCACAGAGGAATCTTCCTTCCCCAACACCTGAGGATTCCCTGCATTTCTTTTTCCTGAATTCTGTATCTTCCTCTTTTTTTTTTTAAATATTTATTTATTTATACACGCACTGGGGTACAGGCCAGAGGCGCGGGAGGGTGAGAAAATTCACCAGAGACAGAGCAGGGAGCAGAACAGGCAGACTGACTGAAATACACTGATGAGGGGAGCAGCGGGCGAGACAGGAGAGGTCTGCCATGCCATGTGGGATTCTCGCCAGCCGGGATCGAACCTGTGCTGCAGAGACTGTGGACAGCTTCAAAGCACTGCGCTCAACCAGCTGCGCCACCAAGGAGGCCCTATCTTCCTCTTCTTTTGGTTTGTTTCCTCATTTTGGTGGAACACATTTCCTAAGTAGCTTCCTTAGACAGGGATTGAGGGATATTTTTAAAGCTTTGAGTTCCTGAATATGTTATTACTTTAATATCACTTGATTGTCAGCAGAAAAAATGTGCAAATCATTTTCCTCAGTCTGTTTCCAGTGCTGGAAACACTTCTAATCCCCAGTCATTGTATGTAAGCTGTCCTTCCCTCTTCTGAAGTTTCTAGATCTTTTCTATGACTGCTGTTCTTGGCTACATAATGATGTGACATGGAGTGGGCCTTTTTAAATCATTTGGACTTTGTGTGATGTCCTTGCCAATGTTCTCACGTCCACTTTGGCTGTTGTCTTTTCAGAATCCTATTCAGTCCGAGCTGGGCTTTCCCAACTCAGTCCTTAATTTTCTTTCTAATTTACCCTTCACCTTTCTGTTCTATATTCTGGGAGATTTTATCAACTGATCAGCTTTTCCTTTGAAAATTTTGAGGGGCTTTCAAAAAAAATTTAAGTGCTCTTTTTTGTCTTGATTACTTTGGAGCAACAGAAAATCATTCTAAAGCAATGTTTTTGCTACATTTTTCTTCTTTTTGCATCATCTGTTTTCCTTCTTATTCCTCTGTACTTTGTCTTTCTAGATCAAGGCTTGGCTCAAAGTTCTGTTCATCTGACTGTCTCCTTATTTAAGAGAGGCACTGGACATTTGACTACTAGAAATTCTAAGTCATGGCAGGCTTGTAAATAAGTGAGGTTCATTGTGCTTGTAAGTTTTCTGGCAGCACCCTAGTGTCTAACTGCAAGTCTTTCCCCATGGTCCCTTGGGCATTCCACCATTTAATTGAATCCTTTTCACTGAACAGTCTATCATGCCTGCTATTTATTAAGCAAATCTGTTAGACAATGACTTTGTGCTGGGTCCTGATGATCACTTATTACCTATAAAGAATTTGCTTTACACAAATCTAATCAGTCACAAGTGCAGCAGCATGCACTGGGGTGAAGAGCACTGACTTCAGAGCCAGACTCTTGGGTTCTAATCTCAGCTTCCCCCTATGTGACCTTAGGGAATTAAATGAGCTCGCTGAGCTTCAGGTCCCCAATTAAAATACCGATGATTATGACGCCTGCCTTAAAGAGTTGTTAGAAGTACATGCAAAGAGCTCAGAACAAATATTGCCTGGGATGCAGTAAGTTCCATGTAAATATTAGCTATTAACCTTCTAAAGTAGGTTGGCAGGGTTATTTCTCAAGCAGTCTAAACAGTTTTCAAGAGTTTTCTGCCGCATGCACTGGGAAAGGAAGTGACACTACTTCATGTGCTAGATATTATACTAGGTGCTTAACATGTCATTCCGTTTAAGTATCAGAACCTTACAAGGTAGTTAATATTTCTACTTCATGAGTAAGAAAAATGTGGTTCAGAAGATGAAATAATCTGCCAGGCTCAAGGTACAGGCCCCTCCTAACCTTCCTCATGGCTCCCCACTGTGAGCCAACAATTCCAGCTGTAATCCTGAAACTCTGGTTCCTATGAGGACCCAGCAGGCCTCCACATTCCTTCTTTTTCTAGAGGGTATGGTGAATTAAATGCTAGTTAAGTTATATGCTAGCACTTCTTGATAAATATCTTCTATCTTAATCTGGAATTTCCTCCTGAACTGATGGCATTCTATCCAGAGACTCTGTAAGCACAACGCTGAGGAAGCCAGATGTAGTTAAACCATGGTTAAACTAGGAAACTAGATTTAATTAAACATTAGCAGAACCCTTAAGCAGGAAAAGGAGGTTTTACAGTTTTAAAAGGACATCATTGAAAAACTCTACACACAGGGACACCTGGCAAGAGGGTCTTTATGAAACCTGAGGTAGAATGGCGCTGTGAGGAAAAAATAGGAACAAAAGGGAAGCACTTGTCTACGCAACCATCCAGCGCCTGACAAATGCTGGCTTCTTGAGGAAGCAGAAGAGACAATACTCACAACTTCTCCAGATGGCAGATGTATAGTCTGTGGTGCCTGCTTGTTCAGAAATTTGTTTAATAAGCGAATGTTGGCAAATGTCCCTCGAGCCATGATGGCATCGTTACCTCGGCGGGAGCCATAGGAGTTGAATTCTCGTGGAGTCAGGCTAGTAACAGAAGGCAGGAGAAGAACTAGTTTAGTGAAATGAGTGAAAATTAAATTTAGCTTGCAACAAGACAGCAGGAAGACCATAAACCTAGCTATTGCTCTGTGTCTACTAAGAATCGTTCTCTAATAACAGAAAAGCCAGGTACCCACAGGTTCAACAGGTGCAACGAAATCACTATTCTCTTGGGATCAACTTAGTCTTACAGATCTAGGTAGGAAAATCAGGAGGACTCTATTAAGAGCATTTATTTTATTTAAGTAGGGGCGTCAACAAAATGTCATAGAAAATGAAGAATAGCTAAGATGGACACAGAGAGAGCAATCAGGCCAGTCAGATGGAACCAAGAATGGGGGGATCGTATGTTCCGTACCTAACCATAGGTAGGTTACGTGGATGAGGACAGTATTTATTTCCCTTTTCATACGGTCTTTTTCAGACTGGTGTTTACTGAATCCTTGGGCTTGGAAACTAATTGCCCTTTCTGTTTGTTGCTTTCCAGCTTCCTCACTCACACTTACCCTCTGTTAGTTAAATAGCGCGCAGCAGGGCTGTTTCTTGCAATATTTCCAGCTGGAGAGATGTGGTCAGTTGTTACTGAGTCTCCCAAATTTAAGAGTACATAGGCATCCACTATAGATTTAGGGGGCTGAGGATCCAAAGTCTAGCAAAAAAAAAAAAACAAAAACCAAGTCCCAGTGTTTGCCCAGGTTTATTCATTAGGGGAGTCTCAACAGCCCTGAACCCGGTGACAACTGTACATCAAGGCATAAATAACTCAAGGATTTTTCATTTTATCAGGGCTGCTTAGAAAGGTGAATGTACTTGAAATATTCTTATGTCATCCTTTAAGGGAAGAAGAAGAATTGGCACTATCCCCTCAAAAGCAATAGGGATGCAGCTGCAAATGTCAAGTCTTTTTTCACATGCATGCAAATCCTCAGATGCTGACCTTCCTCAGACCTTACTGAGTCTGGGTGTGGGTGGTACCAGACCACCAAGGTGTCCACACAATCAGCACCCATGAACAGGGGAACTGCAGGTCCAATTATCTGTGGCCAACTGTGGCCCATTATCCCAGCTTCCCAAAATGCTCCCAGTGTTATCTACTTGGATTTGTAAAGTTTTTCATGAAATAGGTAGTCACAGCAAAGGTATAGGGTAATAAAGTAGATCTGGTAAGAAACCTTTTGAAGATTTCATTTTGTTAAAAAAATAAGAAGTCTTACCAGGTTTTCAAAGAATGGTGGTGACTTAATGTAGGTAGATTTGGGATTCCAGGAATACAGCTTATCTTTGGGGGCTGCTAAGGCATTCCAGCTTTCATTCACAGTCTTAAAAAGAAAAGGCAGATCTAATCACATTCCATTTGAAGGAAAATTTAATGCAAACACACAGTACAATAAAAACCATTTTTGTTCTAAGTAGTAATACAAGAGTTCCTGTAGACCAAGACAATGTCATGCTAAATCACTTAAAAATACAAATGCACTGTGATGGGCAGCCTGAAAGATGGCCCCAAAGGTCAGCCTCCTGATTGCATCATACCCTGATGTGACCCTTTCCTGCTAAGTGGGCAGAACTTAGCAGCTCATTTCCAACATAAGGTTGTAAAAAGACTCAGCCCCGTCTCTCTCATTCCCCTTAGCTTTCTCTGCCTCTTTCCTGCTTGGAATGAAGCCAGCTACAATACTGTGATCTGTGAAAAAGAGACACAGCAATACACTGAGAGGTCTCTGGCTACCAGTCAGTGAGGAACTACCCTCATGCCAAAAAACCACGAGAGCAGACTTAGAGGTGGATCCTGCTGCTATTGAACTTTCAGATGAGCTGCAGCCCCAGATGACACCCTGATTGGAGGCTTGTGAAGGCCCAGACACCAAGTGAGCTGCATCTGGATTCTGCACCCACAGGAACTATGAGGTAATATATGCTTGCTGTCTTAACCCACTGAGTTTTGGAGTAGTTTGTTGCATGGGTTAGATAACGCTATATACATATATACATATACCTATACACACACACACACACACACACACATAATGTATATTTAAGATGTAAATATATGTATCTATACACTTATATAACTTTGAAATAATGATCCAGATTAAACCATAAGAGAGATTTACTTTCTGAAGGTTTTAAAAGTGGACTTCCAGATCATATAGCCATTGGACAGCAAGTAACAGCTGCCATGCATTCAAATTGGCTTGAATTCTCTCCACAGTTACATCAACATAGCCTTTGGGGAAAATATTTAATTAGAGTAATATCATTTGCCAATGAACAGCTTGCAAGAGCACACAGCACATGAATTTGATCTCCATGTGCCTTCTCACCCCAGTTTGCTCTCTTTATTTCAAACCACTAGCCCTAGTCAGCAGCCTACAGGTCAGCTTAACACAGAAGGCAGGGGAAGGAATAACATAGAAGAATCTCAGAATATGATATTGGGCCTCATATATTTTCCCCCTATTTATAAAATGCACACGAAGTGCTATTTACTTCAACAGTTTGGTAGTTCTGTGCTTCTTGCTGAGTGACTTTATTCATTTTTAAGTATTTCAAAGAATTCTGAGAGGTACATTTAACCAATAGATGTTCCTTTGAGTCCACTTTGGTGACACAAAAGTGATGTCATGGTTCTGAGAAGGGGGAGTTAAGGAGCGCTGGCCAATAATTACAGGCCTGAGGCCTTCTCAAGGCTATCTGGGGAGTGTGGAGTTTGTAAAAATGCAAGTCACAGGAAAAAAAGGACTGAGAAGTGTTTCCCTGCTTCTCTGAAGAAATAAAGGCTACTTTCTGTAGTTTATACTCCAGTCAGCCTTGAGCTCTGCAGGAATGACACAGACACCCTGAGGGCAGGATAGGCAGAGATCTCACCTCTATTTTCTGATAGACTTCCTTAAACATCCCAGGGATGACATACTGGCGCTCCACTGCCTGGATCTCTTCTCGGGTAGGCCAGATGTCTTTCAGAAATACCTGTTGTCCCTTTGCATTTACCCCTGGAGAAAAAAATGTTTATTAATGAGAAAAACTTCATATAGACTCTATTTTCTTTGTTACAGAGTGTCAAGTCTCATTCTTCACAGTAGTTAGAGTCTATAAAATCTACATCACTGTCCCTAGGGGCAATACAGGGTTAGATTCCTCTGGTCACATTTTCCATCAACCCATAGCCCATAAAATTCCTTTATGCGTTGTCTCTGCTTAAAGACTGCTTATTTAATACATATTGCTGCTGCGTTAACAGGGAGCTGTAACTGCCAGCACTGTAACTCTGCCTCAGGAATCTTGTCTAACATGAGGTACATCACAGCTTCTTGGGCTTAGCGACTACTTGAGCTCCACACTTGGACGCCGCGGTAAACAGTGAAGTCACCAACACAAAGTACAAAAATGCAAAAAACACAGCAGTAAATACAGCAGGAAAAGGACACTTATAGTAGGAGAGGTGAAACAAGAAGGCAGAAGACTGCTTTTGTTCCACCTCAGCTGATTATATGCTTGTGGAGTGACTCAAAGTCTCCATCTTTCTGTGTGTCTCTGAATAAACAGGGAAATGTGATGAGGACTGATTTGGGGCAAATGACACCTTAATGAGTAGGCAAACTAAAAATACAGATCCAAATATAATGAGGATCAACTGTACCTCTAAAGTTATGATTTCCTAAAAGTAAACCAAAGGGGCCTCATTTTCCATATCATATAATCTTCTTAGAATGGGTTGAGGAGGGTATAGCAAGCAAGAAGAAAACAAAGCGTCATTTCCTCTGAATTTTGAGAAAATGGAACTAGCTGGGAAGTGGTGCTACAGAGGGCATATTAAAACAATGCATATCCTTAGACTGAAGGTGCCAGAAAGAGGAGCTGAAGAGTCCGTAGGAAGAAGATCTCTATTTCCATATTAACTCCCTTTTTGTCATTCTTTTACCCTTTAGTAAATGCTTATTTAACTATTTGCATTATGTTTAGCTGTGCATTGGGGTATAAAAAACACTCCTCAATTTTCTCTTCCAAGTTCTATGCTTCACTTTCGATTAAGGAAAGCAGTAAATTCCTTTCAGTAATATTTTTAATTTCGTTAGGAAAAAAATTCATACCCACACAAAAAAAATCTTACCCAGTGGCTCCTTCTCAAAGTCAATCCTGATGGTCCCAGCAATTGCATATGCTATCACTAAGGGTGGTGAAGCTAAATAGTTGGCCCGGGTATTGGGGTGGACTCGCCCTTCAAAATTCCTGTTCCCAGACAGTACACCAACAGCTACAAGGTCTCCCTGTTTAAGGACAAAAACCAGGTAATAAAGAGATTGCTTCAGCTTCTTGTGTTTGACCATTTGCCAAAGTTGCAGTGAACTTATTAGCTATATACTCTTGGGTAAGTTAATTAATATCCTCTTTATGCCTCTTTCCGTAACAGTGAATTGGAATGGTAATAGAAACTGTTTCACAGAGTTGTCAGCATTAAGGTAATGATGGGAATGCAAGACTTAGTGCAGTGCCTAGCACAGAAGTGACTGCTCATTAAATGCTAGTTTTGACTAAAAAGGCCTCTAGAATTGTTTGCTCCTAGTCACTCGAAAACTGGTTGAACAAATCTTCGCACAAATGAATCTAAATTAAACTGCACTGGTTTGATTTTTGTCCCATAAATTCTGTAGTGTTGAGAAATATGATTTGGCTTGCTTCACATTAATTTATAGAAAGCAGGTCAGTCAATTAACTTGCTCAAGAGTATATCACTAATAAATTCAGTTCAACTCCAAGAGCATACTCTTATCTATATCTCTCTCCTGCTTCCCCAGAACTTTTTGACAATACCAGTATTTTGTTCATACATCACATGAAAAGAAACAACAGCTTTGTAGACCCACAGGCACTTCTGTAATTACCTGTGTGATGGCTTCTACCACAGGTTCAGGTAAAGGCCCACTGTTGCCAATGCAGGTCATGCAGCCATAGCCCACCACATCAAACCTAGATGCCAAAAAAGAAGCACATGACAGTGAATAAAAGCCCTCAGTGAGCCCATCTGCTGCTGACTGTTCCTGGAGACCACTGATTGAAAGAGGACAGCAAGGCATGAAGTAAATTTACTACAGTGCTAGTTCCATTAAGCTTTCACTCTTGGGAGCATTTTGATATACTATTCATCCATTCTAGATTATTCAGTCAGACTCCTTTTAATAATTTTCTCTTAAAAGTAATTTATTTTTATGAGTAAATTACAAAAAAAGTCATCTAATCGAATGTTCTAGAATTTTCTGAGTTGAACTCAAATATGCCACTTACTGTTTCTATTTACTACTTTTATCATATAACCCCAAGAACTTATGACTTTTATGAGGTGCATTTTATGATGAATAAAATCTATGTTATCCAAATTAAGAATAATGGGGAAATGGAAGAAACTATACTTGGCAACAAGTAATTAATTTACTTCAAGAACTAAGAATATTTTTAGCCATGGTAAATAATTATTTTCATAATGAAGCACAGCCTCTCAGTTGCAGAGCCAATGCTAGCCCATAACATGCCTTGTGCAAATGAGAAAAGGTGCCCCCACATCTAGTCAGATGCAGCAGCAGCCCAGGGCACAGGCTCAATTTCCCACCCCTGCCCCTCATTGGCGCTCCTGGATAATGAACAACCAGCACACCTGACCTGCAGGTGTGTAGAAATATAAGGGTCATGTCTACTTACCATTTGACAGAAGACAACACTATTAAATCCCATCAGCTAAGTCAGGTGTAGGCCAAACCAACAAAACCAATGGCATAAAAGAAATCGTTCCCTCACCCAAGCTGAGACAGGTAGGGCATGACTCCGCTTTCTCGCAGGTAGTAGGTAACCACACCACTTCCGGGAGAAAGACTAGTCTTGATGTAAGGCTTCACATTCAGGCCAGCATCCACAGCTTTCTTTGCTAACAAGCCTGTAAAGTGGTAAACACAGGTACGATGGGTGGCCGCTTCCTCTACAGGCCAGGGGCAATTCAAAAAACAGACTGACTTTTCAGTCTGCATTTCCTGCCACCACCTGACAAAGCCCAGTTCATGTTGGCACTTTTTGCTATTTCTGCTGCCTCATAGAAACCAAAAGTTCCCTGGGACAAAGTCACTTACAGCAAACTCAAAATTAGTCATGGAAATGAAGAGGAGAGGTGCAAATTTTTTTTTTTTTTTGAAGATGTAAACCTAAAGCCATTTAGAAATACATTTCAGAATGAGTTTTAATTTTTGGAGAGAAAATGTTCTTTGTAATCAGATGAAAATTATAATTGGAGGGGCCCTTTCTTGAAGTATATAAATTGTGTGTATTGGTTGGTGAGGAATACAGTCTAGAATTTAAAATCTAGTCCTCAGATATTTCTTAAAGTAGAAGAACAAGGCTTCTTGCATCGTTGTACTTTTAGATTGTTACACGAACACTGGGTCCTCTGCCATAGAACACATCACAGAAGTAGGGAAGAAATGAGGGATGGGTAATAAGGAGACAAAAAGCTACTGACAAGTTTGGTGGTTTATTGAAGAAAACCGGTTTGCTCCAGATTAAGGAAAAAAACATAGGTGTCAACAGGTGAATTCTTGGAAAAAAGATGGTTTTCCTTCTACATTTGTCTCTTCACAAAGAAAAAATTGTGGCTATTCTTTGGTGTACAGGCACAAGAGTTTCTCATGGGGACGATTAAAGGTTTGGAAACTAAAGATTTCTTATTTAGGGAAAATGCCACATGTAAATATTAACTGCTTAACAAGAATTGCATAATATGCAGGTGAGTTTCATCAACCAGTGAGCGCTCTATGCCCTAATTCAGATGAGTCTAAATAGACTAAATTCCACTGTACAAAAATATTTATCATGGGTTTTACACAGAACAGTCTGTGACATGAAACCAGTTCTGTTTTTTTTTTTCTTCTTAAGTCTGACACAAGATTCTAGGTTTTACCAGAAAGTCCCTTCTTTGCTTTCCACCTTCTACTTATTTTTTGGTGTTAGTTCTGAAAAAGAATATTACACATCAAATATTCTACTTTTAATACTTTGCTTTGGAAACTACTGTAGTGTACCTATTTCTGAGCCAGAAAATATTGGCATCTAGAAAAAACAAGGCTCAGGAAACTAACTCCATGTTAGAACTCAGTGAAGTACTTGGGCCATGTCTTGGGAGATTTCTACTCACATGACAATGGGGAGGGGGATTCAAGTCACTTACCAGCTCCTAACATCACAGAAGGATTACTGGTGTTCGTGCAGCTAGTAATGGCAGCAATAACCACAGAACCATGAGCAAGGGTGAACTCACTATTATCATAAATAAACGTCTTGTAGTTGTTATGATGATCTGGAGCAACCTGGAATCCTTTAAACCCTTGCTATAAGAAGAAAAAAAATGTGTGCATAAATATAATATGTAACAATGTTATATATGTCCTCCAAAGTTCTCAGTTAAGAAGTACTTGGGTAACTATAAATTTAAAGGCCAGTTATTAACAAAACATAAATAACCCCGCCATTTCTGAAATGCTACAGAAAAATCAAAGTTCTCTTTATTCTTTTCAAATTTTTTAAAAAAGCAGTCATAACTCCTCAATATTAGTCTGTTTTGAAATTATTACCAGTTACTTCCACCCTACCTCAAAAATGGAGATGCTTAAATTTAGTTTAACATGAATCTAATTAGAACTCCATGACATTATTGTGCAATTGTGTACCGAGGTCACTGATCCTAGCATTATGGAAATTCAGAAAAATGTGCCATTTTGGTCAGATTTAACTAATCATAATCAATAAGGCAAACAAAGTTCAGGTACACCTTATTTTATTGCACTTTGCACATACTTGACCAGCCAAAAGATGATACAACTTGCTGAAGGCTCAGAGATGATTAACATTTTTTTAGTAAAATTAAAGTATGTCCATTTTTTAAAATATATAATGCTATGGCATACTTAACAACTACAGTATAGTATAAATGTAACTTTTTAGATGCACTGGAAACCAAAAATTCACCCGACTCACTTTATTGCGACATTCACTTTGTTAGTCTAGAACTGAACTCTCAATATCTCGAAGATGTGTCTGTATTGCTGAACATTTGGTAGAATGCTGGTGGCCCAAAGATAAAACCCATCATATAGCTTAATCATTCGTTCAGAAAATGTTCATTGAAAATCTACATACAAGGAGTTATACTTTTTTTTTTTTTAAGATTTATTTATTTATGCATACAAGAGCTGGGGTGTAAGGCAGAGGTGCTGGGGGAGGGGGGCGTGAAGGTGTGGGAGTGGTGAGAAGATTCACCAGAGACAGAGTGGGGAACAGAACAGGAGGATTGACTGAAATACACTGCTGAGGGGAGCACAGCAGGCAAGACAGGAGAGGTCTACTGCGCCATGTGGGTCACCTCCCTGCCCGGGGATCGAACTCGGGCTGCACCACCAGGGAGGCCCCTATGCTAGTATTTTGTAGAATACAAAGAAGATTATGACATAATACCTATCTTCAAACTTCCAGCACAGTAAAGGAAATCAGATTTGCAAATAACAAAGTGTCAATGATGGAAGTTAAAGGCTATGGGATGCCATTAAAAGGTTTCAAATCAAATGCTATGAAGGCTCAAGTGATGGAAAGACGGCTTTCTGCCATGAGATCTGACGCCACATTGTGGAGTCACTGACAGATTAGGACATGCAGACGGGGAAGAGGAAGGCAGGCAGGGAATGACATGAACGACGTGCAATGGTCAGAAAAGCTTGGGCAAGTAGAACAATGTGATGAGACCTACTAAAAAAGTGAACAGGTTTTAAAAGTGTGCGTTGAATTGTGGGTACAGACTGTCATGTGCCCTGAGGAAGATGCTTGGCTCTCAGCTAATGGGAGAAGCATTAAAAACTTTTGGAAGCAGAAGAAACAGCCTTACTTCCAGGCTTCAGGAAGATTGAATGGAGTGAAAAAAAGCCGGAATGCTAAGAAAACAGGCAGGGGCAGGAGGTCAGGGGCAGGAGGTCAGGGCCCTGTTTCCCCTCGGTCCCTACCTTGGCTCCAAGGCAGCTCTCAAAGTCCTTTTTCATGTCAGAGATGGCTACTTTGTCCTGAGGCCTTTTGGGCCCACTGCAGCAAGGCACTACTGTTTTCAAATCTAATTCTACAACCTGCCGACACAAAAGAAAAGGACATGTAGAAATGACATTATTCTCATGAAGAAAAAAACGTAATCCAGGCCATATCATTTAAAACACCCCAAAAATAACAAACAAACTAAATCATGACAATGAAAAGCAAGAAAGTAAATATTCTACTACATAGGGGATGGGTTTCCAAAGATCAAGATGGATGAGTGGCAGGCAGGAAGTCTTGCCATCTCTAAGAATGGGCAGGTGGGCACTGTCTGCCATCTGCCCATCTTTGTCAAACAGCTCATATGTCCTTTTATTGTTTAGGTTAGTCTGAGGGGGAGTTTTCTACTGAAAATGACACACTGTACTTTTTCTAAGATGAGGGATGCTCTATTAAGTCATCAATGCCAGGAAATGGGCCCAATATTCAGTATTCTAGTATTTCCTTCCCTTAATGTTAATGGAATAGAAAACAAATCAAGGGTCTCACATCTAATTTACCCTCCAATTTGGTTGCTAAGAAAAATGTGGATTCAGTTGGCAACCCAGAAAATGAACGAAGGTTAAGTCATTGTATAAATCAGAAATAACTGATACGTCTGCACCTCCATTTCTTTTCCTAGCTATAGTAATGATGAACTTAAAGCCTTCACATAGCTCCATTCCCTCTAGGAAATTCCACATAAGAGGAATAAGTTGTAGTTCAGAAGGGGGAAAGCACTTGGGATCTAATGGCCAGGAGCAACAGAAGTCATAATATTTGATTATGTGTACAATTCCTTATCTTTTCGATTTTTCAGCCTTTTACTATCTTGTTCTTCTGCGATGACTTGTCAGTGACTGACTTCCTATATGTATACCCCCCAAAATAAACATACATACAACTAAAGTCACAGCCTTGAGGAAGAAAACATGAGGTGCTCTCATACCTGGGCAAAGTCTGGGTCCTGCGAGGGATCACTGAAGTCCCGAAACATTCCCACAGCCTGCAGGTACTTTTTAATATGATTTACTTTTTTTTCATCACGACCTAAATGGGCATTTTAAGAAGTAACAGGTAACAGGTTAAACTTGCACCTCTACCAGCAATTATATAAATAAAATGCATTTTACTCATACATACACCAACAACTCTGCTGATATTTCAGCTTTAGAGTAACAGTCTACAGAGCTGCTGCTGGTGGTTATTAGAGGCCACTAGCTGATCTGGTGTTCCCGTCAAAGTGACTATTTTCTGAAGAAGTATGTCTTTCCTCTTTGGGTATAGTCCTCAACCAGGAGTCCCTAAGCCTTCGCTTGTCATCAAAGTACACCTGTGCATCTGCCTTCATTTGGCCACACTCCAAATTCCATGGTATTCTTGTTAAACTAACAATCCTTTTGGTCTCCCACCACAAACCACCAGCTATGAGCACTTCCGGTATGCTCAGCACCACATGCTAAACATTTTAAATGCATTATTATCTCAATCTCTGGTTCTGTATCATGACCTTATGAGACAAGTACTGTCATGATTCTCCTTTATAGAAGTGCAAATGGTAGCGCAAGAAGATTAAGTAAATTTCCCATGGAACACAGACAGCCTGGCAGCACCAGATCTGAATGGGGGTTTGACGCCAAAGTCCAAAGTCTTAGCTCAAAACACTGTATCACAAAGACTATGACCCTGGACACTCTGCTTTTTAATTCTTATCAAGAAACTCATTGTAGGCAATAAAGCACATGAAGCATGCCTAACACACGTGTGGTCCACCCATTTCTCTGACAGCTGAATAAGACTGATAGTTCAGTAGTGACCCACAACAGATCGGCTTTTTCCCCATTTTAATTGGGTTGTAAAGATTATCAGTTTTCAGCATGGACTTCACAAAAGATGAGTATCCAAACTTCATGTCATGACGTGTTGTTGTGCCCACTGTTTAGGACATCTAATGCCATCTTTTCATGAAGACGCATGGGAGAAACTTCTCTTAGGTTTAGCATGAGAAACTATCTACTTCTGTTTCAATTTAACAGAAATTACAAGTTTGGTACCAGCTCACTATGAAGTGTAGTGACCACATCTAGAGCCTCAGGAACTAATCTTAGCTCTGGATATATTTTGCAGCTTTCCCTCCCCTCCCACTACCTCTTCCCTTCTCTCCTTTAGGTTGATTCTCTCCACTATTTATTCTGTTCCTTTATTCTGTTCCTACTATTTATTCTGTTCACTTTGGAGTAGTAAGAGATATTAATGTGGTTGTAGGAAATAAAAACTTCTAAAAAAATAAACATTTTTATCACACCTGCTGTATAACTCCTTCCAGAGAAACAGTTTCCCTCAGGAAAACTGGGGAGAAGACTTGGATTTCCTTGAAGTCTGATCTTCAGTTTTCTCTATTAATCAATAAGTCAATCAAGCTAACCCATGGCTCTGTGAAGAGGAGGAGAGCAACTACAAACCAAGTGTCTGGCAGATGCCAGCAGATGAGGTCTGCTTACTTAGTGACCATTTCCAAGATCACTTGTATCATGTTAAATAACTAGTAGAGGAAGACCAGTGTAAGTAGCTAGGCTTCCGGGAGTGCTTGTGCGCTTCCGATTGGTCATACCATGATACCTTCTTAAATTCAACAACCATCTGACTCCACAAAGAGAACAATTAAAACTTGTAAACCTGATCTAGCACATTCCAAAGGGCAAAGGTAGAAAGTAGTGCTCCAATTCTCAGTGTCCTATAAAGTGCCACAAAGGGCCTCTTGCACTTACCTGTCTGCACCAAGTACTTGATACTAACTTCATCAACTGGGAAAAAGGCAGCAGTTGCTCCATACTCTGGGCACATGTTGGCAATTGTAGCTCGGTCAGCAATGGACAATTGGGCTACTCCTGGCCCGAAGAACTCGACAAATTTGCCTACAACCCCAACCTGGCGGAGGTGCTGAGCAGAATAACAGAAAAATTTGAGACCTGATAGCTCATATTTAAAATGCAGAATTATCACCTCATATTTCTTATTAACTAGCCTTGTCAGTAAACACAGTAAGTTCATTTACTGGTTTTCAATTTGCAATAAAAATAAAACCTAAGGGCTTCTTGGATTGGATCCTGGAATAGAAAAAGGACATTACTAAAAAAAAAACAACAACAACAAACTGGAAATGCTTAGAAGTATTAAAAATTAAATAAATCAAGCTAAATAAATTATGACTTGTACTAGCTGAGTCTTAGCTTGTTTCTAAGGGCATAATGAAGAAATTTCTTTAATACAGGTCTAAGTCAAATGTAGCCAAAAGATTATCTGACTCTTTTCCAAAAAACCCATCAGCCTCAGTGACTGACTTGGTGCTGTGGGAAGCCACATGGAAAGCCTGTTTTGGCTATACTGAGATTTTGTCAAGTTTTGTGGGTAAGCTCTACATTTTTCCCATCTGAAGAATAATGCACAGACATCTATGGTAAGCCACGGCATGCAAATAAACCCAAAATCAGATTCCATAAAGATAAAACCAAGAACTTTTTCTGACTTTTAACAGTACTGTATCCATCTCAAACACCTCATGCCTTCAAACTATCCAATCAGAATCATTTATGTTTGTGACAATTAAAAAAAAAATCACTTTCTATAACTTTGCAAAGTGAAATTGCCTTTTGTAAAAAGAAGCAAATCATCAAAAGCATTATTTACTACAAGGGTTAAAGAAAAAAACCTATTTTCTAGCTGAGAGAAACATCTGCTATAGTAAGATAAACTACAGAGAAGTAAACAAAGTCAAACAATTATAGTAACAATTTGTTATTTACATATAAAGAAGAACCTTGTGGGATGGGTAAAATATAAACACATGTACAAGAATGATACCCACAACCTCAGGATAGTGGTTATTTCTAGGAATGGGGAAGATGGCTTTAAGGATGGTGTAGCCATAAATATTATATTTTATTTCTTAAAAAATATACACAGAGTTCTCAAGCAAATGTGACAAAATGCATCTGTTAAGTCATGAATGTCATTTTAACTTCTGTGTATTTCCCCAATTTTGCAATTTTAAAAAAATTTTTAACAAAAAAGATACATGCAGTAGCAGATTAAAACATACTTATCTAAAACTCAATCCCTTATCTCTCTTCTTATCTCATCATGAACATACTGCTTTTTAGGATTTCTAGAGAATGTGGAAACCAAGAGAGACTGCATCATGTATCTCCTCTCTGTTTGTCACTGGGGAGTGGCAGCATATCATTACCTTGGTAATGGTGAGCACGATGTCAGTGGACGTTACCAGGGGGTGGGGGTTCCCCATCAGCTTGTAGCCAATCACTTGGGGAAGCACCATGCTGATTGGCTGACCCAGCATGACAGCTTCTGCTTCGATACCACCCACACCTGCAAGGAATGGAGGAACAGAATCATATTTTCCTTCTTTTTCACTCTATCCCTCATGCATAATTCAATGCCTTAGATAATAATCCAATTACAATGCTTTACTAGTATGTTCCTTTAAAGACCAGTTACCTATTTTCTACTTCCCTCTTCAGAATTCTTTTTTTTTTTTACATTTTTTTTTTAAATTTTTATAGAGGCATGTTTTTATTTATTTATTTATTTGTTTGTTTGTTTTGTTTATACATGCACTGGGTACAGTCAGAAGCGCGGGAGGGTGAGAGAATTCACCAGAGCCAGAGCGGGGAGCAGAGCAGGCAGAAGGACCGAAGTACACTGCTGAGGGGAGCAGCGGGCGGCAGGAGAGGTCTGCGCGCCATGTGGGACCCTCCTCCGGTGGCCGGGGAGCAGCTGGGGATCGAACCTGCGCCGCAGAGGCCGCGGGCAGCTTCGCAAGCCAGCGCTCAACCGCTGCGCCACCGGGGAGGCCCCCTCTTCAGAATTCTTAAGTATTTCTCAGTGTGGTCCCCCCACACCTGTATCAAAATCCCCTCGATTCCACACCAAAGGGAGAGTTAGGGGCCTCCCTGGTGGTGCAAGGGTTAAAGTCTCAGTACTATCAAGCTATTGCCAGTCACTGTGGTTCAATCCCCACCGGTTTGCTGACCCATGTGGCACAGCAGACCTCTCCTGTCTCACCTGCTGCTCCCCTCAGCAGTGTATTTCAGTAGATCCACGTGTTCTGCTCCCCCACTCTGTCTTCGGTGAACCCTCTCTCTCTCTCTCTCTCTGTCTCTCTCTCTCTCTCTCTCTCACACACACATACACACACTCCCTGCACCTCTGGTCTGTACCTCAGTTCTTGTATGCATAAATAAATAAAATCTTAAAGTAAAACAAAACAAAACAAAAAAACAAAGGGAGAGTTGGGGTTAGGAGTCTCTAATTCTAACACACTAGGTGATTTTCATATTTTTTTTTAAAAGATTTATTTATTTTATACAAGAACCAGGGTACAGGCCAGATACGCGGGATGGGATTCACCAGATACAGAGCAGGGAACAGAACAGGCAGACTGATGAAACACACTGTTGAGGGGAGCAGTGGGTGTGACAGGAGAGGTCTGCTGCGCCATGTGGGACCCTCACTGGCCAGCCGGGATCAAACCGGCACTGCAGAGGCTGCGGACAGCTTCACAGAGCTGTGCTCAACAGCCTGCGCCACCAGGAGAGGCCCAATTTTCATATATTATTAATGTTCCTAATCCTTATTACAGTTCATCCTTCCCAATATTATTATTGAATGCCTCAGTATATACTTCTCTGGGCACTGGAAATCATAGCAGTAGATGACACAGACAGAAATTCTTCTCTGATACTTGTGAACATGCAAATTCATGCTACTGGCATCAGAGTAAATTAGGGCAAACCATAGAAGAGCATACATAGAACAGGAACCTGGAAGATCACTCACCCCAACCAAGAACACCCAAACCATCAATCATGGTAGTGTGCGAATCCGTGCCCACAAGACTGTCTGGGTAATAATATCCATCTTGATCAAATACCACTCTTGCCAAATACTCCAGATTCACCTGGTGGATGATCCCTGAGCCAGGAGGAATGATCCGCATGTTGCGAAAAGCTTGAGAACCCCACTAGAATTGAAAAATGGAAAGCATACTATGAATGCCTGTCGTACTTCTCCACAGCCTGTCTCCTTCACGCACCCCTCTCTCAGGCCCTTCAAGTCAGCCAGTGTAATAAAATTCTGCCCATACCTTTAAAAATTCAAATCGTTCTCTATTTCTTTCAAATTCTAGGTCTTGATTCTTCTGTAAACTGTCTGCCCTGTTGGAGAGAAAAACTATATATGTAAACTTAGTTTAGAGACTTAAAATGTCACTGGCCAAATTTATTGGAGATGAATAAACAAAATGGCTATTTTATCTGCAGACTTACTGGCTGGCACTGATGCATTAATTTATAGGGGAGAGGTAATTAGTGAAAGTATTAATAATAATTATTATTTGGTTTAAGTGGCTCTTACCTTGCTTTAAACATAGGGGGTAGAACACAGTAAGTGAATTCAAGCCACAAATAATATAGTCAGTGTCTGCCTCTTAGGAAAACACTGTATATCTATATCACAAATACCTCAGGCAGCACAAACTCAGTGGGTCAAACCCTAATACGTGACTTTCTCTCCTAAGTCTCTTCTTCCTATCTGTCCACATGTCATCTAATGAACTTCTCGCCTACCATTTAGTACTTACAACTATCATAGTATTTATTCCAGAAATAGCCTCCTAACTGATTTCTCTGTCAGTCTATTTTTTTAATCTTTCTTTTGTGTGTCACCAGGATTGATTTTCCAAAACACATCACTAGTCAGAATAATCAAGCAAGAGAAAGATATAAAAGGAATCCAAATTGGAAAAGGATAAGTAAAATTATTGCTTTTCGCAGATAAGATACAAAAAAACCCTTAAGACAGCACTAAAAAAGTATAATAAACAAAGCAATACAGCAAAATGGAAGACTACAAAATCTATACAAGTCTGTTGCATTCCTATACACAGTGAACAAAAAACAAAGAAATCAAGAAAAAAGTCCTACTTACAATATCATCAAAGAACATTAAATACCTAAGAATAATCTAAACAAAGGATGTGAGAGACCCTATTAAATGAAAAGTATAAGACATTGTTAAAAGAAATTGAAGCAATATAAAAATCTAATGCAAAGTTTTGATGGAATTCTTTAATGAACTAGAGCAAACATTACTGAAGTTTATATGGAACCACAAAAGACAATGAATAGACAAAACAGTCCTGGAAAAAATGAGGAAGAATGGCAGTATTATGCTCCCAGACTTCAAACTATAGTAAAAGGCTGTAATAATCAAAACAGTATGGTATTGGAATTAAAAAAATACACAGACCAAGGGAACAGAATTGAGAACCCAGAAATAAACCTATACTTACGTGGACAGTTAATACACAACAAAAAGCCAAAAATATATGCTGGAAAAGGGAGAGTTTCTTCAATAAATAGTGTTCACAAAATTGAACAGCCACATGCAAAAGAATGAAATTAGACCACTCTCTCATATCACAGACAAAAACTAACTCAAAATGGAATAAAGACTTGGCTGTAAGACCATGACTTTGGTCTTACATAGGCAATATACAGACAAAAACACAGGCAAAACAATGCACGACAGCAGTTTCAGAGATGTCCTTGGGGACACAACTCCAAAAGCAAGGTAAACAAAAGCAAAAATAAGCAAATTGCATGATATCAAGCTAAAAATCTGCACAGTGAACAAAAAGACACTCTCCTGGAACAGAAAATATTTGCACATCATATTTCCAAAAGGGGCTAATATCCAAAATCTACAAAGAACTAATACAACTCAACAAAAAAGAAAACAAATAACCCAATTAAAAAATGGGCAGAGGAGTTAAAGGGACACTTCTCAAAAGAAGGCATACAGATGGCCACAGGGACATGAGAAAAATGTTCAACATCACTTACCATCAGGGCAATACAAATCAAAACCACAATGAGATAACATCTCACTCCCCCAAAGCGTTCACATCAAAAAAACCTGAAACAACAAATATTGGCAAGGAATCCTTATACTTACGCTGTTGGTGGAATTGTAGGCTTGTCCAGCCTTTATGGACTAGAGTATGGAGGTTCCTCAAAACATTGAAAACAGATCTACCATATGCTCCAGCAATTCCACCTCTTGGTATTCCTCAAAACATTGAAAACAGATCTACCATATGCTGCAACAATTCCACCTCTTGGTATTTGTCCAAAGAATACAAAAACACTAGTTCGAAAGGATATATGCATTCCTATGTTCACTGCAGCACTATTTACAATAGCCACGCTATGGAAACATCTTCAGCGCCCAAGGGCAGATGAGTGGATTAGGAAGATGAGGTATATATACATAATGGAATGCTACTCAGCTTTAAGAAGAGATGAAATTTTGCCATTTGCAACAACATGGATGAAACAGAGGGGATTATGCTTAGTGAAATAGGTCAGAAGAAAAGACAAATATTGGTTACTTTCATTCATTTATGGAATACAGAGAAACAAAGAAACAGACAAAACTAGCTAAAACAAATCCAACAATATGAAGCTATCAGAAGGAGAGGGTGAGGTGAGAGAGTAAGTGGGGTAAGGGTCCATCAGACTATCAGACTGTGGTGGGTATGGTCGAGAAACATACATATGAAGAGGTATGAATCTATACCCCTAAAATATAGTGATGTAAATCGATGTTACCTAAAAAACAAAACAAAAACCACACCGATCATCATGGCCCATCTCACATTTGTCAACAGCTTTCCATTTTCTAATAAAGAAGAAATATCTTGCCTTAAAAAACCAAACATTTTTATAAGCCCTCTCCTACTCTCAGTCCAATTTTTCAGCTTCAGTCATACTGCAGCCCTCATATTCTCCCCAAGCTCCACTTTCCTCATGATTTGAGCACTCTATTCTCTGTGTAGAATTACTTTTTCAGTTCTTCTCATCCGAACAAACCCTTCAGGTTCCAGCTCAATTGATACTCCTTGAAGGGCCCTCTGGCTCCCCAAGACAGGGTGATTTGCCTCCTTCTCTGTGGTTAATACACTTACCAAATGCATTAAAGTTATGTTCATTAGCTCCCTCCTCTTCTAAACTAACCTGCTTTCTTTAACACTGGAACACAGTAGGTCTGTTAAATGGATTCAAGTTTTTTTAAAGGGTCATGTCTTTGAATACTATTCTTGATCACAGGCAGGCCCCTGCCTCTGGAGCCTCCACCTCGTCTGTTGCACTGACGCTTGTGGACGCCCAGTCATTACCCCTTGTCCTCTTGCCTCAGCACCAGGGAATGTCAGAGCTTCTCACAGCAGAAGCAGGGCTAAAAGGGGAACATTACCCCAGAGAATGCCAGAAACATCAGTTTAATATAAACAGCATATTCACAAGACAAGCAGAAACCAGAAACACTTAGGCTGTCTTAGCTTAATTTCAGGTAAAAACCTTCTTATATATGAAAACAAAACATTGACTATGCTAATTTGGCTCAATTAACTTACTCCAAGTTATTGGAATGAACAAACAGACCTGGAATTCTGATTTTTCCACCACTCACAACTTTCCTAAATTCATCCAGCCCAGTGTGCTTTTAACATAGTCTGACTGTGAATGGCCCACAGACTAAAGAGGAAATTTGTTAGTTACATGATTTTAATTCAGTTTGGACACAGTTCACAATTTCTAGTATTACATGTAATGTTATTTGAAAAATTCACAAATGAGATACTTCTCCCACTCATGAAATCTGATCATAAAGTGCTATTATATTTTTGTTGGGATTTTTTAAAAAAGTTATTTCTGAGATAACTTTGTAAAACATTACTACATTAGGTGCTCAATTCCTAAAGATGGCGTGATGCCAGTATTACTCAAAACAGGCAACAAAGTTAGATATACTTAACTGAGGAAAAAATGAACTTTCACCAACCACTACCCAATTTTTCTTGTTCATTTCTGGGAGATACTGGAAACAAGCCCATAGCATACAGTTCCTCCAAGCCTGAGACATATCACATTTAATTCCTTACAAAAATGAGGAAACAGTCTGGGAGGTCAAATTGCAAAACCAAACTCAAGAAATAAAAACAAAACACCACAATGAAAACACTTCTAACAGAAATGTTCTCTTTTACTAACACATAAAAATAGTGTTGCTAGATCTGGATACCAGTTTGGATTACAGTTAATCTCTGGGCCTTGCTGTTTTCATCATCACGTTTTTTAGTATTACAATGTCAATGAAAAAGGTCCATAAAAAATTAAAGCCAGAGTTGACAGATATCAAGGTTTAAAGAGAAAAAAATTACAGTGAACTTGGTGATGACCCAGATTCATTAAGAGCTAACAGGAGCCCTTTGAATGGTGAGTCAAAACACACTGAAATAATTACATTATTGTTCTCAGTAGTACTTTCACCTTCCAGACTAGTAGAAATGAAGGTAAATCCATGAACACCAATGACAACTTTGCCAAAAAGGTAAAGTTGTCATGATTTTGTGAGGCTATTTTTATAATTTCTGAAGTGGGATGTCAGGAAAAATCTTTATTCTCAAACAGGATAACATTTTATGTGTGTATTTTTAACTCTTCCCTTTGAAACCAAAATATTAAAGTGAACTAATGATTTAAGACAAGGAAAAAAGGCATGTTGCTAAAGGAAAGCGAAGAGCTGGTCAAACCCAGTCTGTTTGCTCAGTTCATGGACAAAGTAGATTTCTCCTTATCCTGAATTCATCTCATTTAGATAATGGCAATATTAATTTGAGAATAATCAGTTTCTACATTTCTCTTGAAGTTGTATGGAATCCACTTAAATCCCCAAGGAAACAAATAAAGCCTTTTATTTTCTCCTTTGAATGGTTTCATAGTCTTAAATAACTTTTTCTTATGAAAACAGTAGCTTATTCTAAAAATAAAGAACAATTAGAATTCCAGAGATCATCATTTAGTTATTTGGCACCTCTCTTTAGAGTTATTTAATCTCTGCTAACTCTTCTTCATCTAGCTGAGATCACTCGACATATGCAATTTATATTTGGCTCACTGAACTATGAGTAACATGGTCCAAGTGTTATTAAGAACAATAGAGATATAACTGTAAAGGCTCCCTAATAATTCACTTTAAGGACATACCATAATTTAACAAATCATTTTCCTTTGCTGAACATTTAGAATACTTCTAAGTTCTCATAAATAAGACCTTAATGAATACTATTCAGTCATAAGGTTTTTCTGAATTTCAGATGGTGGAAATTCCAAGAAAAGGGTATGGAAATTTCTAATTTACAGTGTTATCAGTAGTGTATAAAAGTGTCACCCTCCTTGCACCTCTATAATTAATAATGTTTGTTTTCTAATCTTAACTATGCTGATAAGAGAAAATGGCATCTCAAGGATTTAATTTACTTTTTTATTACTTGTAAGGTTGAAAGCTTTCTACACTATTTACCCTTTGCATTTCCTGGTATTATGAAATGTCCACTTCCTTGTCCATTTATCTGCTGAGTTTCACTATTTTTTTAAATAGATGGTACACATTCTTTATTAAAAATATTCATTCTTTTATGCAAATCAAGTTATTTTGTTATCTTTGAAGTCACTAAATCTTTAGATTGTTTTCCTTTTCTGATTCAATCATTGCTTCTAAATTTAGAAAGGTCATTCTCATCAAATTATCTGACATGTACATAAATTTTTTGTGATTTAATTCTAAAAATATTAATGCTTTAATTCATATGAACATTTCTCTTCACTAAAGTAAATTTTCTCAGAATTGTGCAGAAAAGCTATTTCTTGCCCCACTGATAGCTGATAATAACATTATCTAGGTATACTTCTAAGTTAAGATACCAGCCTTCCAGCAGTATCTGGTTGCCCTCCTGTTTCAAAACCCTGTTGTATAATCTGGCAGTTATTTCTACAAAAGATGGAACTGTGGGCTTGAGTGTGTGACTTGCTTTGATTAATGTCATTGTGAATAAGTGTTATTCTATGCCAGTCCTGATCTAGCCCTGAAGAGCTATTTCAAATTCTTTGCTGGCCCTCCTGAGCCTCGGCAATCTCCCAATAGCTGCTGCTTCCTCCAGGCTGGGCTAACAAAGAGATACATAGAATCCAGTTGTCCCCTTGCAGTGCAGGCAGAGCTGTCAACCCAAGCACTGCAGCATGAAGCATGCTGCCCAAGTGCATGTGCTCAGATAAGTTGCACTCCCAACCAATATGCAGGTGTGTAAAAAACACATGGTCATCATTGCCTGCCATTGAGATTTTAGGGTAATTGGTAGAATTCTGTCAGGAAGAAAGAACTGGATCTCTCAAACAATAGAAGAAAGAACAAAAAAAAAGAAGGGGATAAGCATTATAGACATCCACATGGAGAGGCAAAGATAGCCAGATATGAAATAGTTACTTGGAATCAAGGAATAAGGCTCTAGTAGTTAGAAAAAAACACCAAATCCTCTTAAAGCCAACACATACTTGTACTGCCAAGCTCTCATGGATGAAATTCATGTGTGTGTTCTTCACTAGATCCTAAACTGGAGTTAAACACAAGCTGCTCCCACCCATGAAAGAGGGGGGAAAAAAAGGTTTAAAGACTACAAATCAGAGACTTTCTGTAAGGGACGGGGAGTAGAGGGATCAAAACAGGGGAGAGAAGAGCACAAGGGACTATGGTGATGGTTCATGGGTGAATTGGTGAATTGGTGGTGGGAATTTTATGGGGAATATACCTGAAAGGAGAAAGCATTCAAAAGCATGCATTGTATAAAAATGAATAATGATGTAATATATATATATATATATATATATATATATAATATATAAGTATAAAGAAAGAACTGTATCAACTCCCTCAAAAGGTATTCTCTGGAAATTCTATATTAAGTTTGAATTTTCCTGAATATATTTTTTCAAAGATTTTCTTCTTTCATTTAATTACCCACTCCCCACACAAGATTTTACACAAAGCAGAAGATCCAGGTTTTTATCTTAATCTCTCACCTTCTGTTGAAATCAACCTGGATGGAATGATCAATTACAAGATCAGCAGGACAGACAGGGTTTATCTTCTCTGGATCTCCTCCTAACTTTTTCACAGCATCACGCATTGCAGCAAAGTCAACCACAGCGGGCACACCCCTAAGGAAAGGGAGAATTAAGCAGAAAACAAATCTGTTAAGGTGTAGTTGGATTTTTCAGGTTTGCCTCCACTGATAATACTGGCAGTAGGGCTGTCTCATCAGTGGAGTTGACTATGGATGACTCAGAATGTGAAAGTTTCTAAACACATTTCCTTGAGCAGAAATCAATTAGGCAGTAAATGCCAAGACTGAGTAGTATCTCCATATGCAATTTTATCACTGCATTAAAGCTGAATATGATGAATACAGTCTAACTAGAGACACTATGGGGATGCTTAGTGACTCTGGAACTTTTATTGCCATGACTGTTTCCCATTCATGTGGTGGGATGACAAACACCTGGAAATGACATACAAATCACACCTTCAACTTCAGGCTGAATTTAAAGGGCTGGAAACAATTCAGAAAAGTAGGCTATGAATCAAATTTATATTAAGTGAATTCTTCCCTTTTACTATGTCAGAGTATAATATTTGGGTGATCTTCCAGTAGAAAAAATAAAACTTGGTTTCTAGAAGGATGAAATACTATCATTTAAAAATGTTAAATAGAGGCTGTGATGGGTAGCAAAGATTTCTGGGAATAGCAGGATGTGAACTAAGGTTTAATGGCAACAAGTCAGGCCCTGTGAACTACGTCTCTCTCCTCAGGGGACAGCACATCAATGTCCCAAGGTCAGCTGTTTGGAACCTAGTTCCCTGGGTGACGGACATGGGGGAGTAAAGATTCCAGGATCACTCACCCCAAGCTGTTTCTTTCACCATTTGCTAGTATCATGTAGGACCAGGATCTTTGAGACCAAAGATGACAACCCTTATCATAGGAAAAGGTTAGTGTCTACACACCCCAATTTACCTGAGACAATCCTGATTGACTCCCAGTATTGGCTGGGTGTTAACAGCCTACTTTTGCTTTCAAAAGTGTCAGGAATTTGGGTGATAAGTTACACAGTTGCTCTGTGTGTGTGTGTGTGTGTGTGTGTGTGTGTAAAGCTTTCTCTAAAGGCTGACAAGATGGGCAGAGGAAAGTAAGGTGATATTAAGCTCACGTAAAGTCCTGCAGGATGACGCGAGCAGGTTTAAATGGCACTTCTATGTTCTTATGCTGCATGACATTCCAATTTAGGATATTTTCAATGTCATTTTTCTTCACCAAAAATTGATCACAGTTCCGAACAGCTGCCTCCAAGAGAACTCTGATAGAAAATGGTAAGCGTCCTAGGAGTAAAGGAGAAAGTGTAACAAAATAAACACCATGAAACACCTTATTATAAGAGTTCTTCAAAGTCAATCTTCATATAAGTTTGATACCAGACATTAGACTGTTCTTCCAATGGTGAAAAGGTAATGTCTAAAGTGATCAACAGTTTGTGGCTATTGAATGGTTTCTAGAAACATTCAGTAGTAGAAATAATCTGCAGGCTTGGCAAAAATAAAATATTACAGTTTATTCTTTCACATTAACGCTTACCTTGCCTTAGATTGCAATCACAGAAAATGTTCCTTAAGTCACCATGAAAGAAATTTGTCTAAATGTTTATCGTAGTATTTGTTAACACAGACTAATTTCTCTTATGAAAACTAATGTTCAAGAAATGAGAAAATAAACCATTTCAATTATGGCAATTAAGGCCAAATTATAGTCATGTACATCTTTCAAAGGAAATAAGACCTTACACATAATGCAGTCTGGCTACTAGCAACTGGAATTTCTAAAAATAAAACCATAGTAACTCATAAGGAAAACTATTTTGTTTATTTGTAAAGTAAAGTTTCATCCTGAGACAGGAAAATTATTTACCAATAATATCTGGAAAAGGCAAGAGTGCAAAGGCAGAAAGAGCACAGGATGTGGAATAAAAAAGATGGTGTCTTTATCCTCTGCTGCCCACACACGTGTTATTTGATCATGTCATTGACCCTCTCTGGGCTGCAGCTTCCTCAGGACTATAAAATATACATATTTGTAAGTACTGGGTTTCTCCTATTGATTATGGGGGGAAATTCAAACGTACACATTTGAATTTTGTACCTTTTAGAATATTATGGTAACACTCTGAAAAGTTAATGTATTATAACAGTATTTCCTTGGCTTTATTAATAAAATTATATAAAAATTTAAAAGAAGGGCATCTTTCATTTTATAATCACGATCCCATTAGGGTAGCTATTAAATAATATGTATGTACAAAGACTATACTATAACGTGTTATCAGAATGCTACATGTATATAATCACTGTTAGCCACTTACGCAAGAGCAATGTAAGAAAGGTGTGGGTGAGCTATGCGTCTGTGTGTTTAATCCAGCACCATATAGTCATTTTCTGCTGCTCCCTCTTCCAACTCTCCTAAAGGCTAATTAATTACATAGCTTTATTATTATGAGAGGAACATTCTAATTGCGTTGGAGCAATTACATCACAGAGCTGTATACCTACCATATCTTGAATCCTTCAATTTATTCAGATTGAAGAATTTCTTTCCTGGTTCTGTAGGATCCAAAGGCTCAGCAAGATGTGCAAATGGGTTGCTCATGATTCCTGATACCCACGTGTCCCTGAGAAGGAAAGAGAACATGTAAACTGATGTTCAAAGAGAGACAGGACTTATTCTGATGAGTGTCTGTTCTCTTTAATGACAGTACAGGTTTCCTTTGGGTTTCACTTCTTATCTTTTCAAAGTAGGGGGAAGGTAGGACATAAATGAATTTAAGAACAATATTCTTAGCAAATAAAATGAGCTTCTGTGGAAGGCAGCATTTGCCTCACAAGAGAGCAGAGCATCTGAAATGTCTTTAGTCTTATTTCTACAACTCCTGGAAGTGAAGGATGTGTCTTGTGGTAAATCTTAAACATATGAACAGACCTCTTAGCTGGACTCATGTCTGGCTGGGCAGGAGGTAAGAAGTCCACAGCAAGTGACATTATGCAACAAGTTTAAAACCTGAACTTTGGAAGTGGGAACATGAAAACAGTTGTTTTCTGCTGTAACAGTCTCTGCAGCATTTTAAAAAAACAGGTTAGTTAGAAATCTTTCTGATTCACTTTTGCATTTGGCAGCAGCAGTGTGTCCACATCTGGGGATCTTTAAGGTACACTGTGGTGGCATAAAGGCCCAAACTCCCCAGATGTGTGTGAAAAGGAGCCTGTATCCCTTCTGCTCTGGGCAGGCCTTCTCCTATATTTCTTTACATATTACAAGCAGTAAACAAGAAAGGACACTGTTCCTGGCCTCCACCACACAGATATAAACAGCGATTTCAAATAACTCTACAAGGTAGAGGAAAATTCCCTGGGGTAGGAGTCAGAAAGACTTGACTTTCTAAATTACTGTGCAGGTTTACAGCATGAGGACCAAATCAACTCAACTATGGGCCCTACTTGACCAAAGGACCACCAGTCTGTCACCTGTCCCAACTTACCCCGGCAGATGATCTGGACCAGAAGAATGATAAGGCAACCAGAATGGGAAAATCTAGGTAAGAAGCAGTGGACAGGGTGGGGATGAGGACAGTCCTGAGCAGGCAAATAGATGCAGCAGCTGAAATAGAAAACAAGTGGTGGACTAATTAAAAAGCAAAGATTTTTTAATACTGAATTTGCAAAATTTAGGAAAAAATGGTTGTTGAGTGACTGGAGAATCATTAAGGGGGAGAAGAAATAAAACTGAACACCAGATGTGGTTGCAGGTTTTTAGGGCTACTTTGGCTTTAGTTGGGGGGTGGGGAGAGGGCCTATAAGGTGAAGGGCGACAGAAATGCCAGAGATTTGTTACTGATCCCAGCTAAACAAGGAGCCAATGAGGAGGGAAAAACTTGTACACACGCATTGTTCAGTAAGAAATGCGGACACTTGTCTCCCGAAGCAAACAGCGATAAGTCCGTGCACTCAGAAAATGAGACAAGTAACTCCACTGACTGGAATTCTAAAGAATATGAGAATTCAAAAAAGCAATGATGCGCTGCTTCTTCAGTTTGTCACTGATGTCACTGTCCCTAGACTTAACTTTTCCACTCAAATAGTAGCAAATGCAACAGTAAAACTGCTGTGTTGCCTGTCTGGGTAGTGGTTTGACAGCAGAGCTGACCCTTTGCAGAGACTGTGGACATTTCTGAATCCCTGCATCCAGGGGAAATGGTGGGAAACCCTCACAGAACCAGGAAAGGTGGGTCATTCACATCTTGAAAACCCTGAAGTCTCATCCTTATCTCTGTGTCAAGTCCTAAAGGGTCAGGGTCTGCCAAGATTCTATGGCAAAAGCAGTTGTTAAGTTATACGGAATTTGCCAAGAGGCAGTGAGGACAAAAATGTGTCAGCTGATTCCTAACGTAGCTTACAAACGCCCTGGGCATAATTCTGGAAGGCTTGCACAATCCCCACTACTTCCACCATCCTGTAAAGCCAGCTCGTATGACAGGAGGGACATGGTGACCAAATGTAGAAAACGCCTGGAGTACTCCACCACCTCCTTTTCCTTAGAAACTAGGTAATTGTCTAGCTTCACTAGATTAATGAAGCAAATTCCAGCTGCAGAAGTGAAGACAGAGGACCACTAATTACTAAGCAAAAGCTCAGCCAAGTGCATTGTCTCAACTCTAGCAACAAGCAGTAAATGAAAGCCTATCATTACTCCCATTTTACAGCCCAGGAAACCACAACTCAGGGGGATGAAAAAACTTACCAAAGGGCATGCATCTGGTTAGAAAGAGGCAGAAGGAGGCTTTAAACTCTGGCTCTTCCACCTGCCTCTAGGTGCAGCAATTTCCATTCTGAAGATGATGCTGACTAGAGGTCACCCCCCAATCCCCCAGAGCTGTAGAAAGCCAAGAGGCTCAAGGGCCTGACAAATTCTCCTGCGAGACTCAGCTTTGAATAATGGAGTTGCCTTTCCCAAATTCTTTTCAGGGGCCACCCACCCAGCACTAATGTCTGAGCCAGCTTTTGATTATGCCATGTCTGGGGCCACTCTACTGAGTTACAGGACAGTGGGAAGCAACAGGAGCTGTGTTCTGGCACCCCCAAAACTGGTTGTGCCTGAAGTTGGGAAATAGCTCCTTCATATAAGGCTCAGGTCTCTGGAAATCAGAGCCACCCAAGATTCTTCTACTCATCCCATCTCTCTTGTCTCAAATCCTCTTAGAGGAGTTCCCAGTGCTTACTAATCCCAAGAGAAAGCCAAAACAACTATGTTCCAACTACGTGTAAGGAAAAGATATTTAGCTTGGAAAGGGGCCAGATGCAAAGTACATCCCAAATGCTTCCCAGGTCTGCCTGATCCCCCACCCCCATGACACGAGTATTACCACAGGTCCTATGGACTCCAGAACTCTGCCAAGATTTGTTTTTATTTTTTCCCAGAACCCCACCAACTGGTCAGGGAGCTCTGCTACTTCCAGTATCCACAGCACAGACTCATTGTTTCAATCCCTTTCTGTTCTTAACTCTGCTCCCCTCCTCTCCACTTTGTTCCTGCTTCTTTTCCCCTCCTGTTTATCTAATCCCTATTCAATGCTAATAAGAGAGGAATGAACAGAATCCATGTGGAATTTTAGGGAGAGAGTGGAGTGTTATCCTAGTGGTCAGGTTGCTGCTGCCTTTTCTGCCCTATGGAATAAGGCCGTGCTTTCTGGAGGCAAAGGAAGAAAGGAGAAAAGGAAAAGGAAAAAGAAAAAAAAAGAGATTAAAAATTTAAAAAATGAAAAACGGGGAACTGTTATCTGTTAGGCAGTGAGGCGGAGCTCATTCAGATTGTATCCTTCCTGAACACCTGTGTTCAGAAAGCAAGACACTGAACCTTCATCAGGGGCCTCTGGGTCAGGTAGGACATACGAAAGAAATCCAAAAAGAGATACTTGCATTGTATTTGAAACCCTTCACTACACCTAGGTCAACATTTTGAAAGTCTGGATAATTATTCGGTAAGAGAAACTGTGTCTGTCAAAGCTAACCTATCTTGAAATACCAGCTGGGTGACTTGGGGAGCCTCAAGATCACCACAGGTACATTTTGTACATGGAGGAGAGAGGTTGGGCAAGGGAGTGTGGAACACTAGATTTTTAAAGTAAATCACTAAAAATACTAAATACTAAGCACAGAGAGCTGGATCTGAGACATGTAACAAGTCAAGCATACTCCTGGTGAAAAGGTGGAAGGCATCCAAAGCTGTAGTTCCTCCCCAATCACAGTCTTGCTGCTGACCTTCGAACTCAACTTAGGACACCTGTAGGGGATATGGAGTGACACCTTCACTTGTGCCTGTGTGGTATGCAATCAATCCACCACCATATACCTTGATTTTAGATGCTAAGAGGGCAATGAGATAGAATCAGAGAAAGTTGAACCTCTTGTTAAAAACCTTAGAGGCAAAAAAAAGTCTGAAGGAATCATCACTTAAAAAGCAAAAACAAAAACAAAAATCCTTAGAGAACATAGAGCTTATCCTCTTATGAGGAAAGAGAGGTTCTAAAGAGGAAGTGACTGCCTGGGGTTACAGGACCAGCCAACCCTAGAACCAGGAAGAATATGTTTTTCTTCCAAAGAAATACAAATTTCTGGCAGGGAAAAAAATACTCAAAATATTTTAAAAGCACACCTGAAAAAAGTATATTTAGGCACATCACAGTCTTCTGGTGGCTTTTGTGGGTTATTTCTGTAACCATTTACTGAAACTTCTGTGTGGTTCTGAATTCCAGAGAACTAACTGGTGGCTAAATTTTGGGCCAGCAACTTATTTTTAAGTTTGCAACAATCTGCTCCAGTGACCAATTTATTCCAAAGAAGGCAGTGGAGTAAGGACAAATCACTTGTATGATATAAACATCAACATCAGATTGAACTTACTCAGATTAAACCTAGGAAATGACTCACAAAGACTCACATTAGGTGATGTAAGTGAAATAGACAAAGCTGCAGAATAATACATATACTAGAATCTAATCTAAGTTAAAAACTTCAAGACTATAGTATATACTCATTCATCTACACTGCTGTATATAAAAATTAATACAAAAAGGAAAGATATAGAATAAAGTTAATTGATTCTCCACAAGTAGGAGAATACATTGTGTAATGGGAATGGAGCAGGGCCTTTAACATTTTATGTTAAACAGACTCCAAAGTCTAGTTTCTGTAAGAATTCACTCATGTATTTACTTACTTGTTAAGAAGCTGAAGCAGTCATTTTCAATTTCTACATAAATATCTATAGAGGATAATTTATATAGGGAGAAATAGTATCTCTATAAAGTGAGAGCCTGACATCTTCAGCAGTGTCTTTCAAAAGGAAGCCAGAATAGAGTTTCTGGAACTACAATATGCGGTTCTTTCTTTAATAATGTCTGATGGGGATTTACTTGAAAGTAAATTTGTGTCTACTACTCTCAATATACCCACAGTGCATTTCCAAATATGTCCTTCGTTTTAAAGAGAATTTCCGACCAGCTCACATTTAACATTGGATGGACAGCTTCACACATCACAAAGGTCAAACACATCCCCCAAGCTGGACCCCCTTCCTTCCCAACATGCCAGACCCCGTTCCTCCTCCTGCAATCCCGGCAGGGAACCAAACTTGTTGCTGAAGCTTCATGGGTGGTGGTGTAAAACATTACTAAGATATAGATGCTCACTGCAGAAACTTTCAAAAATGCAAGTGAACAAAGTTATCCATAATACCAGCATGTGGAGTTTTATTTAACATGACTTCTAAACATACCTGGATTTCTTTTAAAAATGTCAGATCTCACATTATCTGGTAAATTGCCTTTTCACTCAGCAATGGACCACATACATCTTTATGGGACGCTTTTAGCTACACCATAAAGATCTAACATTCAGGCACATGACAATTTACTTAATGTTCAAACAATGCACCGTTGTGCACACTTCTTTGAGTAGGTCCTTAATCCATTTCCTTAAAATAAATTCCTACATTTCACAGTTCCTAGAAGCAGGACAGCCGGATGAAAGCATATGCACCTCTCCATTTAGTTACCCTCTCCAGGTTGCCTGGGGAAGGCTGCACCAATTTCTTGACTTTTCTCTGAAACTGTGAATGGAGGTGCCTAAACAGGGTACTGTCATTTGTTTTCAGCTTTTGCTGAATCAAGAGATTAAAAGCTAATCTTGGGCATTTCTTTAATAACTAGTAAAAATGCATAGTTTCCCATCTGTTACACCTCTGAATTTCTTCCGTTGTAAACTGCTTGTCTGCTCAACAGTCCAGAGTAAATGACACTAAGATGGCCTCTGGGGGCCAAATGTCCTCATCTCTGAGGGGACTTGACTGAGCTATTAATGCAGGTGAGACTCAGCTCAGGAAAGGCTAGTACCACTACTGGCTGCTATCTGGTCTTGAGACACGCAGTGTACCAGGTTTTTTCTACATGAATGAGAGGTAGCCTGAAAATCTGTTGCATGATTTAAGACCATGCTCAGGGACATCTCAAACCTAATTGTTTATAGCAATTGTTTATAGCAGTTGTTTATAGGATATTTTGCTTAAATCAGGGGTAAAATCCCCACGTGGGCCAGTGAGTTTTGTGGTCTGTAATCCTAGATGGAACTTCCAAACCTGGACAGGGATCTTGCAAAGGGATTTTGTGAGAGGCTAGGACAGCATACAGGCAGTTTACTGCTAAACCATCACTCCTGCGGCGGGCTCTTTCCAGCCTTTGGTGTATATGAATCTATGATTTAGCAACTTGGCTGTCAGAGGCGAATCCCCTTAGGTTGTCTTATGAGAGAGAAAGAGGCACAGAGATTTGAATAGGCCCTACAAGCACCCACAGGGTTTCCACATACCAGCAGGAGGGAGCAGAGGAGAGGTGTAACCTGAGCAGCAGCGCTCCTATCAGCTACTGGGTGGGGAGGGCAAAGGATAGAGGTGGAGTGTTGTATTTATTTTTTGGTGGGGGTGGGGTAGCACTTAGCCTATCAGTTTCCAGAAGTGCCCGTATAGCCTGAAAGAGCTTTCAGGTGGTTAGCTGGGAATCTCCACACCATGAGCTAAAGTACAGACAGCACTTCCTCTGCTGTTTACTTAGGATATCTAAAGACACTCAGAGTGGATTTTTTTATTTTTTTTTTAATTTTTTTTTTTTTAAAGAGGCACGTATTGTATTTATTTATTTGTTTGTTTGTTTGTTTATACATGCACTGGGTACAGTCAGAAACGCGGGAGGGTGAGAGAATTCACCAGAGCCAGAGCGGGGAGCAGAGCAGGCAGAAGGACCGAAGTCCACTGCTGAGGGGAGCAGCGGGCGGCAGGAAAGGTCTGCGCGCCATGTGGGACCCTCCTCCAGTGGCTGGGGAGCAGCTGGGGATCGAACCTGCGCCGCAGAGGCCGTGGGCAGCTTCGCAACCCAGCGCTCAACCGCTGCGCCACCGGGGAGGCCCAGAGTGGATTTTTTTAAATCTTTGCAAAGAACTTTGCAAAGAAAGAAGTTTCATGTGACTGGCCTACCTCTCTGTTTCTTCTCACACTTCCCTAAATACAGTCATCCAAAATGTTCTTGGCTTCCAACTCCTAAGTCAAAGCAATATTGTTATAGGGTAACCCCGATATAAAACGGGTTGCCTGGTTCCTCACTCGCGCGCTTTAGAACATCCTTTTCCCCCTAACAATAACACTGTATTCTAGGGTTTACCCCAGTTCTCTATGAAAATGAGCTATTCGTCACCCCCTTCTTTTTCTCCGTCCCTTACTCCTTCTCCTCCTTTGTTGCTTTAAAGAGAAATTAATTGGTCCCATTTCCAACTGACTGTTGTATATCTAAACATCATGCTACTTATAAACAACTTTCTGTCAAAAGTGAGATTCCAAGGAAGTCTATGAAAGCATAAACAAGATTGAGGCCAGAACCTTTCAAGCCAACCAGTCACCATGGCTTATCAACTTGGTTCTTTTACAGAGACAGAAATATTAGTTCTTTGCTGTATTTCATTCATCTGAGAAACTGCAATAACTAAGTATCTCTGAATTTTCCCAGACACTAAGTCATCTCTTTAATCCTTTTGGCTCTTCATAAATTTTTTAAAACCTAGCAATCTCTTAAACTTGATACTTGTAACCAAAATTTTGAAGAAACAGTAAGAACTTTATTTTGAGAGGATGAAAAGAGAGTGAAGCAGAAGGAGAATCTTGGAGAAATGAATGGCTATCAAATCCATCAACATAGTTTCTTGGAGCACTAATTTAATACAAGGTGCTGTTATGCCCTAAAAATGAACAAGACTTTGTGTCTTAGGTCAGGAAGCTCTGACCTCACACAAAACTTGTGTCTTTTCACTAAGTTTTAAGTTACCAGTCCATTTTTACTTATTCTTCTGTCTCATCCTATACAACTGAACAAAATGTTCATATACATTTCTAGATTTTTTTCAAAAAGCTGTAACAGTTTTTTAATTCAGTTTCACTTTGAGTAAATCATATAATCTTTCTGGGCCTCAGTTTCCTAATCTGTAGCTTACGGTTAGCTGATGATCTAAAAAGACCCTTCTGAGTGAAAAAAAATTCATGATTCAGTCATTCATTTATTCAATATATATTTATGTTAACTCTCTAATTTGTGCTGAGACTGTTTTAAGACTGGAGATACTCCTAGGGAAGAATCCCTGCCCTCATGAGTGTTTCCATTTTAGTGAAAGGAGAGAAACTAAACAGGTAAACACACAGCATGGCACACAGCAACCAGGAGGAGGGTAATAGGGAATGTTAACAGGGCCATAAAGGATCTTGGGAGATCCAAGAAGGCCTCACTGACACAGAGCCACCTGAGCAGAACCTTGAAGTGAAGAGGCAAGCCATGTGTAATCTGACGGATGGATAAGACCATATGCAAAGCCCCTGAGAAGGGTCTGAGAAAGGCAAGGCAGCCAAAGGGAGATAAGTGAAAGCAAAAAAGTGGAGATGAGGTAGGGCAGTAGCAGAGGTGGTTGCTGCAGGGACTTTGAAGGAAGACAAACCAAAAAGTACTCCCTTAACTGTACACTTGGCTTAAATTAAAGATTTCCAACATCAGAATTTGTTAAAGTTTTATAAGAAATTAACTCATAATTTGAAAATATTAGATTGCATTTGAAAAGTGGCTACTTGCTGAAATCTAACCGCCTGTGTCTCTGAACTTCACTATTAAGTAACACTGGAAAATTTCAGGATGTACAGAAAAATGAGCATGACTCACTCGGCAGATGTGCACAGCTACCGCCACAGACAAAGATCAGGATTTAGGGGACAGGAGGCATGACCACTGCAATGTCTGACTGAGCAGCCCCTAACTCTTTGAGGCACCCCCCATTCCAGGCTCACAGACCCAGAAGCAATTCCCAAAGGACAAAGATTTACCCAACACGTCCGTTAAGCTCAAACAGAAAATAGTCGTTTTTTTTTTAAATCCAATTTTCTTTTTTTTTTAAAGATTTATTTATTCATGCATACAAGAACCAGGGTACAGGCCAGATGCACGGGAGGGTGAGAGGATTCACCAGAGACAGAGCAGGGAACAGAACAGGCAGACTGACTGAAATACACTGCTGAGGGGAGCAGCGGGCAAGACAGGAGAAGTCTGCTCCGCCATGTGGGTTGCTCCCTGGCCAGGCCGGGGCCAGAGAGCAGATCGAACTCAATGTGCAGTGGCTGGCAAAGCTTGATAGTGTTGTGTCTGTAACCCCTGACCCACCAGGGAGGCCCTGATAGATAATTTTTAAAGGACAGGTTGATGTCAATAACCCATCTCCAGACCACACTATTCCCTAAAATGCAACTGATTAGTTATCTGAGCAAATAATGGTTTTCTGGGATATAACATCCTGAAAGCCAATCCTGAGGTTGGATCTTGACCCCACCACTATCCTCGCTACCCCCACGCTGCGCTTTTAGTATGGCTGCCCTAGCACAGTTCTTGCATATAATACACTGTCTGCCATGACTCATTCACTTCTCTTCTTCTCAACCAAAAATTCATACCTGGTGATCATGTAGGGTACTTTCATAGACTGATGCACCTTCTATATGTACTTTGCTTTATAATTTTACAATAACAGTCATAAAATTGATGGTAAGAATAAGGAGCAACTATTCAGCCTCATGTTTATTTGAGCAACAACCCAGGAAAGTCTCATGTCACACTATTTGAGCAATAACCCAAGCAAGCCTCACTTCTCAGGCTTGCCCAGAGTTCTCCTTAGGTCAAGAGAAGAAAAAGAGGGAAGCAAAGCAGGAGGATGTGAACACAGCCTTGCTAATTCATCAGGAAGTGAACTATTGACAACAAAAACTAAAGCAGGGCCTCCCTGGTGGCGCCCTCGGGGTGAGGGTCCCACATGGCACACAGACCTCTCCTGCCACCCGCTGCTCCCCTCAGCAGTGCACTTCGTCAGTCTGCCTGTTCTGCTCCCCACTCTGGCTCTGGTGAATTCTCTCACCCTCCCGCGCTTCTGACTGTACCCAGTGCTTGTATAAATAAACAAACAAACAAACAAACAAATAAATAAATCTTTAAAAAAACCCAAAAAACTAAAGCAGAACATGAATCTAACAAATGATTAGTTCATGCCTAATGCTATGGCATTAAAGAATATATATTTACCTCAAGATCTTTATCTGTCTCCCAAAGACAGCTAATGCTTAGAAAGACAACTTCCCATCTTTGCATGTTTACAAAATGTAATCTTAAAGATTTGCAATCTTCACTTAAAATCAGACTGCCACTTACTGCCATAGACAAGATTTGATCTAAACCTCAGTCTATTCATTTGCAGATTTACGGTAACAATGGCTGGACTGCACTATTCTTCCAGGCTCACCATGGTTGCTGTGATAATTAAACAAGGTAATAATAGAGAAAAGAGCAGAGTACATCTGTTAGTCCATACTTGTGAACTGCATTATTCATGAGATTGGTATCAACTTACTTTATGGAATGTGTTGGCTCAAAATTGACCTTTTTTTTTTTAACTGAAGACTCAAATCTACAACTTAAAAAACAATGGATATTCTAAAATATAGCCAGTCATATCTGCTGGAGGGAAAAATATTCTGAAATCAGAGAATACGCAAAGGTTCCAGATACAGATGTGACAAATGACAACTGACCATAAAGAAATCCTCCCAAAACTTGCCTTTTTATATTAACTCAGTTAATGGTGACTTCATCCTAATTCTTTAAAATCTTTTAAAATTCCTAGAGTTGAGATCAAAGGTTCTTGGTTCTAGGTAATACCTGAAGATCTTTCTTTCTTTTTTTTTTTTTAAAGATTTATTTATTCATGCATACAAGAATTGGGGCCAGGCCAGATGTGTAGGGGGTGAGAGGATTCACCAAAGACAGATTGGGGAGCAGAACAGGTAGACAGGAGAGGTCTGCCGTGCCATGTGGGTATCTTCCCGGGCGGTCGGGATGGAACTCGTGCCGCAGAGGCCGCGGACAGCTTCACAGCGCTGCATTCAACCGCCTGCGCCACCAGGGAGGCCTGAAGATCTTTCTTTTAACATGAGGTATTTCCTTTATAACAAAAAGTTTCTCCAGTGATCTTAAAAATTTCAAATTAATTTAGCATGTTTCTTGAGCATCTTCTTTGAAGTAAGCATTTCTAAGTACTACAGGAGAGCAACAAGGAAAATACTCCTTATTTTATAGGAATAGTACAATCTAAGATAAACACATAAATAGCTATAATATGATACAGACACAGGAAAGAGTTCAGTTTAACTGTGCAAATTGAGAAAGGTTTTACAGGAGAGAGCTGGGAAAAGAGGGAATACTGGTTTAGAAGGCAGCAGAGTAGATGCAAAATTAGAAAAAGAGGATGACACAGCAAGGGTTCAAGGGTCATTCAGTACTTGAGTTTGGCTGACACTAGGGTTAAATAGTTTCAAGATTTTGCGACAGCAGTCAGTACATACTTGTTTTTTAAAAGACACAACAGAGAATAGTTTAAAAATGTATGCAGTTGCATTTTTAACAGCCAGCTCCTAGCAGGAAGAAAGAAGTGAGTCTGTGGAGTCTGTGGATGAAACAGGAGTGGCCAATAACTGTGAAATAATGTGAAGGCTAGCGGTTATACTCTGCTCTCCACTCCTCTGTATATACCTGACAGTTTTCATTAAAAACAGCTAACGAAGAAATGAAAGTCAGTTTATGGAGGGAGTGTCAGCTGCTGGTTCTCAGCTGATGGTACTAATCCTATGAGAGCTTTCTAAACTGAGGGTCAACTGGAGGGTAAGGGTGGGGCCAAAGGTGGCAGCAACTCCACGGGGAAGGAGACAGCAGTGTGACAAAGGTCCCTCTGCGGGGCTGTTCTCAATTCCCCATGCCTGTGTTGTGCATTTACTTCTCCCGTTCCCACTGGGAGAGAGGGAAAGGTAGGGGGCTGCTACTATGCCAGTCTAAGAAAACTGAAGGCAACTACATAGTCCTGCAGGTTCTACCTGTGCTAGTAACTACAGTGGTTACTGTTGGTCATGTCGCCTTAGTATTTGCTCACATTTAATACTTGTTACATCAGATTTTTAAAAAAAGATTTATTTTATTTCTACATACAAGAATTGGGGCACAGGTCAGAGGTGTGGAGGGTGAGAGGATTCACCAGAGACAGAGTGGGGAGCAGAACAGGCAGACTGACTGAAATACACCACTGAGGGGAGCAGCAGGAAGAATCAGGAGAGGTCTGCTGCGCCATGTGGTTAGCTCCCTGGCTGGGGATCGAACTCGTGCTGTAGTGGCTGCGGATAGCTTCATAGTGCTGAGACTGAACCCCGTGCACCACCAGAGAGGCACCAATACTTGTTATATCAGATTTACACATGTTTAATACTTGCCACATAAGCAACATGAAGAAAATTTAAAAACCAACTGTATCTCACCAGGGAAGAGTAGCCAGCATTTGTGAATCCTCTGCCCTGTCCATGCAATTCACACCCTACACACAGGCACATGCTTTGGCCTCCTTATAAAAAACCGACTTTCACAGGGAAATATTCTAGGGTAACATGTTTTATAATACCAGTTTAAGGGCTGAATAATAGTCCATCAAAGACCACTTTGATCTGGTGCTTCTAACCTTGGACAGGGATTTAAGTCAAATACTGTTTAATACAGGTTTTCATCTGAGAGGGTGCGCTCTCAAGATGACTTTGAGTTAATGTATACTAGAATTACATATGCTAGCTCAGAACTGTGCTGTGACAATTCATGTAATTATTTTTATTGGGGGAGAAGGGATTGCAGTAAAATTTTTACCGGAGAAATTACCTGTCTCCCTTTTAAAAGCATAGGTTGTCTGAATTTTAGCTTTTTATTGTCTATGTTTTTTGGTTGTATAAGCAGTACATGCATATTGCAGTACAAAGAATAACAATAAAAGTTCCCTGCCTTCTCTCCATCCCATTCTACTACCCAGAACTGACTACCATTAATAGTTTGCTATATGTATCTTTCATATATTTATAAGGCTATTTTAAATATGGAATGTCTGATCACACATACACACAGTTCAGGCATATATAAAAATATGCATCTATAAAAATATAAAAATCTATATATAAAAATATGCATCTACACAAGTAGGCATCTACACACCATATATGTGTATACACATTATATGTATTGTTATGCATTATGTATACATTTAGGACTTGTCTTCCTTTTTAAACATTTTCTTGGTCTCTGTCCTGGAGTCAGGACAGTGGTTAGAGACAAGATGGATTAGCCGGCAGGTCCAGCCCTCTCAGCATAATGTCTGACATGTCTCAGAAAGATAGCTGGGAATAAAGACCCACTCACACTCCAGGCCGTGTCCTCAAAACTACACATACTTGGTCTGCCTTTAAACTACCTACTGTGTATTTTTCCACAGATTCCAAATCCTTTGCAGTTGGAAACTGCAATCCTTTGCAGTTGCTACTTCCAACTGTATCCACCTTGGAGGATCAAGTGCCTGGCATCCAGGCATAAAGTCCTGAAGAAATTCCTTTCCCATGAAAGCACCTCCTTGAAGCAAGGCCCCTGTCCTGTTCTAGCATAGCAAGTGATGGTCTAGCCCCTGTTTTTGTAAATGAAATTTCTCCTGGAGCCCTCCTGTGCCCATTCGTTGTCTAATGTCTATGACTACTTTCACACCTCAAAAGTGTGAAATATTTACTGTCTGCCCCTTTACTGAAAAAATGTGCTGTTCCATGCACTTGGATGTGGTGAAAACACACTGCTTTTCCCTATCTAAAGTTTTGGAGGGCTGGACTCACACAGTTCACATCCAGTGTCTGTCCAGACTGAAGAGTTTGTTTTCTATTAAAATATAAACAAGCAAAAAGCACGCTGGCTCTAACAGTAAGAATGATGCGCTGGTGAACATTTAACAACTTTCTCTCTAGCAGGTAAATGCCCTGATTAAGAGCACTTGCCAATCTCCAAGGTGGACATATTTCCATAATGGCTTATTTCAAACTAAAGAATGTGGTGTCACAGAACACAGCATTGGAAACAGATGCACACAAATGCCAGTGCAAGCCACAAGCCACCTCCAGCAAACGCTGGCACCTGGGACATCAATGGCCCAACGTCTTACTCGAAAGATGATGAAAGTGAGGTTGAGAGAGACAATGTCTTCCCCAAGGCTGGAACTCATTTCCCTGTACAGACACTGGCTGCTTCACAGGGAGTTGCTCCTTCAGTGAAGGGAAGGCAGAGAAATTCTTTGCCAGGCACATGGCAATACATGTTGGTTTTGTCATTATCTTTACAGTGTGGTGCACGGGCTTCCTCAGCACACTCGGGTGGGGATCACTGTTCTTCACACAGGGCCATACTTCATGTGAACACGCTGATAGTGCCCTGTCTCAGTTAACCAGCAGCGACCTTAGCTACCGCTGTTACTCCGGCCAGACAGGGACTGCATGTGTTTGTTCTTTGCCCAGTGTCTAGTCCAGAACTGGGCACTTGGTAAGTGGTTGGCCGATAGATTTCTACTGAAGGGATAAAGGAATGAGACCTCATCATCAAAGTGGACTTTTACCAAAGAACACACCAGGTGCCCAGGGGTTAGGTCCATTCCTTTCTCCCAACCACGGACAGAGTAGTAACAGCTGCCCATGCTCGTGTCCTTGCAACATCTCTGAAGTACTGGCTGCAGAGTCCAGGTTGCTCCATCAGCGCACAAGAGGCTGTGTGGCGAAAGGGAGTGTAGAGAATGTTTTCCCTTTCATGTAGAGTTGACTCTGCATAACACAGGGTAGGGGTGGTTAAAGGCACTGATCCTTAGCAGTCAAAAATCAGTGTATAACTTGATTTCTGCCAAAACTTAACTACAGTCATCTGTCAGTTTCCGCAAGGGATTAGTTTCAGGACACCACCCCACTCTCCCATACCAAAATCTGGGGATGCTCAAGCCCCTTGGAGTTAACCCTCCATATCTGTGGGTCCTTCCTTCTGCAGATTCTACATTCTTAAATTCAACAGACAACTGACATTGTGGGTGGTTAAATCCATGAACAAAGAATCCATGGATAGAAAAAAAAAATCCATGTAAACGTGGACCCACGCAGTTCAGACCCATATTGTTCAAGGGTCAACTGTATGTGTATGTAAAGATATATATATACACATACATATATGTAATTTCTCCCTGGAACTTGTGCTGACAGAGCAAGAAGCCAAGGAAGGAATCTAGTGAGATGCCTACCTACCGGTACCTGGGATTCCAGATGTTGCTTTCTGGCAGGTCCTCAGGACCTACTCACAAAAATACACTTCTCAGAGGAACATGAATGAGCACCAGGATTGGAGACTCACAGTCCAATAAAGTCCAGGCTACGCAACTACAAACAAAAGTGTAGAGGAGGAAAGGAATGCAAAAGCAGGCCCCTGTGTTATTCTGGAAATAACTTCCAACCTTCTTGACAACTCTGACACAACGCCCTTCACACTTGTCGGGGCTCCCTGTGGGCACATCTCTGAACCCAGAGGTCCTGTGTGCCAAGTCACTGCTGCAATCTGGATGCAGACAGGTCAGTTCCTCAGGCACAGAACCAACCAAAGCCAATGGAGCCTTGCCAAGTTTTCAGGGGGCCAGCAACTTGCTATCGAAAGTGAGGTTGTTTGGCCCCAAATACTGACCGTTAACATCGTGGAGGGCATGGGGGGATATAAGTAAGCTGCAGGCCAATGAACGGCTCCAGCCACTGACACATCTCTTATCCCTGTGGTTCTCACAGTGTGTGCAGGGGACTTCAGGGACCCACAGGGTTAAAACCACTTTCCTAATACAAGACGCTATTTGCCTCTCTCTCTCTCTCTCTCTCTCTCTCTCTCTCTCTCTCATGTTTTGAGGAGTGTACAGTGGCGCTTTCTAGAGGCGACATGACATGTGCTACTGCAACAGACCGAATACAGAAGCAGATATGGGACTCCAGCTGGCTTTCATTAAACTTGACATTAAAGAGATATGCAAAAATACAAAACAATGCCACTCTTCTCAGTAACATTCTGTTTTGGAAACATCTATCCTAAAAATGTTTCATAAAAATAGGCCCATTGTTTTTAAAAGAATTAAATATAGGAAAAACGTCTATGCTATAATTATAAATGGTAGATATTTAAAAACATAACATACATACCCAACACTCCCACTGTAGAGTCACGTTTAACAATTTACAGCGGTATTTGAGACCCCTGCCTCCCCAAAATTTGAAAACTGTGGTTGTACAGGTTTTGTTTCCCTCCACCCCCACCCTGGCCAGGAGAGGGTTTTTGGGTGTTGCAGGAGGATGTGCCACTCGGACGTGCTGGCTGATCGAGGGAGGGAAGGCAGTCCAAGCTCCTTCTCTCTCAATCCATCACGGCGCGCTCTGCGCCAGCTCCTCCATGCGAGGGTCTCCACCCTGTACCCCATATCCTCCCGGCCACTTGGTGTGGATTCCGGATCTGCTGGCGCCCCCGTGACAGATGTCCCTCTCCGGCCGGTCAGGGCTTGGGGGGGACTTCCGGCGGGGTTCGCACACCCGCTTTGGAGTTAGCACTCCCGGGTGAGCCCCGCACAACTTCCTCGGGTCGAGGACTCCCGGGGGCGCCTCGCCCGCTCCCGGGGCTGGACCTCCCCGGGGTGGCCCGCGCCCTCCGTGGACTCCCCGGCGCGGCCCACAGACTCGGGTCCGGAGCCGCGGCCCGCACGCTGGGGTTCGGGACTCCGCGGGGGGGGGGCGCGCACCCTCCGGGAAGGACTCGCCGGCGCGGGCCGCACGGACTCGCGAGGATCCCCACGGGGCCCTCACCCCTCCGAGCAGCCCAGGCGGAGAGCGCCCCGAGAGCCGGGCCAGCCCCCGAGCCCCCGGCGGGCGCCGCAGAGGACGGGGCCGAGGCCGAGCGCGCAGTCCCGGGACCCAGCCCGGATTCTCCCCCGGCCTTTCCCGAGCTCTCCCCTCCGGGCTGCCGGGCTCCCGGCGCTCCGCCCGGGAAGGTGCCTCGGCCACCGGGCACCGGCGCCCACAGGCACCCCGGGGACCCGGCGGCGATCGCGCGCGCCCCGAGACGCCCCCGGGGCCGGGGGTACTCACCGCGCGCCGCACGGCGGGGCCCGCGGACCGGTGGGCCGGAACCGAGCTGCGGGGCGCGCTCCCGAGCGCTGCGTGGTCCGGGTCGCCGCCGCCTCGCGCTCCTCCCCGCGCCGCCCCCGGGTCGCCGGCCGATGGGCGGAGCAGGGGCGGGGCGGGGGGCGCGGGCCGCGCGCCCGGGTGGCGGCCGGAGGGGCGGGGTGGAGCGCGGCCCGGTTCCCCGCCCCGGCCCCCGCCCCCGCCCGGCGCCCGCCCGCGCCCTGGGCCCGAGCGCGAAGCAGCGGTCAGCGCCGGGCAGGGGCCGACGCCTCCCCGGGCCCAGGTCCCCTGCGCGCGCCCGGGGCGGGGCCCGGGGTGACTCTCCGCCACGTTGGGGCTCGGGGTGGGCCTGCCCAGCTGGCGCCGGGAAGCGAGGCGCAGACGTGCAGCCTGTTTTTTTCTTTTAAAAAATGTCTTGATCATAACGGTAGAGGCTTCAGTATTTGGCGACTCGGGTGCTTGTGGCCACCTCCCCACCGCCTCGCCGCGCACACCCCTGGGTCTCCACCCCGCTCCCACCTCTGCCTCGGTTCCCTGCAAAGCCGGCCAAGTGGGCGTCGCGATCAATCGTGCCCACAATGGCAGGACCGCACCGCTTCCCTGGTTGCAAACGCCAGGTTTCTAGGTGTAATTTTTTATTTTTGAACACATGCTGGTCAGTGAAATTGGATGGAAGGAATTTACGAAATGGGTGGGTAGCAAGAGGTCTCCCATGTAGGAAATACAGTAAATATTCCCTCTGTGGAAATGCAAGCTGCTCACTGGTGGGAAGTTTGGAAACCGACCCACAGTAGACCCCGAGTGGCTTTACAGACCTGCTTTTGACAGGTTGGCTGGAGTTGCAGCCTCTCGTGAGTCCGAAGAAGTGATTAGATCTTTCTCGATGAAAGGTGGCGAGGTTTTCCTCTTCAACTAGTGAAGAAAGTTATTGCAGTTTGCGATCTTGAGTATCTGAATAAACACTGCCTAGGATAAATAACTAATAGTTAATACTAATCCCAACTGTTAACCGCTTGTAGCTCTACAAGGTCCTCATAGCTAAAGATTCGGTCTACAGGTCAACTTCCAAACCCATGCTTTTCTCATCATGCTACACTCCAGGTACAATGAGCTCCTGGTTATATTTGATTTTTAATATAAATGGTTATATTTAATGTCAAAACAGGGAGGTATTTGCTGTATTTCCTACATGGAGAAGTCTTCCCACCCACTTCCTAAATTCCTTCCATTAACAGGCATTGAACAAATTTTCCTTCAATGTCTAGCATATACTAAAACTCCACCACAAAACTCTGAAAAGTTAAGTCCCCTGAAATTAGGAAGAGTGGAGGAAGGCAGGAGTGGTATAGGGAGAGAACACCAGCTAAGTGTTGCTTCTTATGGAGGCATCCTTCAGGAAGAAAAATTTCTTAATACTCCATAGCAGACATACCATCCATGATCATTGATAATCCTCGACGGAGAATAATTATATCAGAACCATACAGGGTATTGAGATTTATTAGCAAAAACTCCGGCCAAAAATAAGAAGACAGCATTCCCTACATCATTCCATTCTGTTCTTGGGCATGTTACCGGTCTCCTGGAAATCCAGTGGCCTTGCTGTCCTTGTCTGATTGCACTGCAGGATTTGACCCTGGTGACTCTTCTTAATTTAGCCCCCTTTTAGCTTTGGAACTTTCTGCTCTCCTGATTCACCTCTTCTCTCTTCTGTCCCCTTTCTTAGGCCCTTCTCTTGTTTTACATGTTACTTCATACGCTATACACTCATTATTCGTCTCCATCATTGAACTTAACCTTCTATGGGTCTCCACACTATTTGCAGCCATTTGCTGGTGTTATCGCCTGGATATTCCAGAGGCACCTGCCATTCTTCACATCTAGAATGAGAATTCAGTATCTTTTCTAATCGTCTGTCCTCTCCTACCTGTGCAGTTTCGTCCTCATCCTGAATCTCACATCTTGAATTTGGATCTCATTATGTTGAGCAAACTAACCACGTAAGGGATTTAGAGCCTTAATACTATGCTCACGCAGGTTCTGTCTAGTACATATTCTTGTCATGACACAAAAGATTCTGCAAGTGGCCCAGAGGGATGTATATATGTTATGGATCTTCTGAGAGTAAGCCATTTAGGTGTGGTGACTGCTCAGGCACAGATCTGCTCCAGGGGCCAGTGGCAGAAGTTCTTGTGTTGAGCTGACAGCTCTTAGCAAGCTCACCTGCGAGAAGCTTCTGCTAATATAAGAACCATGAGGGTTTGTTTGGAGACCTGTTAAGTTCTAAGGACTGCCTCATTATACCCCAAACCAACATCAGCTAATGCATGCCTCTTCCTCCACACTGACTTCAGTTACTTGTATACTCTGGGCCTTTATAGAAAGGTTCTAAAATCTATATCCAGCTGATGTTTTGTCATGCTTTGAAACTTGTACTGCACATTTTTTTTTTGAGTTATTTATTTATGCATATAAGAACTGGGAAGTAAGCAAGAGGCATGCAGTGGGGGTGGGGGTGAGAGGATTCACCAGAGAGAGAGTGGGGAGCAGAAGAGGCAGATGTACTGAAACACACTGCTGAGGGGAGCAGCAGGCGAGACTGGAGCAACCTACTGAGCCATGTGGGTTGCTCTCCGGCTGGCTGGGGATTGAACTCGTGCTGCACCAAACTTGTGCAGCACCGAACTTGAACTCATGTCGCAGTGGCTGGCAATAGCTTGATAGCGCTGTGTTTAACCCTGTGCCACCAGGGTGGCCCTGCACTTTCATACTTACTATTTAATAGAAGGAAGCGATGTAAGGGAAGGCAGTCTAGCATAACAGTTCTCAAACCTTGTGCATTGAAAACATATCACGATGTGGCTCTCTTCAAGAGACTGAGTTTTTGGGCCTCCCCGGTGGCGCAGCAGTTGAGCGCTGGGTTGGTAAGCTGCCGGCAGTCTCTGCAGCGCCGGTTCAATCCCCGGCTGCTCCCTGGCCTCGGGAGGAGGGTCCCACATGGCGCGCAGACCTCTCCTGCCGCCCGCTGCTCCCCTCAGCAGTGTGCTTCAGTCCTTCTGCCTGCTCTGCTCCCCGCTCTGGCTCTGGTGAATTCTCTCTCCCTCCCGCGCTTCTAACTGTACCCAGTGCTTGTATGTATCAATCAATCAATCAATAAATAAATCTTTAAAAAAAAAAAAAAAAAGAGACTGAGTTTGATATTGGTGGCCAGATGATTACTCTTAGAGAAATACCAGTGGTGGTTCTCAAACCAGTGTTTCTTAGAACATCAGAGGACACTTATTAAAAATACAGCCTCCTCTGCTCCCTGTGCCTCCGTGAATGTCTGATTTGTTATTAGGTCCGGGATGGGGCTGTGCTCAGAGTCTGAGGAATGTAAATATTACAGGTGATTCTGCTCTAGCATGTCCACAGATGGCACCACAGGGCTGCCACCCAGAAATACATGCTCCCTCAGGGCAGGCCCTGTCACTATGTTCATCACCCCAAACATGGAACCTGGTTTGTAGGGGGTGCTCAAGACAAGGTCATCAACACTGATCTACTATCCATTTCTTTCATGAACTACTCTCTTGCTCTCAATTAACCTGCAAGCTGTTCTGGATTCCCAGCATGGCACAGAGAGGAGATGTCTGTTTGGCTGTGAATGACATATCTGGTGGTCCTTGCTAAAACCCTTGCTTGAGGGGACTCTAGAATACCCAAGTTTGTCACTGGATTGTGTCTTATTCATACCAGAGGAAGTTTGAAGTAAATGTTCTCTGTCCCTTTTTAAAAAATTGCGATATTCATCATGGGAAAGGTAGTTTTTAATATCATTTTTGGCTTATTACGAAGATCCAACTGCCACCCTTCTCCACAGGAAACCAGGATTCTTTCACCACCTGCTTTACAACTATGGCCTATGCCCCTTGGCAGAGCTAGTAATAACCATCAAGTGTCATTAAATGTCCCAGTGAATCCCAACCTTGCTACATTACTGTGGCCATTTTCACAGATGGAGAAGCTGAGATTCAGAGTGATTATGTAACTTGCTTCGGGTCACGAAACTTAAAAAGGATGATGCTGGAGTTTGAACAAAGATGAATCTCACTCCAGAGCTCTGTTCTTACTTCTGTGCCACCAAATATAATTTTATTTATGTGAAATCATTGGCTATTCTGCAGTTATACATTATTTGTTCTTTGCAGAAAGGAAGAAGAAACTAAATATTCTAGGAGGGAACTTTGGTCTGTCACCGTGTCGTTTAGAATGCCTAATTCATTTGTTCTGCATTTATTCTCCCTGATTATACTATACTGATTCCTGTGGCAGCTCTGTCCTTTAGCTCCCAGGGAGAGGTGGTACTCATTGTGGGGGGTGGAGGTATTAAAAGGCAGGGACAATGATGCCATTGTTTGAGGCTGCTACTATTTACTTATTTAAATATTTTTTCAAGAAAATGGTTTGGGGCCTCCCCAGTGGCGCAGCGGTTGAGCGCTGGGTTGCGAAGCTGCCCGCAGCCTCTGCAGCACTGGTTCGATCCCCGGCTGCTCCCCAGCCACCAGAGGAGGGTCCCATATGGCACGCAGACCTCTCCTGCCTCCCGCTGCTCCCCTCAGCAGTGTACTTCGGTCCTTCTGTCTGCTCTGCTCCCCGCTCTGACTCTGGTGAATTCTCTCACCCTCCCGTGCTTCTGACTGTACCCAGTGCATGTGTAAACAGAACAAACAAACAAATAAATAAACATGCCTCTATAGAAAAAAATTAAAAAAAAGAAAGAAAATGGTTTGGTAACATCAACAAGAAGAGTTAAGCAAATGTGTCATTAATTGGACTCATTTTCTTTTACAATTTATGAAGAGGCTGTTTCACTTATTAGTTTAATTACTTTTTTTTTTTTTTTAAAGATTTATTGATTATTTATTTATTTATTTATACAAGCACTGGGTACAGTCAGAAGCGCGGGAGGGTGAGAGAATTCACCAGAGCCAGAGCGGGTAGCAGAGCAGGCAGAAGGACTGAAGTACACTGCTGAGGGGAGCAGCGGGCGACAGGAGAGGTCTGCGCGCCATGTGGGACCCTCCTCTGGTGGCCGGGGAGCAGCCGGGGATCGAACTGGTGTTGCAGAGGCTGCGGGCAGCTTCGCAACCCAGCGCTCAACCGCTGCGCCACCAGGGAGGCCCAGTTTAATTACTTTTTAAAGTAGAAAATTCCAGCTTTGTCTCTTTCCTCCCTTTCTTCTTTCCCTTCTCTCTCTATTTCTCCTTATTTCTTTTCCTCCCCATCATCCTGCCTTTGAAGGAGAAACAGCACACAAGCAATAAGCAATAACACAGAAACATGTATTTTGTTTATTCCAAGTTCTTCCTTGACTAAGATTAAGAAGGTGGGCCTCCCTGGTGGCGCAAGGGGTTAAGAACCGCACTATGAAGCTATCCACAACCTCTGCAGCATGAGTTCAATCCCTGACCCGCCAGGAAGCTACCCACATGGCGCAGCAGACCTCTCCTGTCTCGCCCGCTGCTCCCCTCAGCAGTATATTTCAGTCAATCCACCTGTTCTGTTCCCTACTCTGTCTCTGGTGAATCCTCTCCCCCTCTCCCCACATCTGCATCTCTGGCCTGTACCCCAGCTCTTGTACACATAAATAAATAAATATTTTTAAAAAAAGATGAAGAAGGTGATGGTGAGCGACTGTCCTCTGTCGATGGAATGTGAGCATGTGCTAAATACATTGTTCTCAGTGAAAAGCTGAGTAGATGATTAGCTTCGAGAAAGCAAATATTAAGAAGAAATAGTTAATAGATTGAGAAAGTGGCCCTCTGACCCTCAATTTCACATTCCTTGACTCTAGAAGTTAGAGAGCAGAAACTTATTCAGTTGCAAACCGTAACTACTAGGAATTTGGTATGATGGGCTCCAAAGTGATTGTAGTTATTCCCTACCCTCAGAGTCTTGAGGATTTATTGTTATTATTTTCCCAGAGTTCTTTTGCTATTATTTAATGTTTACCCCAAAATATTACAGCATGCATCTTTGATCATGTAAAATCTAATGTTAATTATTGTTTTTACTTTTCCTAGAGAACATTCTAGCTATATTTACTCTTGTAATTTCTATGCTATATTTATCTTTATACTTTACAAATTCCAATTTCAAAATTTATGTAGATTTGCACAAATACTTACCATTTTATTTTTTTATTATTTTTTAAAGATTTATTTATTTATACAAGCACTGGGGTATAGGCCAGAGGTGTGGGAGGGTGAAAGAATTCACCAGAGACAGAGCAGGATGCAGAACAGGCAGATTGACTGAAGTACACTACTGAGGGGAGCAGTGGGTGAGACAGGAGAGGTCTGCCTCGCCATGAGGGAATCTCCCTGGCTGGCTGGGAATCGAACCGGCGGTACAGAGGCTGCGGGCAGCTTCACAGTGCTGTGCTCAACCTGCTGTGCCACTGGGGAGGCCCCTTACCATTTTAAAAGTACTTCTTACATGCCCAGTTTTTCTTCTGGAATTATTCTCTCCTGTATGAATATTAACCTTTAATATTTCCCTTAGTGTGGGTCTCCTAGTGAAAATTTTTCTCATGTTTCATTCATTGAGAAATGTCCTTAAACTTGTTATTCCTAAAGAATTATTTCACAGTATATTAAATTCTAGGCTGGCAGTTATTTTCTTTCAACATTTAAAAATCTCTTCTAGTTTTCATTGTTTTTGTTGAGAAGTTCACTATCAGTCCAAATCTCCTTCCTTTGACTGCTTTTATAAATTTTCATTGCCTCTGGTTTTCCATTTTCCATAAATTTCTTTTATTTTTTTTCTGTTTGACATTCACAGTAAATTTTAAATAGATGACTTGAGGTCTTTCAACTTTGTTAGGAAAAAAAAATTAACAATTGTCTCCTCAAATACCTTTCTGCTTCATTCGCTTCTCTTTTCCTTCTGGAATTCTAATTCCAGCTATGTTAGACTTTCTGTCTTACTATAGCCTCTGTGTCTCTTATGCTTTCTTTATTCTTTTCCATCCTTTAGTTTCTTTGTCCTTAATTCTGGGTGTTTCTTTTTGATCAATCATCCTATTACTATAAAAGAGGTGTATTTCCCAAGCTCGATTTACTTCATTGCATGCATAACACCTGCATGGGGCCCTATCTGTAATCCCTGTGGAGGAATTGATGCAACATTACTTTCTTGATTCTTGCTGTGAATGAGTAATGAAGTACTGTGTCTCTGTCCCAGGAATCTTGTGCTCTCCACCAATATTCATGAAACAGTAACAACTAAATGATTAGCTTGTATAGGGCAAAATCTCACAGCCTGACAGTCTTGGTGACAAGATGGCATTCTGGTAGAGATAGGCCTTTATGGAGGACCTCCTGGACCTTCTGGTGGATATGAGACAACTCTTCAGGATCCAACAACAATTGGCCTCACGCATTTGAGCTACAGAGAGTAAGGGCCCCACACAGTCCTACATGTTAATGACTATTTAGAGGCCAGGTGGCCAGTAGCAAGATTGAAAGTCTATCCAAATGATGCCTTGTTTGTGCTCATTCTGCTGAAGAGTTGGAGGAGAAATAGGTGTTATATGACAATGGGGTGGCCAAAATGGAGGAGCCAAAAGTAATTGTAGCTGCTCAGTCAAGAGGCCCCTAAAGCTTTAATAAATATTACCAGCAGTAAGGAGGTAGAGCTTTAGGTGGGTCCACATGTTGGTTTGCAATGGCCCAAGCTGCTGAAGCTGCTTGAAATTGAAAATTGATGCAAAGCTTTACTGACAGGAATGGAACCGCTCTGTCCCTCTGTTACCCCCCTGTCGCTCTATAACCCAAAATCAGCTGCTTTAAGGAAAAAGTTGAGTAAGTTTGAAGACCTTCAAGAAGGGAAGAAAACTCAAGCATTTTTAGCTCTGTTTGGATATTGGTGCCCACTTGGAAATCCTACCCTGCTGGTGGGGGGAGGTGGTGCCAGAGTGGTCTCTGAGGATTGTGGGGCAGGCCACAATAACGGGTCTTACATTCCCTTCATCTGCATTCTCCCACTTTGGGGACTTCCAGCATCTGTGCCTTGGCCCATACGTCCATGTTCCCAAGACTGGTGGTTCTATATCAGAGTGATTTCAGCCTCCTTCTCTTCCCCCAGGGACATTTGGCAATGTCTAATTGTCACAAAGAGGGGATGTGTGTGTTCTACTGGCCTTTAGTGGGGTGCTGCTAAACATCTTACAGCACACAAAATAACCCCCAAATAAATTATTACCAGCTTAAAATGTCAATAATGTCAAGATTGAGAAACCTTGATTTATGGGAGGAATATATCCAAATTTCAACTAATTGGGTTTGAACAATGTTTTTTATGAAGAAGGAAAACTAACATCACATTTTAGAGAGGACCTTTGGGCCCTATTTGATGTATTATTGTGTCTTTCCTACTAAATGTGTAATTGGTATTTATGTTATACATTCTCATATTGTGAATGCTCATGAAGTCCAACAGGAGTTCTTTTACTCAGGGCCTGTTCTATTTGGCTTAGCAAAAAGAATATTAAAGCTGAGACGAAATAGAAATCACAGTTAAAGACTTAATGGTCAGCGATGCAGTCAGGCAATTTCCCTAGTCCAACATCGCCACCTGCCTGAAATAGTCACCAAGTACACCTCTTTTTTAAAAAGGCTTTGGGGCAGTTGACCAAGGTCTTACCGTGGTCTTAATACTATGCCTGTCCCATAGAAGCCTTTCACCTTCAGTCTGATATCCCAGGGGTGGATCAAATCAGACTGGAATGCTAAAAATGAAAAGGTCCAATAAACCTCACTTGTCATGTGGAAGTTGTATATTCAAGGCCACAATTGGCCTGACCCCAGCAACATCTCTGTTTATATGAAAAAGAGGCAGTTATTGCTGTGGGGAAATTTTATTCCTATCATGCCAACTGGAATAAAGCCACTGCCTCAATGGGACCCTTGATTTTCCGAGGCCCTGTTTCACTAAGTTGATACCTGCTCACTTCCACAGCCATTCAACAGCTGCTCTAGGTATGTCGTTATGAAGATTGATGTGATTGTCCAGTTGCTGCTCCCAACTCAAGGCCATTTTCATAGCTCTGGTTAATATCCACTATGTTGAAATTTGTGTTTATTTTTTTGTTGTTTTTTTAAAGATTTATTTTTTATTTATACAATAGCTGGGGTACAGGCCAGAGGCGGAGGAGAGGATTCACCAGAGACAGAGTGGGGAGCAGAACAGGCAGACAGACCGAAAGCATTGCTGAAGGGAGCAGCGGGTGCGACAGGAGAGGTCTGCCGTGCCAAAATTTATGCTTATTGACCCTTGGGATACTGATGATGATTTAGCTGTGTGATCTGCTATCTGGTATGCCTCTTTGAAGATTATAGACTGACAGATTAAACACCCTCTCTCCCCACCTTTTAAGTAAACTGGTACAGCCATTTTGGAAAGTTATCTGAAGTTATCCGAAAAAGTGAAAATAGAAATACCATATGACCCAGCAGACTCACTTTTGGCCGTCTATCTGAAGAACATCAACTTAAAACCCATCAACTTAAAAAATTATTTTCTCTACAATATCTTTGGCAGCATTATTTATAATAGTTAGGGCATAGAAGCAATTTAAAATGCCCGCTGATAGAGAACAGGGTCAAGATGATGTGGTATATTTACATAATGGAATATTATTCAGCCTTAGGAAGGATGGAAGATTACCATTTATATCAAATTAGGAAGATTTCAGGGAGCAATGTATAGGAAAGCAAGTCAGAATGCTGAAGGCAAATATTGGACATTTACTAACGCACAATCTGACAAAGCAAAATGCTTATTAAAACTGGTGGACACTAGTAAACAAAATGAGGTTTTTATGGTTGTGAGAGAGGGGGATGGAGAAAAGGTCAAAGGGATACAAGAGCAGTGGTGGGACAAAAATATAAGTAAAGGGCCTCCCCGGTGGTGCAGCAGTTGAGCGCTGGGTTGCGAAGCTGCCCGCAGCCTCTGCAGCGCAGGTTCAATCCCCGGCCACCGGGTGAGGGTTCCACATGGCGCGCAGACCTCTCCTGCTACCCGCTGCTCCCCTCAGCAGTGTACTTTGTCTCTCTGCCTGTTCTGCTCTCTCCTCTGTAGCTGGTGAATTCTCTCACCCTCCCGCACTTCTGACTGTACCTAGTGGTTGTATAAATAAATAAATAGAATCTTTTAAAAAAAAGATTGTTTAAAAAATTTCATTTAAAAAATAAATAAATAAAAGTAAAGCAAAACAAGGAAATAGAGGCCTGATTGTGAAATGTCTTAGTGAAAAATGTTGCTTAAACTTCTTGTCTGAACAACCCAGCATAAATGTAAAAAAACAAATAAGTAAAATAAAAGCACCTTCTTTGGGGGCCATGAACTAACTATAGGAGCAAACCATTGCCGTGATCAAACTGTCTAGGTCATTCATGTTAGATACCCACAATAAGGGCCAGGTCTCTAATAAGACTGAACAAAACGAAGTTGCCAGTCAGGCCTGCAGGTCACCACCACTACTTCGTGAATCCATTATTGTCCTACACGTGGAAACACATCTTTTGTCACTGACCAGAACATGTCCAAGGGGTGTATTTACCAGATATGGGGCGTCTACAAGGCTGGTCTGTTAGTCTTGTGATGAAGGAGGTGACGTGGTGCGGTCCGAATCCTGTCACTCCTCCTGGGTGGTGTGTCACTGCTTTTGACACTTTTTCAGCATCTCATGTTGCTAAACCACTCCCATCAAATCTCTCTAGTCATACCATTGTGGCTCTTGGATCAGTTTGTGTTTTACTTTCCAATCATTTGTGATCTAACTTTGGTGCCCTTTTTAGAGCAAAGGTCATCCTGTAGTTTGTCCACAATCAAGGTGTTTGGTGGACAGTTCATGCTCCATCAACATGCATTTGGTCTTGTTGAGTATTGGAAAGGTTTCCTTGAAAATTGGCTTCAGGGGCTCCCTGATGGTGCAGGTGGTTGAGCGCCGCACTCTGAAGCTGCCTACAGCCTCTGTAGCATGGGTTTGATCCCGGCCCACATGCGAGAATCCCACATGGTGCGGCAGACCTCTCCTGTCTCGCCTGTTGCCCACCTCAGCAGTGTATTTATTCAGTCTGCCTGTTCTGTTCCCTGCTCTGTCTTGGGTGAATCCTCTCACCCTCCCGTGCCTTGGCCTGTACCCTGGTTCTTGTATAAAAATAAATGAATCTTTAAAAAAAAAGAAAGAAACTTGGCATCAGAGGATTTCTGACTTATCTTCTTCACCATCTCCTGGTCCACATCCTTGACTTAGTAAGGAAGTGTGGCCAGTGAATGTGGCTGATGCCAAAAAGGAACAGTTTTCTCTTGACCGTTTCCTGGATATAAATGAGGCTGAAAGCTGGGATGGTGGCAATTATTTAGGCCTACACGGAAACTTTGGGATTCTACACTGACCATGATGAAGATGACATGGCCTTTTTTCCCTCTCAGAAGTCCCACATCAGTCTTGTTTGGAAGCCCTCCTACCTTTTGTTAATATGGCCATTAGGGGACCCAAGGAATTAAAATCAATTCCTATTCAACCACTTTTGTTGTTGTTGTTAGATTGACATGGTCCAATATCCTGGGAACAATGACCACTTGTGTGGGTGCACCGCTTGCTGTGTTCCCCAACAGTGGCCATGTAAGCCAAGGAAGGAAATATGATGAGTCTGTACATTTAGTAAAAATGCCCTTTTCCTTGCGGTACTTTCCTGCTCCTGCTACAACAAATCACCAACATTTAGTGGTGTAATACCATAACACAATAAAAACTAGTTGTCTTAGGGTTCTGGAGGTCAGAAATGTGAAGTGAGTTGCCATGTGCTAACATCAAGGGGTTGGGAAGTCTGTGTTCTTCTGGAGTCTGTAGGGGAGAATCCATTTCTTTGCTTTTTCCAGCTTGGAGTGACCAAATGCTTCCCCCTGTTCATGACCCGGCCTTTGTCTTCTCACCCGGCAGCAGAGCCTCTTCACCCCTCTCTCTGACTCTCCCCTGTTGCCATATCTCTTTCTCTGCCTCTGACCTTCCTGTCTCCCTCTTATAAAATCTCTGCAGTTACACTGGGTGCTGCAGTTGGCCTTGCTGCCCGAGCCAGGTAAGACACTGGCAAGCAGCTAAGAAAAAGGCCTCACACTGTGGGGCTGAAGATTTCTTGTGCCTTGCACTGTGGGGCTGAAGATTAAACATCCCTTTGCTTTTTTGTTCTTGGTCATAATAGAAATAATTTTTCAGAATATACATTGGGCAAATAATTATAAGAACATTTTTATACAATACATGTAAGTATAAGAATAATTATAAGAATATTGTAAGTACATGGCATGGAAAATTACTTGCTTAAAAGTAAAACACTGAAAAAAGTTAAACACTGAATAATTTGGCCTACTTGACAGTGGGAAATAATTATTGTGCAAGGGCATGTCTGATAAGCATTCCAGAGCTGGTCATAATAATATTCCTCATATGGAAGTTCTGTAGAGAAGCCTTGCAACGAAACATGAAGTTAATTATGCTAGTAGTTTCTGAATAATAGAAAAAAGTTCTAATAACTGATTACGGGGAAGCAACTGGTCTCTAGCTGCAGGCCATATAGATGGAGGAGTCTCCTGATACTGTAGCCTTGGTGATAGGGCGGTACCAAGGACTGTTAGCTAAATATGTAGTTGTTTAGGCTGAAATAATGCATCTAAATTTTAATTATCTATTAACATTTAAGGTCGTTTCTTTTCTTAAGAAAACACGTAGGTGGCAAAATGTCTGTGGGAAAGGAATGTAGTGATTGTTTTATTTTGCTTCTATGCATACGATGATGTAATCCCATCGCTTGCCTTAAACGTATAAATAAAGACTCGCTGAGACCCTCAGCAGGAGATGCTTACACCAGTATAAGAGTGTATTGTATCTGCCTCACCTTCCCCTTTCCCCTTCCCTTAAGCCCTTAAGAAAGTTTCGCCTAGGCAGTCCCAGACCCGACATTTTGCCATAAGCTGGTCTTCGACAATTGGGCCCATTTGGATAGGCCAAGATAATCGTCCCATGTCAAGATCCTTAACTTAATCACATTTGCACAGTCTTTATGCTGTTAAGTATAACGTCTTCGCCATCTTTGGAAGACCTATTATTCTGCTTCCCATATCTTTTTTGCACCTACTCTTTCCAGAGAAGAGGTCTAGATATCAGTAACTGATTGGGGAAAGGTGAAGTTATAGTTACTGGGGTGGGACCCATAGATTTCATGGTGTGGAAGGAGGGCAGCAACCCTGGCTTCTGGGGCCAGACTATCTTAGACCCCAGAGGTGCAAGAGTGGGGCAATTGGTAATGTCTTTGTTGCCTAGAACCAACACTGCCACTAGGGTCAAACCACAGTACCTGCCACTGACAACCTGTAGTTGATGATAAATTTTCCGTTGTGTCTGATGCCATCCATAGCAGTGTTCAACCCTCCCCGCCTTTAAACAGGAACCAATACACAGACCAGTACAACTCATTTCCTTCTGACCTACAAATTTACATGCTTTTCTAATGCTTGAGAGTTCTTGGGTGATGCATGGTAAAGAGACTCCAACCACTCAGTGATGCTGCCCACGTGACTTAGTCAAATCAATGTCAGGCTGACCCAAATCAAGTTTAACAGCAAATCCTTATAGGCATTACCTCTGTCTGTTGGGTTATGTGTTTGTATATTGCTGGAAATGGGCCACAGAATGTCTCTCCACTGGGGAGACCCATCTATTTTTCCTCTAATTATTGGCAGTGACACCAAAGAGCAGCAGGTCAGTGTAGAGTCCCCTGCATGGATTGTAATGGATAATACACTAGCTTTAGACTATGCCACTTCCTGGCTGTTTGAAATAAAGTCTCCTGGTATCCCCTGGGACAGTAGTCTGACCGCAGGGCCCTGGAAGGCATGATTGAGGTCAATTTTGCAGGTTAACTTCATCTTGTTGTTCGGAGCCCTATTAATAGTAGCCTTAATTAAATGCTGTAAGAGACAAATGGAGCAGATTTCGCTCAGCTTCTTTTGGTTAAATTCATCAGGGTGGGCAACAGAATGACATGCTTATGTGAAAGTTTGCCAGAAGCCAAGATATGTAGGGACAACGGGTGGGTTGATGGGAAAGGCATCGTCTGTGGTCCCTGAATATCTCTGCACATTTTCTGGGTGTGCCTGGGTATGGCTTCTCCTTTCTTGTGCCATTCTTCAGAGTTGTGTTTGTAGTGAGTAATCTTGAGCTTTAAAATTATGTAAAGTATGACATTTGCTTCGAAAGTAGTAGGTATGGGGAAGAATTGAATGAGGATATAGATGAAGCATTATTATTTAGAAATTTATGATTACTGTGTCTGGATCTTGGTTACATGTGGATTCAAAAGCAGTGAGTCCCCAAGTTTAGAGCTCCTGGTCTGCAACAGAAATCCCACTGTGTGTATTTTAACATCCTCTGTGTCCCTCCACACCATCCCCCATGGCACATCATGCTGCTTGCTGAGCCATGAATAATAGTCTTTTTCCATGATCTAGAAGTCTCATGTCTTTCATAAAATAATAAGACTAAAAATAATATTCATAAAATAATAAGCCAATATTCATAAAATAATAAGACTTATTAACTTATATGTAGGATAAAACCCCTAGCCTTAACCTTTACAGATATTTGTGATGTTTTGTTTGTTTGTTTTGTTTTGTTTTGTTTTTTTGAGAGGGGAGGCAGGTAAGGTGAAGGGTACTATGGCATTGGGTTGAAACCATCAGGCAAAAATTTAGTTTTCGTATAATTTTGTTTTTGCATTGAGAAAAAAATTATTTAACATTTTCTTTAATTGTACCAAAGTTTGCTAAGATGGAAATTAGGAACTGTTATATTTGGTCACTTTTTAAGCTTTTTTAAAAAAACATGTTTAATTAGGAATAATATCTTCCATTTTCAAAAGTAGAGAGATTATTAGTATAATGAACCCTCGTATAGACATCATTCAGTTTCAACAATTCTCACTCACGGCCAATCTTGTTACTTCTATATCTGCCTCTGATTTCCCATTACTTTAAGGCAAATTTATGAAATCATATGATTTCTTTTGCAACATATTCTATTTTAAAACTAGAATTTGCTTGGTTTTATGGTATGACTATTTGTATTTCTCAAGAGCTATTTTGTGAACAGAGAATCTATTAATAATAATAATAAAACACATAAAAATCCCTCCCCTTTTCCCTGAAATGCTTTGGAGGTAACCCAAACTGTACATATTGGTAAATGTATAGCCTTAAGTTCTATAGTTATTAGTACAGTTAGAAAAACTAAAGAAAATATGTTAGTCACAAAATGTTAATGAATGATAAAATTTAGAATCTAGTAATTCTGAGAACAGTATCCTTGAAAAGAGCAAATTATTCAAATCTCTGGCCAAATAAATAAAAATGAAAGTATACACTTAAAAAAAATTTTTTTTTGAAGATTTATTTATTTGTTTATCCAAGAACCGGGGTACAGGCCAGATGCATGGGAGGGTGAGAGGATTCACCAGAGACAGAGTGGGAAACAGAACAGGCAGGTGGACTGAAAGCACTGCTGAGGGGAGCAGCGGGCGAGACAGGAGAGGTCTGTGGCACCATGTGGGTTGCTCCGCGACTGGCAGGGATCGAACCGGCACTGCAGAGGCTGTAGACAGCTTCACAGCGCTGCATTCAACTGCCTGCACCATCAGGGAGGCCCAAAAGTATACAAACACTTATTGAGATATATAACTACAAATATTTGATGTTAAAATAATTTAATAGGGCCTCCCCTGGTGGCGCAGCGGTTGAGTGCTGGGCTGCAAAGCTGCCCACAGCCTCTGTAGCACCGGTTCGATCCCCAGCTGCTGGCGAGGGTCCCACATGGCGCGACAGACCTCTCCTGCTGCGTCCACTGCTCCCCTCAGCAGTGTATTTCGTCAGTCTGCCTGTTCTGTTCCCCGCTCTGGCTCTGGTGAATTCTCTCACCCTTCTGCGCTTCTGACTATATCCAGTGCTTGTATAAATAAATAAATAAACCTTAAAAAAATAATTCAATACTGTGAATAGTCTATGCAAATAATTTAGAAACTCATAAAGGGACAGAAAATTTCTGAGAAATAAATATATATAGATATATATAGATCAATCTCTATCAATTGATCAATCTATCACCTATATCACTTGTAGCTTTTACCCCTCAGAGATTTAGTTGCTTTTGGTTCAAATACCACTTCTATTGCTGTGACAATCCAAAGATCTTCTCCAGCTTTGAAATTTTGTCTTCACATATATATTTTTCAAGATTTATTTATTTATGCATGTAAGAACTGAGGTACAGACTAGAGGTGCAGGGGGTGAGAGGACTCACCAGAGACAGAGTGGGGAACAGAACAGGCAGACTGACTGAAGTACACTGCTGAGGGGAGCAGCGGGCGAGACAGGAGAGGTCTGCTGCGCCATGTGGGTAGCTCCCTGGCTGGGGATCAAGCTTGTACTGCAGTGTCTGTGGACAGCTTCATAGGTTACATCTTAACCCCTTGCGCCACTATATATTTCTTCATATATTTCTAAACGTCCACACTACCATATCTATGTGGGCTGTCTTGTTTTCCCAGCAATATCCAACATGAGTCAATCTGCCCCTTTTACGTTTTTCACATGGAGGCCACTCACATTGAAGCATGGTGACCTGGGATAAGCAGCCTGGGGACCTTAGTAACAACCTTTTGCTCATATCCTTGTATGCAACTTAGTCCCTGATATGAATCTTAGACTGGGTACTGCCATGACCACTGACCCTTTATTCACTCCTTGGTATGCAACTATATGACTTACCTCTTGGTATGTAGCCACATCCTATCTGACCATGTACAGCCGCCAATGCAAACCCACCCGGAACCTTGTAGAAACTGAAGGTGTATATAAGCCCCTGACTTCCTACTGACAGGCTCAGCCTTGGAATACGAATCTGCCGAGTCAGCGACTTCCTACTGACAGGCTCAGCCTTGGAATACGAATCTGCCGAGTCAGCACCGGTGCATTAAACCTGCTTCTTGTTAGCCCTGGTGCTCACATTTCCTTTGTGCCATATAACAATATCATCACACAGGGCACTAGAGCGGGGGGTCGTCACCTTTTCTGGAAATGGGCCACAGAGCAAACATTTTAGCCTTTGTGAGCACATACATTTCTCCATCTCTTTAATCTTCCACTTTTATTTTTACAACCTTTAAAAAATGTAGAATGTTTCTTAACTCTCAAAACGTACAAAAACAGGTCACTGGCTGTGTTTGGCCCGAGGGCAGTAGTTTTTGAACATTCACCAGAGTCAAGAGGCCTAAAAGTGCAGGCCCTGGAGTCATGTTGCCTTCAGTTGTGGGATTAAATTCTGACTCCCCTTTTTTCTAAATAGTTGTATATCATGGAAGTCTCTGGTCTGTTTCCTCTTATAAAATAGTGGTAATCACAATTCGTGCCTTGCAGTGTTGTCATGAAGAATAGAGGAGCTAATGTGTAGACAGTGCTAAAAAAAGGGACTGGCAGGTTATAAATGTTCACCAGATGTTAGCTATTAGTATCAAGTCTTTTGTTGCATATAGACTATTTCTATTCTTTTCCAGAGTAATGGGGAAGGGTTTGATCACAGGCTGCATCGCCATCTGCCATCCTCCCCAGCGCTACTCTTTCTTCTCTATTCTCGTTTTCCCAGGTTTGTATGACCAAGCAGTTCCTCATTTCTCTTTATCAGGCATGATTGTTCTTCTCAGGCAGGTTTGTTTACAGTCTTACATTTTATACAGAGTAGCCCTAATTATTTTGTTCTCTAACAAAAACTCTAGTGCATAGGATGAAGTTTTTGGAGTGAGTGCGGGGTCCTTGGGTTCACTCTGGGAAAGGTTTCACCAGAGCTCCCGTTTCAGCGGCATGTGGCGAGTTCCCCAGGTGTGTTTCTCCATGAGACAGAGATTTTAGTCATATTTAAAGAACAGGTTTATTAGGGAAAGGGAAAGGGACAGGTTTTGCTAAGAGAGGCCTGCATGGTTGCAGGCAGGCGGCCTTGAGGAGAGAGGCCTCTGCTGAGGGAGGTCAGTGACGAGAAGAAGTCCCGGCATGTGCAGGTCACCGGCAGGCAGGAGGCTGCTGCCCTGCAAAGGGAGAGAGTTAGTGAGAAGAAGCACCTGCATAGTCATAGGTGGGCAGTGGGAGTGCTGCCCCAAGCCTGTGCAGAGACTGCACTGATATAGTCCCCTTCTGTTTGGGAGGGCTCACTCCTCCATGGAGAGGCCTGCTTGTTGCGGATGTTGGGTAACCGGCAAAACTAGAAAGGGACCAGAGATTCCAGGGTGGGCCCGATCTCCATATCTTTACCCTCAGGCCTGTGCTCCACTCTCTATGGCATCTGATCCTTCTTGGGTCTCATGCCTTGTGATAAGGCACTGGTGCCTAAGGGTCACGACCTCTACAGCTGGGTTAGGGTCATGGTATTCCCCTCAACCCCCACCTCCTTGTGTGAGTCAGGTTTTAGTCTTGTGAGGCCTCCTTTCCGTTTTTCTATTCTTGTCCTCCATCACATACATCCCCCCCACTACTCCAAGGATTACATATAAATTGTGCATGACTCTAGAAGAAATGGAAATGGTTGACTCTAGAAGAAATGGAAAACTTGGCTACTGCAATAAGCATGCAGGTAAAAGGAAGAGTTATCAAAGTGTTGCATCCCCTTCCCCCACCCAAAAAAAGTTCCTAACACACTTACATGAATTTGCCTTTTAAATGGAGTTTTTATTATGGAAAATATTAGCATAAAAGAGTAAAAAGAATTATGTAATGAACCCCTGCCCAGAATTTACAATTAACAATCTGGGCCATTGTTTTTCCTATATTCTTCCTTAATTCCTCCCCAATCCTGATAATTTTGAAGCAAATACCTGCCTCCATACACTTTTATATGTCACCTATTTTGTTTTAAAAATGTAACCAAAACATCATTGTCACATTAAAAGTTTTTAAAATCCCAAAATAGCATAAAATATCCCATCTGTGTTTAAATTTTCCCAAATGTTTTTTAATTTTTAAAACAATTTGTTTAAATTAGATTCTTTTCTCCTGAAGTTTAATTTGAAGAAATACTTGTTTTTCCTATGGTATTCTACCACCTGGATTTTGCCAATCGTATCTCCAAGATGTCATTTAATATATATTTGTATCTCCTGCAAATAGGTACAGGTAATTCGAACTTGATTGGATTATGGCTCTATGTTCTGGCTAAGAATACTCAAGATGATGTGTACTTTTATCAACAGGTCTATAATATCTGGTTGGCTTTTTATTTTTTTTCTTATGTGAGTAGACCTTGATTACCATAATGATTAATGAGTGATCATAAATCATTGGGATTGTACATGAATGTATGTCTTCAAGTTTGTGCCTGAGTCCTTTTGACTTAGCTATCCTTGATAGCGTCCTTGTTTTTGAGTATAATAGCAGTTTTTGACTCACTATACATTTTCTGTTTAGACTTACACCTGTCATTTTTCAAAAGAGCCCAGGAAATGGTACCTAGAGACATAATCTGGGCATTGAGGTGCTCATTGCTGTTGGATTGGTTTTTGTAAAAATAATGACTTCCAGTGGATAGAGTTTTCATTTGTTTGTTTATAAAATATATCACTTAAAATATAGTTTATGATTATATCAATTATTTTTATTGTTTCAAAATTGTGGAATTGTGATTTATAATTTAAAAAAATATTTGTTTTTCTTCCCTGCTGTTTCTGGCCCATAGGTCTTACAACCCTTGGCATTTCTTGAATGATAAAGGTCTCTCTTTTATGCTAATGAGATGACTTTTGGAAAGTGCTTAGGGGTGGAGGTTGGTTGCTAGAGAAACTAACCATTTAATTAGGATTGGAACTTTCATGCCCACCCCCTGATATCTTGAGAGGGGAGGGGAGCGGAGCAGGAGGTTGAATTGCTTGACAATGGCCAATGACTAAATGGGTTACACCTAAATAATGAAGCCTTCATAAAAATCCAAAAGGATAGCATTCAGAGACTTTCCCAGTGGTGAACATGTGGAGATTTGGAAAGAGTGTTGTGCCTGGAGAGTGTATAATAGCTCCACACCCTTTCCCCACACCTTATCCTATGCATCTCTTCTATCTGGCTGTTCCTTTTATAATAAACTGGTAATCCAATAAATAAAATATTTATCTGAGTTCTGTGGGCTGCTTTAGTAAATTAATTGACCACAAGGTAGAGGTTCTTGGAACCTCTAATCTATAATTGGTCATTCAGGAGCACACCTGAAGTAGGGAGGCAGTCTTGTTAAACTGACACCTTAACCTCTGGGATCTGTTGTTATCTATAGGTAGAGTGTGTCAGAATTGAATTAAAATGTAGGACACCCACTTGGTGAGGCCCCCTCCAACCCATGTTGAAATTGATGACCAGATCTTGAGAGTCAAATCTGTAAAAGAAGGTATACCCAGAGATGTTTCGTTTCTATCCTGATCTTCAACTTATTCTTTCCTACCTCCAATAAACACCCTATTTTTTGTTTCTCTTCCAATTTAATTTAATGACAGAAAATATGTGGCTGTGCTTTTATTATTCCTTTTCTTAGACAAATAGCAGGATACAAGATGCATCTTCCCACCCCCTCCTTTTTTTAGTTTAACTATGAATGATGGAGATTACTCTAGAACAAATATATAGAATAATTTCCTATGCCCTTTTTGACTTCATAAGTCTCCATTCTGTGCATGTACCCTTTGCAGACAATTTTGTTTCCAAACTTTGCTATTATAAACAGCACTTCTAAGAAAATCTTTTAGCACGTATCTTTTTGCATAGAGTACCAGACAAGGTATTGATGGGTCAAAAGGTAAATCCATGTGACTTTTGCTAGATGTTGTATATTCTCTTTTGTATCAGTAAATATTTGCAATGGACTACATGTTTGTGTTACATCAAAAAACGCTGATATCCTGACACCCTCCCCAGTGTGGTGGTATTTATAGGTGGGAACTTTGGGAGGTGATTAGGCCAGGAGGGCAGAGCTATTACAAAAGGGATTATTGCTCTTATCAGAAAAGTCTAGAGAGCTAAGCCCAGTGAAGATACATCAATGGTTGGTGGACAGACTGGAAGAGGGCCCTTACCAGAACCCAACCACGCTGAAAGCCTGATCTTAGACTTCCATGCTCAACTGTGAGTAGGAACTATTCCTGTTTAAGCCACTCAGTCTATCATAGTTTGTTGTAGCAGCCCAACCTAAGATTGGCTCAAATTTGGGCACAGAAAGCACACCAGTTATTTGAAGCAAAAGAAAGAATTTTTTACTAGGTATAGTGTTATTAATCACTGAAAGGGAAAAAAAAAGGTATCAAGAAGGCAGTAACTGCAGGAAGGGACTGCCAACCCTTAGCTGAGGAAACTTAGAGGAGGTGTCCCATGGAACTGCAACTCAGACCTCTGAAGAGATGGTACTGCTGGACAGGTGCTGACGGTTCTGAATTTGCAGTGGGGAGCCCTGTGGGCCTGGGCTCCAGATCTTGAAGAATGAGGTGATGAGCTGATTCTGTTGTCTCTGTGGGACAGGTGTTTGCAAGTATATAGAAAACTGAATGCTGAATTTGGCTGCTGCTATGGGCAGGTAGGGTGAAAAGCATGGCAGGACTAACTCATGGAACAACAAGCAGACAGGAAACCCACAGGAAACAGGGAGGAATGAGTATCTTCTCCTCTAGCCCCTTCAGGTTCCCCTCTGGTGCTTAGATCTGTTAGGATATTGACATATCCTAACATAGAGCCATCAGACAAAGCAGGAAGGTATTTTGAGAGTCCTGGCCTCAGCATCAAAAAACAGAATACAGAAGGAAGGGTTTGGAGCTGAGTGGCAACAATTCAATAATTTCTGGAGGTATGACCACCACAGACATGGTAGAACTGTTTTGGCTTTCTACCACCAAGTGCTGTCTTATACAGCCTGGGCACAGCTGATTTTTTTTAGACTTAGATTTTTTTCACCATCAGGATAGTTCTTTTAAACTATAGTAATTGCTATGCTTTACAAACTGTTCTAAAGTACAGAAAAAGATGAAAGATATAATAGTTCATATTAAGTGCATGTTTATTATGGTCAATGGCTTTACTATAGAAACGTAGCTGACACAGACTGATGAACAACTCTATAAGCTAAGACAAAATGATGGTAACATGGCCTAAATCATACATTGGTAAAAGTGAATAGTGGGGACCTCACTGTGTTTCTCGTTCTTGTTTATCCAGCTCAGATTTAGACAGAGTAGTTTTGCCATATAATATGGCTCTTTGTTTAAAAGCCCTTATTCTTTGCCATGTTTTAGGATTATCTTCATAAAAGAAAACATCTACAAATACCCACATAGGTTGTTTTAATTTCATAGGTGTTTTAGACATTCATAGTTTATATTTTTGAAAGTCAATTAGTCATTTATAATTTTTATATCTTTACTAATGAAGTGATTATTTCTTTTTTCTTTCTTTCTTTTTTTTTTTTTTTTTTTTTTTTTTTTGTGGGAGCCTCGCCAGTGGCTAGGGATCGAACTGGTGCTGCAGAGGCTGCGGGCAGCCTCGCAACCCAGTGCTTAACCGATGCGCCACCAGGGGAGACCCTGAAGTGATTATTTCTTGACTTTTTTCTAGCTAGACCTCCCGGTTGTTTAAAGATATTGAGGATCAAAATATGTTCCCCACTGGGAAAAATCACTCAGAGGTACATCTTCTTACATTCGGAGCACGTTCTCCATTGAGTTTTGAGATCTTTGATTGAAATCTGTAAAGGTTAAGTCATCACATAAATAGCAGTGCTATTAACAATCACAAAATTAATGAGAATAATAATGAGCTCAAGTCTGTAAAATGCCAAAGTTAGCATAAACATTGTAATACCTCTGTGTATGACATTTTTGTTTTGCCATAGGGAAAAGTTTTGTGAGCTAGTTTCCTAAGTAGAACCAATACGTTATCACTGCAAATAAACTGCTCATTACCCAAGCTGTTTTTGCAACTTTTGGAGAAAGCAAAATGAGGTATTCTTGAAGGAGACATTCGTTACTGTGAAGTAAAATTAAAAAGTGACTTAAACAGAGATGAAATTAAGAATATTTCAGTACATCACTTCCATTATCATAAAATTAAAAGTGTTCACTGCAAACAACATTGAAAACATACCCATGTATATGTGCACTCATGTGTACCCTCCACACTTTATAAAAAAACTACCCATAATCCATTTAGTTTTCACTGTCTATGTCCTAGCTTGAGTGTGAAGAACACAGTGGGTAGACTTATGTTGCATTTTCTTTGAAACATAACATAAAAACTTTCCTGTTAATTGAAAAAAATATTTTTATAATGTTACATAATTGTGTTTTACTTAACCATTGATCATCCCTGTTTTAAACTATTTTAAAGTGTCTTTATTCCCCATTATAAAGACTAAAATTTTTATGCATAAAACTTTGATCATTTTTCTAATTATTTCCTGAGCACACATTCCTAGAAGAAAAATTGCCGGGCCAAAGGGTCTGTACATTCTTAAAACTTATGAAATGTGTTTCTAAATTGTCTGCTAGAAAACTCCTATCAGTTAAAATTTCCACCCACTGAGGCAGAGTAAATTTCAGGACCCTTCACAACTGGGTATTATTATTAATTTTTGTGTTACTGTGATGGGAGAATTTGATAACTGATACTCATTAAAATTTTATACTTCTTGAATATTAATTTGTAAATAAAATTATAAAGCCCAAATATTCCTGATGTAGCCTTGATTGAATTTGTAATAGAAACCAAAGGTCATACATTTCAACAGCAGGAAACTTGAAAAAAAATTGTTGATATGGTAGTTTGAAAATATAAAGCATATAATATTCTTTATATGTTACTCAGGAGATGAAGGCAAATGCTGAAGATTTGAAGTTTTTAAAGTATAAATATCAACAAGTATTACACTATTACTGTAATTTTGTAATATAATTTGAAATCAGAATTGTGGTACCTCCAGTTTTCTTGTTCTTTTTCAAGGTCGTTTTGCCTTTACCAGAATAGGAGGGTGGTGGGGTACTAGTGGGTACAAGTGGAACATGGTGGAAGAGTATTGTGGCTTTGGTGGTGAAAACATATTTGTGGAAGTTTGAACCTATAACCCCTAAAACAAATACCATAATGTAAACCAATTTTGCATCAATAAACATAATTGGAAAAAATAAATATTGCTTTGCCTACTCAGGTTTTTATGTGGTTCCATTTGAATTTTAGGATTTCTGTGAAATCCTTTTACTATTTCTATGAAAAATGCTACTGGTTGACCATCCTACCAAAAGCAATTTACAGAGTCAATGCAATTCCAATAAAAAAATCTCAATGGCATTCTTCAAAGAAATGGAAGAAATATCACTGAAATTCCTATGAATCACAAAAAAACTTAAATAGTCAAAGCTCTCCTCACTAAAAGGGGGAAGAATGGAGGAATTATACCTCCAGACTTTAAACTATACTATAAAGCCACAATAATAAAAAATAGCATGGTACTGGACTAAAAACAGACACACAGACCAATGGAACCTAATTGAAAGCCCAGAAATAAAACCACACATATATGGTCAACTAATCTATGATAAAGGAGCAAAGAACATACACTGGAACAAGGATAGCCTCTTCAATAAATGGAGCTGATAATACTGGACAGCCACATGCAAAAGAATGAAACTAGACTACTATCTCACACTGTACACAAAAAATCAACTCAAAATGGATAAAAGACTTGAATGTAAGACCTGAAACCATAAAATATTTAGAAGAAAAGAGGCAAAATACTCTACGACAGTCACCTCAGAAACATCTTTGAGGATGCATCCCCAGAAGCAAGGAAAATGAAGAAGATAAACAGCTGGGACTACATCAAGCAAAAAAGCTTCCGTACAGCAAAAGAGACAGGGACCAAAACAAAGAGACATCCTACTGAAAATATTTGCATACCATAAAACTGATAAACGACTATAGCAAAGATCTACAAAGCGCTTACACAACTCAACAAAAACAAAGCAATCGACCCAGTCAAAAAATGGGCAGAAGAGCTAAAAAGACACCTCTCCAAAGAAGAAATGCAAATGGCCAACAGGTATATGAAAACATGTTCAACATCACTTATCAGCAAAATGCAAATCAAAAGCACAATGAGAAACCACCTCACACTGGTGAGAATGACGTTAAAAAAAAAAAACCACCTGGAAACAGCCTCCATGGTGGTGCAGGCGGTTGGGCACTGCACTGTGAAGCTGTCTGCAGCCTCTGCAGTGCGGGTTTGATCCCAGCCAGCTGGGGAGATACCTACAAGGTGCGGCAGACCTCTCCTGTCTCGCCCGCTGCTCCCCTCATCAGTGTATTTAAGTAGATATGCCTGTTCTGTTCCCCTCTCTGTCTCTGGTGAATCCTCTCACCCTCCTGCACATCTGGCCTGTACCCCGGTTCTTGTATGCATGAATAAATAAATCTTTATTATTTTTGTTTTATTTTGCTTTTGGCCCTACTGTCTATTTCCTACCCGACTCCTAGATCCAAACATTTCTCTAAGGAGCCCTGGCTCCTTTTACTAGAGAATTGTGTTGGAAATCAAGATCTGGATGTTAGGTATGTGTGCTTATTGCTACCGTGGTAGGTGCTTCTAGGCCCCTCACAGAACAAGGAAAGATGCACACAGTAGCCTGTGTGGTTACACATTTTTATAAATATTTTTTTTTTAATTTTTTTTTTTTAAACAGGCATGTTTTTATTTATTTATTTATTTGTTTGTTTTGTTTACACATGCACTGGGTACAGTCAGAAGCGCGGGAGGGTGAGAGAATTCACCAGAGCTAGAGCGGGGAGCAGAGCAGGCAGAAGGACCGAAGTACACTGCTGAGGGGAGCAGCGGGCGGCAGGAGAGGTCTGCGCGCCATGTGGGACCCTCCTCCTGTGGCCGGGGAGCCGGGGATCGAACCAGCGCCACAGAGGCTGCGGGCAGCTTTGCAAGCCAGCGCTCAACCGCTGCGCCACCGGGGAGGCCCTTTATAAATATTTTTATGTGCATTCATCTGTATCTACATTAAGTTAAATGAGTCTGTACTCACGTCTTTGGTTCTAATCCATTTTACATGGATCATTCTAGCCTCTTCCTCCTGCTCATCTGACATTTCCTCTCCAACAGTGAGGAATTTGGCTCCCATCATCTGCTGCCTGTTTACTTAATTGTTCAATCCTAGTGCATGTTATATGGATTCAGGGTTTTTCTTGCTATTTACTTTTTTTTTTAAATAAATTTTATTTTTATATTCCCCATACAATTGCAACCCCCTTATTTTGACCCCAATCCCTCCCCTCCCCGGCCCCCACACCCCATAGAGTGTCTCTGGTTCATAGTTGTTTGTTGATTTTGATTTTCACTTTCTTATAATTATTCTTTTTCCTGGTCCCTTATTTAGGTTTTTTAGATTCCTGCTATGAGTGAGACCATCCGGTATTTTTCTTTTTCTTTCTGGCTTATTTCTCTGAGCATGATCCCTTCCAGCGCCATCCATGTTGCTGCAAATAAATAAATCTTTAAAAAAAAAAAAAAGACATTGAACAGTGTGTCACTTAAAAAAAGAAAAAAAAAACTGGAAACAACAAATGTTGGAGAGGAGATAGAGAAAAAGGAACCCTCTTACTCTGCTGGCAGGAATGCAAACTGGTCTAGCCACTATGGAGTGACTGAGTGGAGGTTCCTCAAAACACTAAAAATGGACCTGCCATCTAGTCCAGTGTTCCCATTCCTAGGAATCTACCCAAAGGACTCAAAAACACTGATTGAAAAGGAAAACTGCACCCCTATGTTTATTGCAGCACTATTTAAACTAGCTAAGTTATGGAAACAACCTAAATGCCCAAAACAGATGACTGGATCAAGAAGATGTATTTATACACAATGGAATACTACTCAGTGATCAAAAAAGGTAAACTCATGCCTTTTACAGCAACATAGATGGAGCTGGAAGGGATTATGTTAAGCAAAATAAATCAGATGGAAAAAGAAATATTGGATGGTTTCATTTATAGGTGAAATATAAGGAAACCAAACAAAGGGTCAGGAAAAAGACAAAACTAGCAAGCTGCCCATAGATCTGTGGCATACAGCACCGGAGGAGGAGATAGAGGGGTCAAGACAGAGATTGGAAGAGCACAAGGAAGTACCGTGATTGTTCATAGGTGCTATGGTGCTGGGACAAGTGCAAGGACTGCAGCTGAGGACAGAAATCAAATATTACACAAGAATAAACAATGATGTAAGAAAATAAAAATAAAAAATAGAATTACAATATTAAAAAAAAAGAAAAATGGAATTTTGATAGGGATTGCATTGAATCTAGATCACTTTGGGTATATGGACATTTTAATAATATTCATTGTTCCAACCAGAGATATCTTTCCATTTATTTGTGTTTTCTTCAATTTCTTTCATCAAAGTCTTAAAGTTTTATTTGCTGAGAGTAAATCTTAGGTGTTCTCACCACACACACATGCACAAAGGTAACTGTGTGAGATGTTAATTAGCTCGATTATGGTAACCATTTCACAACTGAAGAACATATACTGAAACATCATTCTTAGATTCCATGACGGCTCACTCTGGGTGTTTCTGCCCTAGTATGTTATGATTCTCTGTATCTGCCAGTTGGTCTTGCCAATTTTGGCAGGCATGGTGGGGAGAGAGGGAGGATGAAGGTAGGGAGGTATAAGAGTGGAGGCTGGTAGTGGTTTGCCCTATGACCTCACTTCTCGGATGGATCCAAGGAGAGAGGTTACTTTCTGAACTTGTTCAGCCTTTTTGTGGGCAGTTAGCTCCTTATCTGCCAGATACGAGGACTCTTAAAAATTGGCCCTTCTGGATGATGCCCAGTGAAATAAACCAGAAAGAAAAAGAAAAATATCAGATGGTTTCACTTATAGGAGGAATGTAGAGGAACCAAGTAAGGGATCAGGAAAAAAATAACTATCATAAAGAAAAAATCAATATCAATAAGCAACCATAGACCAGAGACATTCTGTAGGGGAAGAGGAGGGAGACGGATTAGGACAGGGGAGGGAAGAGCACAAGGGACTATGGTGATGGTGCAGGGGTCAAATGGTGGTGGGAATTTCACGGGAAATCACATATTGTATAAAAATGAAGGATGACGTAATAAATATGTATGTATATATTTATTGCGTCATCCTTCATTTATATATATGTATATATACATATACACACACACATATATATACATAAATTGGCCCTTCTATTCAGTGATGAGTTATTATGTCTCACTTCCAAGCCCATCCTTTAGTCCACTGCATTGCTTTGCTTGACTGAACTCAAGTGTGTTTTCTCCTTTGCTGTCTGTCCATTGTGACAGTCCACCACTCTAGTGACACTAGAGACCAGCAGAGCTGTCAGGCTGGAGATGGAAGGGATCTACTCCTTACATTTGCTTCTTCCTGTTCAAAACATCCTAGTTTTCATCAATTACATTACTTTTTGTCTTTTGTGAAGCTCCTTGCTTTCAGGTCCTCTTAAGTTGTTTCACTTATGATTCAATTCGGAAGGGTCTGAGAAATCAAGAAATTTATGGGAAAACTTTTTCTTCTTTCTACAACAGCAACTCTAACAACTCTTAAAATCTATCATTTATTGCCTACGAGGTGCTCGGTATTAAAAATAGTTTTTTTTTATGCTTCATGACAATCCAATAAGATAAATAGTATCATTTTTATGTACACACAAGGAAAAAGGTTTCAGAGGCTGTAGGTATCTTGCTCAAGGCTACACTCGTTCTTGAGTTGGGTTTGAAGCTTAGATCTGTAGGGTAATAATATAAGAGATGTACACATAAATAAATTCACTGTACATATGCAGGGTCACCTAGAGATTGCAACACTATAGAGATATTGAGAACATCTTATGCTTCAAAAAATTTAAAGGGTGATGTATTTCATTTAGGAGTAAGTGGAATTGTTTTGTCAGATGAAAGGAAGGACTTAATCAAAGGTAAAGAATTATTGGTTGGTGAGGAATAGTGAGTTTGGTTCCTTATCAATATTCAGTATTAGGCTATGATACATTCTTACAAAATTGATGGGCTCTTTTGATTGCCCCTGTGTTTTGTCACTTACAAGCTATCCAAATGAGGACTGAAATATTGGCATTTCACTCAGTCCTTAAACATGATTTTTAAATGATTATCATGTCCTAAACTGGTTTAGATTAAGTCTATGCATAATAATTTCTTCATTCCTTTATATCTTATGTTGGAAATTTGGCTTGACTTCCTTTAGGAGGTAAAGATTGTGATCCAGGAAGCCTCTTAGCCCAGTGATAATGCCATCAATTTACTTTCTATAGGTTTATTAACTCCTGAAGGCAAAGAGCTTAATGTAGAGGAATACATTTAATTATTGAGAGTGGAAAATTGAGAGACTTCACCGGGGGAAAAAACCTCCATAGAGTAATAGGGAACATTTGGTTTTAATATATTATTTGCAATATTATATTGTGCCAATAGATGGAGAAGTTGTTCCATATAAATCAGAAGGCTTGGCTCTATGAGGAATAAAGAAATTCAGGTTTCTGGCAAGTTGAATATGGATTTTCTCAATAAAAATGTGAAGCAGGAAAACTGGGTTACTTATAAATTTTAACAAGAAGTAATTTAAACAGGGAACAGGAATTTCACTAATTTTAATTATATGTACACAAAAGACTTATTATCTATACTCTCTTTTTTTTTTTTTTTTTGCAATTTGGCTATAGCAATTAGATCTGCACGTATGAATGTTTGTGTATGTGTATGTATGTGTTTATACCTGATCGTGTGGGAAGGGTTTTAAACAATGTAAAAGATTTTATAGGATGAAAAGATATAGCATAACTAAATCAAAAAAAGTGGAGCAAGAAAAAATTAGAATAAGGTAGTTGTTTGCCTTTAGTTGGTCCTTATATCTGGTCTGGAGCTTCCTAGCAGCCAATGCAACTAGGGAAACAGGATCAGTTGTACAATCTAGTGTCTATAAGATAAAAACATGCTGGATGCTTCGAGAGCTATAACAATTCCTGGCACTAAGACCAGGAACAAATGTTCCTTGGTAACTCATTATTACCGGCTTAAGATCTTCCCGAATCAATGATTCTTCTGATTTCTCCATAGACTTGTTCTTAATCCTGAGCACTTGGTCTTAAGAAGAGTGAGATATTTGTAGCCGATATATTTTGCATGTTTCTGTCATCCTTGAGAAAATCATGCAAATTTTTTCCTAGTTCAGTGCAAAACAGAGTTGTGCCACTCGTTTAGCATTCCAATTGGAGATGGTGTCTTGAGGTAAAGCAGCAACAAAATTACATTCCAGCCAATAATATCCTTTCACTAAGCACAATGATACTATTACATGACTGCTCCTTACAGTGTCATGTGATGATAATGGGACAGTGCTAGTCAATTAAAGGAGTTTAAGGTGGGGTATGTGATACCATGTACCCCAAAATATCTAGGTAGTGTAGCTTTGTGATTGTCTAATTTCATTGAAGATCCATCAGTCCATAAATTTCTCTGAGGTATTTGATTAGGATGGAGAGTAGCTATGAAATTCAAATAACATGTTGCCGAATACTTAGCCCTCAACCTGGCAGGTGGTGAAGCCTTGCTACAAATTATCCATGACCTACTGGGACTGACTTGTATGGATTGCTGTGTGGCCTGTTAAATACAGTGGTGTATTTTTCAAAAGTCTTTTGAACTGGGACAGCTTTGATATCCCCTTTTGGAAGGATGCCATCTGACCTCATGTTGACTTCATTTTGTTCCAAACATCTGTGCTCAAGGTTCCTATGTCTTCTCAGTGTTTCTAGACTCTCTCTTAACATAGTCTCTTGCTTGACTCTTCTCTTGTTCTGTTGGGACTGTTTGTGGTATTGTGCTAGGCTCTGAAACACAAACCAGATGCCTGTGGTCCACTATTTCTAGAATACCACTGCTCGATCAGGTTTCCCTCTTTCCAGAAAGGAAGATTAGAATACTGACATTAGCCATCATGGCTTCATTACTCCATTAACCTTCTCAGATTTCTATAAGTCTGTGATACATTTGTAAGTTTTTCAGAGCAGCTTCTAAGGCTGGAAGCTGATTTGAGAAAATTTCTCCAGCTCCATCCACTTACCCCTTGATTTCTTCACGTCCAAACTCTGTCTTCAAACATGGAATCATTGCAACCTCAGACTGGAAGTGACCAGAGGTCATTATATTACCTGCCCAATCTCACCTTCAGTCTCCCTTTGTTCTTTATTGTATTGATTACAAATTTTACCAAATAGAATGTTGCAATAATTTTGTATTCTATAACCAGAGGATACGTTAAGGGTGTATTTTGCTTGTATTTCTGCACACTGGATGGGAGATGTGCCCTGAATTCTGTTTTGTTTCCATTAACCTTTTTCTGAGAAATTACTGACCCTGAATATTGGAGCTGCAAATGGATTCTTTTAACAAGTATCCTGTCAGGATGCAACCTCTGTGTATTATGTGGCTTTTAGTCTGCAAATGCTTCCTCTTAATGCATCGATTGCCTTAAGAAGTATTTATTTGCGTGGTTTTCCCTGTATTAGAATTTTAGGAATATTTCTATCTCTGCTGTTTTGGGAAACCTATAGTCAGAAGAATTTACAGTTCACTTGTTTTTATAGCTGGCAGTAGCTATTTAAAACCTGGCTTCTGGACCTCCCCGGTGGCGCAGCAGTTGAGTGCTGGGTTGCGAAGCTGCATGCGGCCTCTGTGGTGCCGGTTCGATCCCTGGCTGCTCCCCGGCCACCGGAGGAGGGTCCCACATGGCGCGCAGACCTCTCCTGCTGCCCGCTGCTCCCCTCAGCAGTGCACTTCGGTCCTTCTGCCTGCTCTGCTCCCTGCTCTGGCTCTGGTGAATTCTCTCACCCTCCCGTGCTTCTGACTGTACCCAGTGCATGTATAAACAAAACAAACAAACAAACAAATAAATAAAAACATGCCTCTATTAAAAAAAAAAAAGCTTTAAAAAATAAAGTTCAAAAAAAAAAAAATAAAACCTGGCTTCTCATTCTTACCTGCTTGAGATCTTCCCAAATCAGTGATTCTTCTGATTTCACCATAGACTTGTTCTTAATCCTGTGCACTAGGTCTTAAGAAGAGTGAGATATTTGTAAACCGACATATTTTGCATGTTTCTGTCATCCTGGAGAAAATCATGCAAATTCTTTCCTAGTTCAGTGCAAAATAGAGTTGTGCATTTGAGTTGGAGACAGTGTCTCCAAAGCAGCAACACAGTTTTGATTTTATATTACTCAAATGGGAGTCTCTTTACTGTTCATTGCAACACTAATGCCTATGAAATATCTCTGCAATGTTACCATTAGAGGACAGGTCAGGATTGGATGTGTTTCTAGAAAGCAAAGCCAGTGGGTAGCCACAATAGCAAATCTTGGATTATTCATTATTTTCAGACGATGCTGACAAAACAAGAGACCCTAAAGCAACAAGCCTGTGTAGAACAGTCCCAGGGGTGCTCCCACATTCTTTGAGGCGATTTTCAGTAATCAGGTCCTAGCAGATCTGTCCTCATTGTGCAACAGGGTGGTCCTCTCCCTGCCCTGTAACAATTACACATAAACTCTATCTGTTTTTTTAATCCTCAACTTTCTATTATAGCAAAAAATAAAGACAAACAAAGAAAGTCTCATCACAATAAAACTTAGGTCCTATCAGTGAATACATTTTGAAAACCATTGGCATCTTGGGAACATATTTTCGTCTATATGTGGGTGAAAACTGGGGGGGCAGGCAGCCCACAGAGAAGAGACAAGAGCTGCTGGAGACTGGTGTGGGAACGGAATATAATCAAACAGAAAAACAAGTGCTTTCTAAAGCCTTGTTGGAGAGTCAGCCCAGAAAGCAAAGTGAATTGCATTTCAAACAATCCCCACCCCCACCTGATTCTAAACTGTTTGCAATATCTGACTCCTATACCTCAGTGACCGGTGACAAGTGGAGTTAGGCAATCTGACTTCCAGGTAGCAGACTGGATTGCAGTGAAACGTCTCGGGAATATCTGGGACTTTGTCAGAAAGCTAAGCAGAGCTGACTTCAGATGGGACCTGTAGGGTGCATTGTAATCTTTCTGCACACATTACTTGTATTTGCATTGTGAGGTATAACTGTTGTGATGCAAAATGCTGATGGAGGGGCTCTAGCAAAGACCCTTTAGCATAACAACATCAATGTTGGTTGGGTTGTGTCAGGAACAAATGAGAGCTGAAAGTTACAGAGCAAGACAAATTGAAAATCAGGGAAACAGCTTTGACTGGGTCAGGGGAATGTATGCTTGTGTGAGGCAGCCGCTAGCAGCTTCCAGATGGGCAGGGAGTTGTCAATTTCCACGTCTTTGCCCCCTCCAAGGAACAGCCTTAAGTAAGCATGCCAGACCAAAGGAAAAAAAAGGGGCTGTTCTATACCAGTACAATAGCTGCAGAAAATGAAGCTGAGAAGTTGTTAATTGCTGAAGGTGACCTTGGTGGGCTGGGGAAAGGTGCAGTGAACAAAAGCAATGAAAGAAAGTATAATGGGGTAATCCCCAGGGAAAGGAGAGAGTCCAGTTTCCCTGTTGACCCAAGGAAGGGCGGAGCTGAGCAGGGAGGAGAAGCTGGAGAAGACAGGGGAAAGGAAGGAAAGAGAGCAAGAAAGAGACCTGGAGGAGGCACATGGAACGGAGAGACATCTAAAGAAGCTTCTCTTTCTTCTCCGCCTTGGACTTGTACCAAGGACTTGGGAGACATGGATGGAGACACTTGAAAGAGACAGAGATGTGGGTGAGAGACCCATGGGAAGGTTGGTTTATCTTGCACTTGGATTTTGATTTTGCTGCTTTCTTTCCAAACTGCTGTCCCCTTCAACAATTTCCTTTTTATGGGTCCCCACCAGAAGGTGCCTTAGATTTGTGACAGGCTTTTGGGCCTCAGAGATCCTGCTTTAGGCCAATCCTGTTTGGCTGGGCATTTACCCATGAGGGGATGGGTAACTTTTGAGTGTTTCATTGGAAACTATTTTAACTATAGTCTCTCTATTGCACACTTATTGTATTAAAGTTATTTTCTATTGAAGGTCTTATGCACTAGAATATGTTTCGTCTTGATGCAGCAGATGGCAGAACCTATTTATAGCAGGCAGGTTATAAAGTGTCTCTGACACCATGACAACCTACATAAGCAAACCCGAGTGAACATAAGCAAACATTAATTACTTTGTAATAAGAAACACATTATTCTTTAAATAGCTGTAATAATCAAGCCCTACAAGATCCATTATCAGTCCTTTTTCTCACACTTCCCCAAAGATGAATCCAAGAAGGTCTAACATCAGTCTTTGTTCTTGCACAACTCCTTCCAATGTGGATTCATACCAGTTAGGAACTTTGAAGGCCATTTTACAGACATCTTTTAGCTTGAAACACTTTTGTACTCAGGTAAGAGCTGGGAGAAGTTACTCTGTATTGTGCTTCTCACTTGTGCCTTAAGAAAGGCACCTGGAATTTATAACAAAAGGCCATATTTACTC